>NC_143065.1:23259469-23562500 GCF_052426305.1 Pelodiscus sinensis | reverse complement strand
TTTTAAAAGAGCTAGAAACATGGGTTTAGACAACTCCTAGGCCAAATCCTATTTTCCCAAATTATATTTAAGTAAATGGGGCTACGCATGTAAATAAGGGGAGTAAGATTTGATCCCTATAGTTACAATTCAGATAACTGGATGCATGCGCCTTCTCCTCAAACTGACAGCCAGTATGACCAATATATATACCTGATTTCTGTCACTTATGCACTCTCATGTTAACTTCTCTGTGCAAATGTCTTGTGACTGTGCAGTTATTCACAGTCTGTGCCACAATAGATATAGAAGTTTGTGATTCAGATAGTCGGGATCTGGGAGGGATCTCTGTTCAAAGAGAGCTACTATTGGATCTATCCAGGTGAGCTCCAGCTTCCTGTACAGAGCAGGAAGATTTCTAAGTAGAGAAATTTTGGCATCAGAAGAGAGTAAGACAATTCAAGAAGGTGCACAAGAAGGACAATCTGATTTTGTCTCTTTTATATGTTACTATCAGAACTCTTCTAATATGCAGGCTACTGTTGCTTCATAGATTTTCACTGTTTGCCATACTTTTTTAGAGGCTGTCCTCTACATTAAGGTATAAAACATTTCTCCAGCTTGCAAATGTGTTTCATTTGCTTGTTAGGCCACGCCTATACTACCACTTATGTCGGCAAAACTTGTATAGCTGAGGGGTCTAAAAAACCAACCCTGAGTGACATAAGATTCATTGGCATACAGGCCTGCCAATGGGATGGAGTGGGGGAGGGGAGAGTGTCAGAGAGGCAATTACCCTGGGGCCCAGGTGAGATAAAAAGTCCCTGGGACCCCTGGCTGCCAGCAGTACAGCAGGTCTAAGGCAGGCTTCTTATCCAACTCCACTCCAGTCACTTCATGATGCTCTCAGAAGTGGAATGGCAAGTCCCTGCGGCCTGAGGGAGGAGGAGGGAGTTGTCTCTGCACACTGTCCCTGCCCTGAGTGCTGACTCTGTAACTCCCATTTTCTGTTTGGATTAGGACATTTGTGCATAGAATAGATGGAACACAGCCAATGAAGTTGGCAGAGAGGAAGAGCCTTCCAAACCTACCAGTTCTAGCATATTAGTGTAAGAAATGTAAAGGCTAGAGTCTGATCTCATTCCAGCAGTTACAGCAGCATTAGTTGACATCCTTAGAGTTATTCCTGACTTATGACTGTGTACGTGAGATCATATTCGAGGACTGCTGATTCTTGATTCAAGTTTGTTGAAGAGATGGCCTTCATCCTGACCAATGTTTAATCATGGCTTCAACACCCAAAGAAATGGTCTCCTGAAATACTGAGCAGAGATGAATCCAGCAATAATCAGCAGCCACAAAGTATCTTTCTTTTTAGAATGGAAGTGCAAGTCTTCATATTGAGAGGAAAATTGGCCTGCTAGTTAAAGCAACAGACTGACTAGGTGTCATGACCCCGCAGGTCTTGAACTTGGGTCAGCAGGTCTCTTAGTAGATCACTGTTACCCCCTCCACTGACCCCCAGCAATATGCTATTAACCAACTGAGCAGGAAATACCACGGAAGAAGAAGTTACTCACCTTGTGCAATAACTATGGTTCTTTGAGATGTGTATTCCTGTGGGTGCTCTACTATAGGTATTGGTGAGTCTTGGCACTGGATACTGGAGATTTTTCACAGCAGTGCTTGATTGGGCCGCACATGTGCAGTAGCCATCTCAAAGCGTTAGTGCCTAACATCTTGTGTGCTCAGTTGAGCCCCCTCTCCATTACTTCTCTACCCCAGAGTTGAGAATACAGACTCCAAAGTAGTGGGGAGGAGGGTGGGTATTGGAGCATCCATAGAGACTCACATCTCAAAGAACTATCATTACTGCACAAGGTCAGTAACAACTTCTTTGAGTGGTATCTCTGTGGGTGCTCCATTCTAGGTGACTACAGAGCAGCATCCTCACATGGATGGTTGGCTTTGGAGTCATGTGTTGACAGTAGATGAGAGCATGGTTAAGCCAACTACTGTGTCAAGAATAGGGACAAATGTAATCATGTAGTGGATTGTGAAGGTATGCTTGGAGGTCCAGGTGGCAGCCCTGCAGATATCTACTAAAGGGACATTGTGTAGAAAGGCAACCAAGGTTACCCTGGTTCAAGTAGAGTGAGTCTTTACATCAGCAGGGCAGTGTTTTGTCATGGACGGTGTAACAGGTGTGTGTGCATGTGGAGAGCCACTTGAAGAAATGGTTTGTGGAGATTATGGAATCTTTCGAGTGTTCAGCTACTGAGATGAATAATCACAGTGATTTGTGGAATGGCTTCATTCTTTCCAAGTGGAAAGGTTCAGCCGATTGGATGTCCAAGGTATGAAGAGTGGCTTTATAGGTCCTTGTGAGGTTTGGGATAGAAAACTTTATAGGTTGGTTAGTATGAAACACGGTGGCTCCTTTTGGTAAGAAAGCTGGGTGTAGTCAGATCATGCTTTTGTCTTGGATGAAAATTGTGTAAAGGGATTCTGCCATGAGAGTTCCTATCTGACTAACTTGTCTAGTTGGTGTTCCAGTTACTAAGAAGGTGACCTTTGTCAACATGTGTAGCAGTGAACAGGTAGCTAATGTCTTAAAGGGTGATTGAGTAAGAGTTCTGAGGATGTGACTCAGATCCCATGATTGGGTAGACTGTTGGACTAGCGGCTAAAAGTTCTGGATGCCCTTCAAAAATTGTCTGGTAAGTGGGCGTGCGAAAACAGATGACCTGTTGATTTGGTCAGGACAGGCTGTAATGGCAACAAGATGGACTTTTAGTGAGATGTGCACTAAGTCTGACTATTTAAGTTCAAGGATGTAGTCTAGGATGATTGGAAATGGTGTTTTGGTAATGAGGAGTTGTTTGCGCTAGCACCAGATGGAGAATTTCTTCCACTTCTGGAGGTAAGTATTTCTCAGATGAGTCAAAGGCTATTTAATAGGATGTGTTTTACTCCCTCTGAACAGGTTACCTCATCATGTTGGAACCATGAAGGATCCAAGCTTTGAGGTGAAGTGTCTGTGAATTTGGATGTAGTGCATGGCCATTGTTTTGAGATAGGAGGTCCAGCTGCAATGGAAGGGGTTATGTAGTACATCCTGCGAGATGTGAGAGGTAAGGAAATCAGGTCTGTCTGGGCCATGTTGGGACTATGAGGATGATGTGGGCATTGTCTGTGCACATCTAGTGAATGATTCATGGAATCAATGATCTCGGTGGGAAGACATATAATAGTGACATGCTCCAGGGGATGAAAAAGGTGTCCCTCAGTGAACAGGGTGAGAGAAACTCATTCTGGAAAAGAAAAGCGGGCATTTGTAGTTCTTCTGTGACACAAATAATTCTATCCATATGTGGCCCCATTTGTGGAAGATCATACTGAGGATACTGTGATGTATTTCCCACTCGTGCTCATCTGGAAAGTGGTGACTGAGTGTGTCTGCAGTGGTATTCCGGGTGCCTGACAGGTAGGGTGATGTGATGGCTATATTGTGATGGAAACACCAATTCCACAGGTGACTAGCTTACATATATAATGAGTGAGAGTTAGCTCCTCCTTGTCTATTGGTATAGAACATGCATGCCATGATGTCGGTGAGTATATATGGATATATTTGTTCTGTATAAACACGAGGAAGTGCTGGCAAGTATTGTGTACTGCGCAGAGTTCTAGTAGGTTGATGTGAAGGTGGGATTTCATGACTGACTATTTGCCCTATGCATTGTGGTGGTGGATATGGGCACACTGCACTAGGAGTGATGTGTGCATTGTGATAAATATTGATGGAGGATCTTGGTGGAAAGTCATGCCTCTGAGGGCATTCTCTGGGTTTGTCCACCATTGCAGGGTAGTACATTCTTCAGCGTCACCTACCTTTTATATTGTATCTGTTGGGTGTGTAGACTATGGAAAGCCAGCTTTGTAAGCAGTGCTTTTGGAGCCTTATGTATTTACAACATAGGATGTAGCTGCCATGTGTCCCAGGATTTGGAGGTATGTTAGCATTGAGGTCCAGGAACTCACATGGCATTGTCAATGTGGTAAAACGTTGCTCCAGTAGGAGAGCCCTGGCTTGGATGGAATTTAGAAGAGTTCAGATAAACACCAAATACAGGGTTGGTTGGATGGTCGACATTTGCTCATTTACGGAGCCCTAGTTGGTGGAAGGAAGACATCTTTTGTCATGTGAACCATATCTGTCACCTCAGTGTGGGTGGAAACTTTTATCAGACAATCATCCAGGTAGGGAAAGATCGTCACACTTTGGCATCTTAAATATGCTGCACCACCATGAATGTTTTGGAGAAAACTCGAGGGGCTGTAGAAAGACAGCAAGGCAGTACTGGTAATGATTGTGGTCTACTATTCATCTGGAAAAGATCTATGGACAGGATGTATGGTAATGTGGAAATAAGTATCCTGAAGGTTGAGGGCCATGAACCAGTCCCCTTAGTTTAGTGACAGAATGATTGGGACCAGGGTCACCATTTTTAACCTGTAGTTTTGTACACATTTCCTTAGTTTTTGAATGTCTAGGATAGGTCTCCCTCCCCAACTCTTCTTCTGGGTGAGGAAATAGTTGGAATAGAAGCCCTTCCCTTGATGTGGCATTGGAATGGTTGGTGCTGAGGAGGATACCAGTTGTCTTGACTCCAACTTGATGTGCCTGGGCTCAGCAGAGGCCCATACTAGGACAGTGCCAGAGGTGCCCAGAGTATCAGATGGGAGTCACACTTCTTAAAGCCTGGGAGCCTGGTGTGCCGTCCATTGGTCATTTTTGGTAACAGGGCTGGAGTAACTGCCAACAATGAAAAAAACATATTCCTAGCTCTATAAAGCTATGGTAGGACAGGAAGGAGGAAAGAAGGAAGGTTATTTTTTTTTGTTTGGGGGGGGAGAAGAGTCAGGAATTAATAGCTAACTATCCAAGATTAACTTAACAACTACTCTAAACCTGTAGCTATACATCTGTTTTTCAAAGACACGAAGAGAAGAAAACTGTCATGGAGCTCTGTCTGCATCCAAGGATGACAGAGAATGAAACAAGGGGGTTAGGGCCATGCGCACGATACATTAGGCACTAACACCTCGAAACAGCTATCTTGTATGTGCAACACAACCAAGTACTACTGTGAAAAATCTCCAGTCTCCAGCATCAGGATTCAACAACACCTAGGCTATGTCTAGACTACAAGCCTCTTTTGAAAGAGACTTTTTCAAAAGAATCTTTAGAAAAAGCCTCTTTCGAAAGAGAGTGTCTAGACTTCAAGCAGATTTTTCTAAAAAGTGAGTCACTTTTTGAAAGAGTCTAGATGTTCTCTTTCGATAAAGCACAGTTTGCATTCAATAGCACCTTTTTTTGAAAGAGTACTTGAGAAAAAAGGCGTTATTCCTTGTAAAATGAGGTTTACCGCAATCGAAAAAACTACTGCATACTTTCAATTTACTTTAGAAAATTGAAAGAGGGGAGGGTTTCCTGGGCCTAACTGGAGGAAGATCATGATCTCTGATTGGTCAGGGCTATTTAAACCCAAACAGAGGCACAGAAAGTTGGCTGCACAACTGAACTCTACCTGGCTGTTTCATTGGACCATGCTTTCCTCACCTGCTCCTAATCCTTGCCCCCTGGTCTCTGAATCTGGCTCTGACCCTTGACTCAACTTCTTGACTAACTCCAGTTCTGACCAATAGAGTTAGCCACCAACCCCTCAGCTCTGAATGAGCCCCAGTAGAGTTGTCTGACTATGAGAAACCCAAATACATCTCATAGCATCCTTCCCTACTGTCATCTGATTCTCACTTGTAGGGAGGCCATTTTATGTTGCCAAAGCAGAGTCCAAAGCCTTAATGTAAATGCAAATCAGCACATTGGCTCTCAGATGGGTGTGTATAAAAGACAGTAGTTACTCAAATCAAACAGAGGGGATGTGTCAGGTGGTATTGGTTACATATTGATACCAGAGAGCTATCTAACCCTCTGTAAGGAAGATTAAAGACAGACTGCCTACCCAGTTTAGGATCCTCAAGCACCCTGCTGGAGGAAATTACTCACCAAGTGCGGCCATAGATATGAATCCCTTTCTCCCCAGCTCACTTCAGATGCTCGTGTATTTTTTATTGCACTGGGTAGTGCCTTTTTAGTATGAGTCTGGTGAACGTATTATTGTAAAAAGCACTGATCAATCTAGAATGAGTCAAAAACAGCATCTTATTTGTTACACTTCTCTCAACTAGTGCTCATGCATTTTTTGTGTGTATCATATAAAGTACACAGTTTGTTGTTCATTAATCCCTTGCTGCTCTTCAGACGTATCTCAGTTATGTGTTAGAATTTGAGCTTTACTACAAAATGAAAGAAAGTCATGGCAGAGCCATGCTTTTGGAAGCATGATGTCTTACAGGATGGTAGAGAATTACCTCTTTGCTCCAGGAGTGGGCAATAATTTTTGATGGGGGGGGGGGCATTCCAAGATTTTGGAAATTGGTCAAGGGCCACACTCTTCCATGATATTAATGGAGGTGATGGGCCTGGGATTGAGGTTTGGTGCAGAAAGGAGATTAGGTAAGGGATTAGGGTGCAGGAGGGAGTGTGGGGGCTGGGAAGGAGTTTGGCTGAAGGAGGAAATTGTGACCTGGGGGCACTGGAATGGGATGAAGAATTTGAGTTGACACCAATCTAGGATAGAAGGGGGTTGTTACTTGGGGCAGGGAACTGAGGTATAGAACGGGATGCAGGGGTTTGGGCTGTAACCTGGGGCAGAGGATTGGGGTGCAGGTTCTGGGAGGGGGCAGCGGGTTTGGGTTATTTGGGGTAGCGGGGCAGGAGTGGGGGGCAGAGGGTTGAGGGGAGGGGAAGGCTGGGGTGCCAGAGGCAGGCTCTGGTGGGGTGATTTACCTGAGTGACTCCTGGCTAGCAGCCCAGCACATTTCTGAGGCAGCCTCCCTGCCTGACCTTGCCCCGCATAGGTTGCAGGGGCCATGTGCATATGTGAATAACTATGAGCTAGAGAGGTGTGGTGCTAATGGGATTGTGCTGGCAGCTCATGAAGCCCCCTCCCCTCCAGCTCACAGCTGTGAAAGAGAAACAGCTCGGCAGCTGCTTTTCTGAGCAGTGTGTGGGTAGGGCAAGGCAAGCAGGGAGCCTGCCTGGGCCTCCCTGCTGAGTCTGCGGGCTAGATCCAGAGGCCTGATGGGCCAGATTTGGCCTATGGGCCATATTTTGCATAGCCCTGCTCTATTCAAACTATTCATCCCTATTTCAAAATGCCTAGTCTATATTCTGAGGAATGGCTGGATTGAAAATTCCTTGGCGTTTTATTGTCTGAGAAGACTAAACATTTTACTAACAAATATGCTTTCTCCCCTTGATCTTTCATGGCATGTCTGACCTGAGGCAAGCAGGAGAATGATGAGCTCAGGGCATAATAGTCGTTTGAAAATCAATACTTATCCACCAAAATTGGGCTGCCAGGAATTACATTGGGCACAAGAGCCACTTTTCGTCCAGCTGCCAAATCTGATTTATAGATTAAAATAACAATGTACTAGTACAAATAGAGATATATATTTAAGGGTGATATGTGCCAGCAGTCAAATTTCAGATGCTTCTTATAGCTGTGAAAACAGCAGCTAAATAACACAACAGCTAAACACTGTAATGAATACTCTCCCACTATAGCACATTAGCAAAATCAGAGCCCTTTTCAAAGAATGTTGGAAGATGACTTGAGCATGGTATTGTATCAGATTAGATTAGATTTCATATGGATACTGGCAAAGAGTTAGATCTGACAAATGGATGCAAAAACAGAAAGCACAAAACAGTTAGCACATGGATTCAGAGAGTTACCACATGGCTTGTTCAGGTTTTATTATAGTTCTCAATTGTGTATTCATCATGAGGTACTGCACTGTATTTCTGTATATATTTTAGTCTGGTGTTTATGGAAGGTGTACTCAGTTAATCTAGTGTTTGATTTTGTATGAATACTTACTTACCATTAGCCATGAAGAGCTTCTGGTCCAAAATTTGCTGGTGGGACGGCCACGTGAGAGCTAGTTGCAGCTCTTTGATTCTCTGAACCAACCTACACCAGCACAGGCCCTAGAGTAGGTTAGAGCAACTAAGTGGTTATTATAAACTGTGCCAACTGGGTGCAGTGTGTGCTCCCCGTGACCTCCTGCTGTGCTCCCCTTGACCTCCCACACAGCAGGAGGTCAAAACACAATTGAAGATACTTTGGTTCCAGTTATGTAATTAATGCAGCTGGAGCTATGTATCTTAAGTCGACATTCTCCTTTAGTGTAGATCTGGCCTGACAGACTGTCTATGCTTGCTAGAGGTTAAGGAGGGCTCTCTCAACACCCACTGATGGCTTTCGTAAGCTGAGGAGATGGGGATTTTCTGTTCCCTCTGACCTTTTCTCTTTGCATTCAGTTATATTTAAAATTACATACTCAAAACACTGTCTCTCCTCAAACAGAATTTTATGCAGAATTGTTTGATAAGTCACTGCTTGAAAGCAAATCTTTTACAGTATAACTGGACTCCTTTTTAAAACAAAAGAATTGATTGATTCCAAACTCTGATATGATGCTGAAATAATCACAGATTTCATAAGCTTTTCAGGCTTTTACCATGTTTGTGCCTATTTTCTTGGCATTAAAATGAACTTTTTTTTTGAGAAAGTAAAAATCCTCAAAAAGAAATTCTGAAAAAATAAACTTATTTAATTTGGATAATTGAGGCTCTGAATGATGCAACTTTGGCTCATTATATCATGGCTAGGGATTCATATACATCATAGCCACTAAGAAACAGCTAATCAGCCGATACAGTACAGTATCCTTGGTAACTTTATTTAAGGTAATACATCAAATCCTGATCATATTGTTCACATGAGTAATGACAACTGTTTTAAAACACTCACTTATCAATCTTGTCACTGCGTATAAAAGGTGGGTATGTATGATTATGCTCATTGTACAGATGGAAAAATGGAGGCACAGGGAATGAAGTGATTTCTTAATGTAAATAGTGTAGGAGTAGCTGAAGTAGAAATATAATGACTATAACAGCCTCATTCTGCTCCCATCCATGACAGAATACTCAGGGTCCAATACTGTCCTCAACTGAAGTCAATAGGAAAACTTCCTGTCCTGTACCGTATACCCTGGGCCATGATGGAATCAATGGGGTATTTGCATATGTAGAAGAATGAAACTGGATCCAAATCCCTATAACTAATTCTACAGCATCATCAGGTTATAAAAATGGAGTATCCTAAGATACTGATTTAAAGAATCCCCCTCCTGCTTAGGGCATTTTAAGACTAAAACTGAAATGAATAATACCACATGGCTGACAAATTTCTTGTTGTAAAGGGCAGAACACTAGGGCTTAGATGAAAATATATTTGAGTTTGAAAATTGAATGATCAATTAGTATCCTACTGGAAAACTCACAGCCTGTTGTGATCCATTAAGAGGTATTTGGTACACTCAGTGTTTATGGCTACAGGGACCATTTTCACAGATTCCAGGTGAGCAATTACCCAGGAGAATATGATAAGATCAGCTCTTTATTTTATTTTAAGTGCTTTTCCAAGATGTTTTTATGTACAGTGGAATGAACATAGCAGTGCAGCTAAGAATTGCAACGCTGGTTTCAAATAAGTAGGTTGGAAAGTCATTCTCGCTGGGAAATGAACTCCTGACCTTTCCAATGAAACGTAAAACTGAACTTTATTAATTTGCATAAAGAAGTCTCTAAATATACTGTTGAATAGCAGCTCAAGAGGACAATAAAAACAGCTGCTCAAACTAATGCAAACAATGTGCAATAAAAAAAAAAAAAAAAAAAGAGAAGAGATTAACCAAGATGTAAAAATTACCGGCTGTCTAGTAATGCTACAAAAAAAAAAAAAAAAAAAAAAGTTTCAGAAGAGTGCCAACATTTCTTGTGTTATCTTGTATTCCACACACATTCATTTCCTTTTCATTCATACCCTTAAAATTTATACATGGCCTTGTGTTAACTGCAGCTTAATTCATACATTTTGCATTTAAAAAGATATGCTTATTAGTTCTGCTGTTCCCTTTATGATACTATCTCAATATGCACAATCCTTAACATGGAAGCAGATTTAAAACTGGAAAATAAATTTGAACCATCCCTTCATAAGCCCAAAGAAAAGTGATCCAGCTCAGATTATAATATAGGAAATGGGAAATAAACGTTAATAATAATATCAGCACAGTCTGAGGCTGACATCAAATCACTGGTTCATCTATTCAGTACTTTGGAATCTCTATGATTGGACTATATTTGGCATTCTGCTGTGCATTAGTCAGTTAATGCTGTGTTTATGCTAGCTGTACTTAATGAAGGCAGCATGCAAGCCTTCATTTTTAAGCAAAAGCTTATCTGAATGTCTGTATCTGATTTTGTAAGCTATATGGCACTTCCTCAAGCTATTTGCTTTCATTCTAATGTCTTAAAATATTGCAGCCTTCAATAAACGGAATGATGCTGTGCTAAAAAATTAGGCTGCCAACTGGGAAACAGGCACTTGTAACATAATTTCTTGAAATGTTACACAAAACAATGATTCTAAACATCTTGATTCTTCACTTCCGTGTTTATAAAGGCACTGCTTTAGCTGCTTTGCATACATTTTATGTGGTGGCTTTTTTTTTCTTTAAATACATAGGGTTTCACCATCTAAAATGAAGGAAACTAATGCTAATTAACACATTAAGCAATATTTTTTGTCTAGAAACACTTTAAAGTAAAAATCCTCCACAACATTCTGGTAAAATAGATAATAGTCTTTGGAGCTAATTAATAATAATGGCCTTATTCTGCTTCCATCCATCAATGAACACTTTGGGGCCTAAAATTGATCATTACCCTACACAGTATGTGGTTTTTTTTAAATCAGTGCAAACCCAGTGTAAGCTGACCAGAATGAGTGTTTTGCACTCATCTTACTAAGAATACAAGGTTAGAGCAAAGATGAGATAGGACTTTGATGGAAAATTATATGATTACCAAGGTCAGTATCCAACCCAAACTGCATTCTGTTTTACCCGAAAGACTTCCCAAATTGCAAATTTTTAAAATTGCAATTGCTCATTGGTATATAAACTGATAATTATACACAGTTAATTTAGTCTCATTTGCTCAATAAGAATACTGTTGAGGTGGCTGCCATATGGCAATATATTAAAATTTATTTTCTATGATAGAACATAATGGGTCATCTAATTTTTAGTATATCTTTATTTATAATTTGTAGTAATAGTGCAGAGTGCAAAAACTTAGCATCCTATTCCAGTGATGAGACTTTTAAAATATTTAAAATTGATACAAATTAATTGTTGAAAGTACTGACTGAAGCAAGATCTTTCCCCATTGCAACTTAAAATTAATTCATAGAAAAGCTTTATGTACTATCCATTCTTCTTTAATACTGATTTTCAAGTGGTCACCATTTTAGTGTTCCAGTTTCTCTCTTTTTCTCTGCCTCCCTTCATTTGCTACAGTCGAGTGGGAAATATTTCTTCTGTCTCTAGGGCTGCCAGATAATTTCACAAAAAATACCAAACATGGCAGAAAAAAAATTGGTTGAGCAAAAAAACCCCAACCAAACAAAACAACGGGGGACTAATGTTGTTGAGCAAAAAAACAAAAAACAAAAAACAACCACACAAAAAAAGAGCCTTTAAATCCCCATGTTCCCCCCTCCCGCACCAAATGCGGCAGGGGAAGAATGTTCCAAGCCGCCTTCCGTCTGAGAAAAACAGAAAATACCGTACATTTTATATGTCCAGTATTTTCTGTTTTTTTTTTTTTTTACCAGACAGACGCCACAAATACTGGACTGTCTGGACCAATACCGAACACATGGCAACCCTACCTGTCCCATGAAAATTTTCTGAGATTACAAAAAAATTTCCCATTTGTAATGGGACAATACCAAGAACTTTTGACATTTTTAGTGAAAATTTATAAAGAGCTAGTTCCCAGGCAACACTGAAGTGGTTAGAGCATTCACCTAGGATTTAAGAAACTCAGGGTTAAATACCTATGCTAAATCAGGATTACAAACAGGAATTTTTTGACAAAACAATCAGATCTATAAATAAATCACTAACAGGGTCATAATATACAAAATAATAATGAAAGGCAGGCTTGATACAGGCTTGTATTATCTGCTTTGATAATTTGTATTGTCCCACTGATGTCCTGTTGCTTCAGAATATATTTTTACAAGCAGACAGTCAAACAAATTAATTGGTAGTTTTCAGCAATGAAATGCTATAATAAAACCAATACTTGCATCCTTAAAATCATAAAATGAAAGATCCACAAGTATCATCTGAAGCACGATAAATTTATAGTTTCACTTACAACATCAAAAGTATTAGGTATATGATTAAAATTATGCATGATTTATGTGTTTGAAATAAAAATACCATCTTTCTCTTATATTCAGTGCCTCAAAACTCCACTCACACAGAGCCAAGGTTAGCCAATAGTGGCTTGTGCTGTTCTAGAATGTTGAGTGCTTCAGTGCTTTAACCCCTGAAAACCAGGAAATGCCGTGTTAAGGTAACATAGACTTGACTATGTATTATCTAGTTTTCAGAGGTTTATGTTAACATCTCAGCAATGCAACCTTAATTCTGCCCTCTTTGAGCAATGCCTCAACATGCTAACACACATATTAGAACCCTGCTCTTACAGGTACTAACATTTGGAGAACGGAGCACATGAACACTGTAGAATGAAATTCTCATGTTTTTTTCTTTGCTAAGGTGAGGGGTAACAAGCAGGAGCTGCCTACCTCAATCCCAAAAGCTCTTCCATACACACCACCTTTACTCTGAAGATTCCTTCAGAGACAATGCCTTCACATATTCTTCTCTAAGCCTTGGAAACCAATGCCATGTATGCCACCAGATTGCTGATAATATATGGCAAAAAGATAGCTTAGCACATTTCTACAGAACTCAGCACTAAAATGAGTCACACTTGATCCTTTAAGATATATTTGCATCTTCCCTAGTGTAAAAGTCACAGCTCTTCTAACCTGCTCCAGCTAATCTTTCTATCCCTTAGTACAGCTGCACCTAACACTGTTCATGTAGCAGTGCACTCAGATAAACAGTGGAATTCAGATCTGCATCAACACAAAAACTGACACACATTTATTTCCTTGTGGCACCACTCTAATTGAACCATTCCCAGGGTTATTGCTGTGTCCAGGGGAAAAGGATTAAGGTTCTCTTGTGGGCACAGTGTATTCCTTAGTAGTTCCTAATTTTCTGAAGTTTAAATATAGCCACTCTCCATATTCTGGAAGGCTGGGAGGCACCCCTGGGTAACCTGAATTCTGCATTAGCGAAGTTTTTAGGCTGTTAACACAGATAGTACCATTTTAAAAATGTTTAGTAACCAAGAGTGTTCACATATTTTCATCCATTATTCTCTTAACTAGTATTTATGTTTCATCCATTATTCTCTCTTATCTTCTCATTTCTCCTCCCACATTTACAGTGGTGGTGGGAGCTAGAGCAGCGCAGCAGCCTGCTCTGCCCTGCTGCTCTTTCCCAGCCAGCTGCACTCACTTCTCTATAGTCGGGGAAAGCGGAACACCTTAGGGCCAAGGCGCTCTGCTTCCTACCGCAGTGATGAAGCTGAGTGCAGATGGCTGGGAGAGCGTACAGTGGAGTGGAACAGGCTGCTGGGTCATTCCAGATCCTGCTGTTGCGGTGACCCCTGCTACTGCTCTGTGCCATGGCCCATAATCCTTGGGTCCCTACCGTCCATAGGACTGTTGAGGTAGCTGCTCTGGAACCCCCCAAAGTGTGGGGCCTGGAGCAGGCACTGTGAATTGTCCTATGGACAGGATGGCTTTTATTTGGTCCTTATTTGGGGATCTGTACCTGGAAACCATTGGACTAAGTGACCCACTACTTGCTTCAGTAACTCTACCTATGTCACTGGTGAGTAATAGCAATTTTCAACCTCCTCTTAGTATGCATATGGATTTTAGAGCAATTTGAAATAAATATTGATTCAAACCAGAAACATTGCTCTCATGGAAACCTTCCAAGAGGAGTCTCTGCAGAATGAAAAAAAATAATAATATGCACTACACATATTCTCATACAGCTGCCAGAAGGAGTACTCAAACTCACAGGCACACCTCAGATTCAATGGCCACAGCATGCTACCAGAAGCCACACAGTTACTTGAACATCAGCCTGCTTGCAAACTCTATCTTGCAACAGAGCCTTTGTCTTGTTGCAAATTTCCAAATGACGTTTTCTGGCTTGTGACACATTGAAGATCTAACCTTAAACCCAATAACTTTAAAGTACTGTTTCATCAAAGGGCTTGTGGGTTCCAGACACTGATGCATCCTGACCTGACCAGAAAATGAGAACCACAGACTGAGCCCCAGGAGTGTGCAAAAATACATAAGACCCATAATGGATGCTATATGCTTTTAAAAAAAATATATCTCAGGGCTCTATCTCAGGTACCTTGCTCAAACCACCTCAATTTTAGACCAATAACCCTGCCTTGGAACCCCACATGAAGCACAGCAATTTTCAGATAGTCCAAGTGAATTTTACAGCAATTAGAAAAAATTATTATTAAAGGGTAACCTGATTGCAGCCTTAAACACAATAATGCACCTGTTCCACAATAATTTTCTCTTCAATTTTTGTCCTTCTTGAAGGTGAGGGGATTTTGAAGTCTGCTATTTTGTCTCTGATTCTACCTGTGCGATATCTGATCTACGGAAGCACCTGAACACTGGCCCATCCACCCATATGCTTCAATCCTGACGTGGAAGGAACAAATCTAGGGATGGGAATCTCCATATCCTTTGAATACTTAGTCTAACAAATGTTTAAATGTTTTTGATACCTGCTGACTAGGGATATGTCTAAAGTCAGCTCCTCATCTCACATGAGATACAGAATGATCACCTGATGAAAATGACTTTTGTTCCTTACCAGCCTTGGCTGAATTGAGTCTTGCATGCATTCCACTATGTAATGCTCATCACTGTCATCATCAGTGTGGTCTCTGAGAACCTAGACATGAAAGCCTTTTATAGCCAAGCTACCAATCTTCTGAGCCAATCAGTTTCCCTTAAAAACTGAGCCTTGAGCCTTTCCTGAAACAGCTTCATCTTCTTTTTTTGTGGATTTATTACACTTATTTATTAGAGTATTGACATATTTTTTACTGAAAATGACATTCACATTTTCTTGTAATTTCAAGATTTATAAAATATACTCCAGAAATTCACTGTTTATTCATCTATTCCAAAATTTCAACTCTACTTTCACTGGGGAAATAGTAATATCACAGTAACCATTTATTTATCCCTCCTTATCTTTGCAGAAAAATCTAAAGGAAAATTCACTTGGATTCACATTTAAATGTTCTACCTACTTTCCTAAACAACACAATAAGAAGAGTTCAGTCATTTGTTTTTGGCAGGGTGACCAGACAACACGTGAAAAATTGGGAGCAGCCATAAGGGGAAATAGGTACCTATGTAAGAAAAAGCCCTGACTATCTGGACTATCCCTATAAAATTGGTCCATCTTGTCATCCTAGTTTCCTGTTGATTATTAAAATATAACTTGTGTATGTCCATGTGCACATTTGGGGTGCAGGCAGGGTGCAAGGAGTTCTCTCTGCTTCAAGAATCTCCCGCGGGACCTAGGGTTTGAGTTATGTCATTCCCTATCCCCAGCCAGCTGAGCTGCCTCCGTTTGAGATTAGAATTGCATACTGTCCACTTACAAAGGATGCAGCAGAACCACAGAGCCTGCTTTGGACCATTACATTACAGATAAGATCGAAGCAGCTGCAGTCAATCTTCTGGGGTTCGAATTAGCGGGTCTAGTGAAGATAGGCTAATTTGAACTAAGAGGACACTCCGTCAATGCTGGTAGTCCTGCTTCTATGAGGAGTAAGAGAAGATGAAGGGGAATGTGCTCCCTTTGATTTCTCACAGTATAGACAGTGCCAGAATTTGATTTAAGATACTTCAACTTAAGTGACACAATTAACATAGCTGAAGTTGCGTATTTTAATTCAGACTCATTCCCAAGTGTAAACCAGTGGCTGGAGACTATGACCTAGGAAATGATACGTCTCTGCACTGCCATCTTCAGCATGGCTGATCCTTAAAGGGTCAGGCTCACCCAAACTGTAAAAGAGTTTTACAGTATTTAATATGACTGTATGGATTTTTTATCCTGACTTTACGCAAGTCACTTGATAGCAGAAATACCTGAAATAATGTGACAAACAGCCTAGTGTTCTTCATATATGCAGCCTTTCTCAGCTGCCATATGCATGTACTTTGATGTATGCATGCAGTTCAAATATGCAGGGTCACAAAGTAAGTACGTTATTCCAAACAGCTATTTATTTCTAGTGAATAGTTTATAACACTAAAAGTTGCAGGTCAGGTCAGCAGCCCTCTCATCTGAGTCCCAGCTTGCTCTGCAATAATAAGTGCTGCTCTGAAAACCTTTAAGTTCCCATGACCATGTGTATCAACTGCAGAATTACTCACCATTCAGTCCACAAACTGCTTAGGATGGTATCTGTTGTTCTGAGATATAATCCATTTTATTTAAAATGGACAATAAGTCCCTGACCTTATGTCAGTGTCTTTGTCTGGCAAGCATAAACTTTTAAAGCTCTGGCTGGTTCCAGCTTAAAAAAATCTCATGATACATTCACTGTACAAGTTTTTAAGAACTTTTTTCAGAAGCATGAATGAAATATAAGCTATGTGAACACTGTATAAATTCAACATCAGCACCTTGTTTAATAATAAATTAAGAGTCTGGGAGAAAATAACAAGTGAGTTTAACATTATGGCCCCTGTTTTGTTCAGTGCACGAGTTCACCACATTTTTTCCTAAAAAAATGCTATAGTTAAAAAACTACCAAATGGGAGCAACTGATGGTTTTCAAGCACTCATTCAGCAAATTAAAATTAATCTTCATTGGAACATTAATAGGTGCATTTCTTTTCCCAAATCCTGTCTTCCTTCCAAAATGCAGTTTCCTATTCCCACTCCCCATGGGTTTAGAGTTGCTCAATAAATTTACACTCTTCTTATTGTTAAAAAGATGAACCATTTTTGCTAAAGTTTTATTAAAAATAAAGTCACCCACAGGCAGAGACCAGGCATGAAAATTTGTAACCTAAAAATTGAAAGGTTCATAAAGATAGGCGCAGCTGACCAAAGACTCTTTGAATGGAGAAGAGTAGGCCATCTTCACTGTGGTCTTGCTTTGGTCAAGATATTTAGGTATGTATGTAATTTTAAGCAAAGTAGTCACACTGAAGTCAAGAGACCACTTGTGCCTAAAGTTACACATGTATGTAAGTGCCTTGATGAACTGGGATCTTAAGTATAAGCATAAGTCCCATTGACTTCAGTATTAATGCTTACAATTAGGCACTGGTCGAAGTGCTTTACTGAGTCAGGTTCTAAAGACCAGTTACATCAACTATAACATGCGCGACTATAATACTTCATAGTTCTACTGTACTCAGCATGGTGTTAATTCTAATGACTCTCCGTAACAGAACAGCAGGTCAAATTACAGTTGGTGTTGAATCACAACTTTCGAAAATGTATGTGTAAAGTCTCAGCTGTAATGTGTTAATCTATATTTGCATTTTATTTCCTTAAAAAAGTGTTATCTAATGTTGATGTTGCCAATTAAATCAAGATGTCCTGGTATGTGTTAGCTTGAGCACATATGTAACATTTTTTCTTTCCTTGCTATTGGTTTTATTATTATTGCATGATTCGATGTGTTTCCATATTTGGGTTGTTCCTGTGACATCATAATGAGATAGTATGAAATAATACAAATTAATGCAAAAGTGGAGCATGGATATGAGGTTTCTTTACATTACAGTTCAAAACCATTGGGACATTGCAGGTTCACAGTTCAGCAAAAAAAGCAAAGTCAAGTCAGGCAGCTTTCGCTGGTAACTCAAAAAATATTACAGAAGAGTCACAGCTAAAAGGCTCTTAAGTGAGGTGGAAAAAAAAAGAAAAGAAAAAAGAAACAATATTTTGTCTGAAATGGTCCCTTGTCATACCTTGTGTGATACCAGATGAAGGAATGATTAAGGCTCTTGGAAGCTGGAATATCAATTTGTTGTTGACTATTGCCCCTCCTGTCTTTTTTGCACCTTAGAAGTGATTTTATTTAATTGCTTTTGGGATGTTCTCTTATTTGATCTTTGTTTATTTTTGACTTAGCATAGGATGTTTGTTGTACTTATCTTTGTTCCTTTTTGGGCAGTGCTTTCTGGGGGGATATCTCTAATGTCAGAATGGTTCTGAAAGCAGACTCTTTTTGTTACATTTCCTTTTTACAAATCAATCTCCATTTATACACAAGGGAGTCTTAGATTTTTTTTTATGGCCAGCAGGCCAATATTCATCCACAGGACTGACCTTTAAGTTCTAATTTCAGTTGAAAGGAAAAAAATCAGCTCTCTCAAGGAAGTGTGAAGAGAACATAGGTAACCATCAAACCCATATAACAATGCCCTGTCCATAATGTTCCTATGAAGTACAGTGTACAGCACTTCAGAATGATGATGAGGGAGTGGGATACACTTGCTAGATTTCAGCATCCTTTCATTATCTTTGCTCTGTCTCCTAGAACTCTTGTACATTACCTAATCAGAGCAGCAGGATGCCAAAGGGGAGAACTGATTCTAAGTGCCATTAAAACAGAGACAGTCACCTGTTCTTTCTGCTCTTAACTTGTTCTTCTCATGGGGATTTGTTCAGTATAGAATCAAGGAGACACGTGCATATACACAGTTTTTAATCCTCTTGGGGGAAAAGCAATATGTTTAGTGAGTGAGTGAGTTTAAAGAAGAAGTTACTCACCCTGTGAAGTAATGATTGTTCTTCGAGATGTGCCCCGTGGGTGCTCCACTCTAGGTGTCGGGTCCAATCCCAGCGCTGCGAATCAGAGAGCTATCAGAGCCGTGGTCCGCCGGACCGCGCATGCGTGGCTGCCAGAGGCGGCGTTCGTGCCTTTGATGTGTTGCGCATGGTCCGGCTTGCTCAATTCCTCTCAGCCGCCCCCTGAAACGAGAAAAATGAAAAATTCTGGAGCGGGGAGGAAGGGCGGGTCATGGAGCACCCACGGAGCACATCTCGGAGAACAATCCTTACTTCACAGGGTGAGTAACTTCTTCTTCTTCTTCAAGTGGCCCTGTGGGTGCTCCACTGTAGGTGACTTTGGAGCAGTACGCGAACATTAACGCACTCCGGAATTAAGGTTTTTGAATATGGGAAAGGACTGCCGTAGCCACTGTGGGACTGAAAATGCTGACATGCATGACACACTGCTCTTAACTCGAGAATGTTGATATGTAAGAGCATCTCCCGCAGAGACCAGCGACCTTGAACTGTCATGTCGTTCATATGTGCTCCCCAGCCAGTAAGGGACGCATCCGTTGTTATTTGCTTCGACGGTTGTGGATGGTGAAAAGGAATTCCCGCCATAAGATTGGTCGACTTGGTCCACCACTGCAGGGATTGTTGTATATGTGATGGTATCACCACCACTGTGTGAATGCTGTCCCTCACCGGAGTGTATACTGTAGTCAGCCAGTGTTGAAGGCAGCTAAAATGTAACCTTGCGATTTGAACAATAGTTGTTGAGGCAGCCATGTGTCCCAGTAGTTGTAACAACACTCTGCCGGGAATCGTTGGGGCATACATCAGCGTGTGAACAAGATCTCGAATGGCGGCGAAACGTTTGGCAGGTAAGTGAGCGCGCACTGTTCTCAAATCGAACCTTGCCCCTATGAAGATCAGATCTTGTGTAGGTTCTTGCGAGGATTTCTGCATGTTTATGAGTAGTGAGAGAGTGAAAAACCTGAGAGGCTGTTGTCACCATGTGTTTGGTCTCTGAATATGTTAGGCCTCTTATGAGGCAATCGTCCAAGTATGGGAAAACTGTAACTCCCAGTCTGCACAAGTGGGCAGCCACTACCGCTAAGGTTTTGGTGAAAACTCTGGGTGCGCATGTCAAGCCGAAAGGTAGTACTTTGTACTGGAAATGTTCTTGACCTAGTTTGAAATGGAGAAAACACCTGTGTGCCACATGGATCACTATGTGGAAGTTGACGTCTTGCAGGTCGAGGACTGCAAACCAGTCCCCCTTGTTCAACAACAGAATGATGGCATGTAGGGTCACCATCTTGAAGTGATGTTTCCCGAGGTAGCGATTTAACTTGCGTAGGTCCAAAATGGGTCTCCATCCTCCTGTATTCTTTGGAGTAAGGAAGTACCAGGAATAAAATCCTTTCCCCCGAAACTGACTTGGTACCCTCTCTATTGCATCGATATTCAGAAGGCGCTGAACTTCTTGCTCCATCAAATGCTCATGAGAAGGGTCCCTGAAAAGGGACGGGGTAGGAGGGATGGTGGGGGGAATGGATAGAAAGGGGATGGAGAGACCAGATTGTACCACCTCCAGTACCCACTTGTCTGTGGTGATATTGGACCAGTGAAGGAGGTACAGTTTTAAATGATGGTGAAACAGGTGTAAAGAGTTCTGTGGTATGTTGAACGTGGGAGTCGTGCTTGCGTCTTCGATGGGAAAGTCAAATTTGCTGCTTAGGTGCTGGTTGATCGGATGAACGGTTCATTTGAGATCTCTTATGTTGAGGACGCTGTTGAAAGCGCTGATTGTCTTGGGGACGTGATTGATTCTTATTGAATGAATAATCGTACCTCCGTTGGTAAGGATAGTAGCGCTTACATTTATAGGGAGGTGAGTACATTCCCAAGGTACGTAAAGTGGTATGGGAGTCTTTGCCAGAATGAAGAACTTCGTCGGTGTTACTAGCGAAGAGCTTTTGTTTATCAAAGGGTAGGTCTTCCACTTTATTCTGAAGCTCCCGTGGGGTTCTGGCGGATGATAACCAGGAAGACCACCTCATTGTGACCCTCGTAGCCATGGCCCGTGCAGCCATGTCGGCCACATCCATGGCCATCTGCAAAGTAGTATTACAGGCTATATATCCTTCTTGGACTATGGCCTTCAGTAAGGGTTTCTTGGCATCAGGAAGATATTGTAGTAGCTCTGTAAGCTTTGAGTAATTATCAAAATTGTGGTTAGAAAGGTGAGCCATATAGTTTGCGATTCGTCACAATAACGTAGCCGAAGAGTAAACCTTTCTTCCAAAAACGTCCAATTTTTTATTATCCTTGTCTTGGATTGTAGTCTTATATTGAGGAGCCTTAGCCCTCCGCTGTACCGCACTAACTTCAATCTTCCTGAGGATGGTTGAAAAGGAATCCAGTCCTTTAGTGGGTACAAAATACTTCCTATCTACCCTCTTACTAGTTGGGGCAGTCGATGTAGGGATCTGCCATATTTCACCTGCCACTTCCATGATGGCCTCATCGAAAGGGAGGGCGATTTTTGCCCATTGTTGTTGCCTCAAATTCTTCAGAAGACGATGTTTCTTCATGGGAACGTCCGTTAATTGTATTTCCTGTGTGTTTGCAACCGTTTTGAATAGATCCTGGAACTGCTTCAGGTCATCCAAGGGAGAAGTGTCATCTGGAATCATTGCTTCATCTGGTGACAATGAGGAACAGTCAACTGGAGAAATGTGTGGCTAAGGATCTTCTGCTTCGGACAGTTGGCCCTCTTCTGGTTCCAAGTGATCCTGATAGATGGTTAAGTTGTCTGCTGGAGGTGATGAAAACAATTGCTGTGGACGCTCAGGTAAGTGTTGCACACCGGGTGATGGATGGGTACATGAAGAACCCCTATAAGATAGGGTAGCGTGTCCAGGGTGGGGGCGGTCATATTCAGCCCTATGGTAGTGCCCATAGTAATGGTCAGACTGTGCTGACGAGGAGTATCTGGAGGATCTTGAACTGCGGATGTAGTAGATTCGCCATGGCAACCGCCTAGGTGATCTATGCCTTGGTGACCTCCTGGGGGAGCGAGAATGTGATGGGGAGCGTCTTGTTTCTATATAGACCATGACCCCATGGGAAGGTCTTCTAAGCACTTGGTAAGATGGAGAAAGGCTATAGTGCTGGTGCCTTCGGTACCTGGGTGGAGAAGGAGATGGTCCTGGAGAGAAGGTAGGTGATGGGGAAAGCACCCTGTAAGTTTCTTTTCCCGCACCTTTGCAAGGCAGTGAAGCCTTGTCAATTTCATCTGCTGGTGGAGAGCTTGGTGCGGAATGTGGCTGCAGTGCCGCTGTATCTCCACATGGGGGCGGCGTTGGCAGTGCCGAGGAAGAGGCTGGTGCCAGCAGATTGGACAATGCCAGCAGTGCCACCTCGGAGACTTTGCGGCTTGGCACTGAGTGGTTTAAAATCGCTGCAGCCGGTGCCGCTTGGGCAGCCGTTGACGGTGCCGGCTTTCGCACTTTTGCCAATGCCGGCTTCCGCACGGTTGTTGGAGCCGGTGCTCCTGCCCCTTGCGATCCCGGCTCAGGCGATCTCCTCGCTCTAGGAGCCCGTTGCTGTCCTGGGGCAGCTGTCCCGGATGCCTTGTCAGGGCACCGCATTTTGGTGGTGGCTGGCAGCGATTGAGCTGGGGACGCCTTAGTCTTTTTCGTAACGGCTGTCCTGGGAGACATTGCCCAGCGTTTCTGGGCTGCTGTGCCAGAGGCAGGGATGGCATCGGACTCTAGTGCCTTTCCATAAAGAATCAGCTTCAGGCGCAAGTGCCGATCCTTTCGTGCCCTCGCTGTTAGTTTGCTACAGTGGGTGCATTTTTGGGGAACATGCGTCTCACCCAAGCACCTGACACAAGAATCATGGCCGTCAGATGATGGCATGGGTTCCCGGCAGACTGAGAACTTCTTGAAACCGGGGGACGCCGGCATACTGAAGCAGCGGGGAGAGAGAAATTGACTATGTACAATCTCTCTTACGCTCGTGCCCCTAACTTGTTGTGCTGAGACTCAGGCCGTTTTTTTTTTTTTTTTTTTAAACAGATAGCTGCAGAGACTGTCCAAAGTCTGTAAAAAAATTTTTTTTTAAAAGAACTGGTAAAATTATAAAGAAGTAAGGAAGGATAGAGTTCTGAAACTATTTACAAATGTGAAGGCTCTGTTGGAAATGAAACTGACAAGAAGGAGCTCTCGTCCACGACTGAGGGCGTCTGAGAGGAACCGAGCAAGCTGGACCATGCACAACACATCAAAGGTGCAAACGTCACCTCTGGCAGCCACGCATAATATGTTATGGTAACTGGGGATCACAGGGATAAGAATGCCAGCTTCCAGGAAGGGAGGATGGCACAGGACCTACCGTACTAACTCAATACCACGGCTCTGATAGCTCTCCAATTCGCGGCTCCGGGACGGGACCTGACACCTAGAGTGGAGCACCCACGGGGCCACTCGAAGAAGAACATGCTGTTTTTCCCTCCAAAGAATGAGAAAACTCCTTGTGAAGCTTTTAGAATGTATCAAAAAACTTTTAAATGTTTTTTGAAATCAAATATTTCTTAGAGTTCATGCACTCCATGTGCAAAGTCCTTCAAGAAATAAAGGAGTATTTATTTTTAGGGAATAGGTATGGCAATGATTATCTACTGCCAATAGTGTGCCGAATTCTAGCCATAGCATCCTGAGGTGAGGTGGAGTGGACTGAACAATTAGGAGTTCACATTAATATGCATGGAAGGCAGAAACATAAAGTACATAAAATCTTCCAAAATTATCTTTGGTGGATTACTCTTCAATAAGGCCTTATGATACACCTATCATTGCAAACTGCATTTTCTATCTTCGGCATATATTTATAATTATTGTGACCAGCTTCTTGATGTGTTATTAACACAGTGTTATTTACTCTGAGGGCCTTTACATTGCTAGAGCTGTGCTGTCTACATACTCACCTCTTTTCTGAGGTTGATGTCAGGAGTTTCAGTTATTTGTTACACAGTAACTACCCGTTTCTTTATATTTTCTCAGAAGAAAACTAAAACTTGGCCATATCCGTAAGTGTGCCTTTTGGAGAGATATAGAACAGATGTTCTACTTTCTGTGTATAGTTCAAGGCTAAACAAAATTACTCGCTTTTAGCAGATAGAATCCTAACCATCTGCCTTAAACTGGGATCAGATGCCCATTGTCTGAGCTGATATTTCATCCAAATCTAGGTGTATGTTGGAATATTCAACAGTGAATAACTATTGATAAACAGATCATAAATTATTAAGTGCCCACTTTATTCCAAAAGTGATGGATAATGTAATGGGGCGGTGTGATGAATCTTAATTAGATGTGTCACATTTTTGAAAAAGTGCTAATCAATTTTAGATCAAAATACATGACCTGAACAGCCACCATCATCTAACCATGCAGCATACCATGGTAGCACGCATCCCTTTGGAATGTTTGTATAGAGGCCCAGAACCTCCACGACGATCAAGAAACATGTAGCACAGCTCTTCAATGAGGGGGAGGAGGGGGAAGGGGTGGGGTGTGCACGCACCAAAGCTTTTCATGCCACTTACTCCTTCTATTTTGGACTATCTACGGCTGGATTTGTTCCCCATTGTAAGTTACAAAAGCAGGAAGGCAATGTCAGTGGTCCCTAATAATCTGTTATGGTAACTGGGGATCACAGGGATAAGAATGCCAGCTTCCAGGAAGGGAGGATGGCACAGGACCTACCATACTAACTCAATGCCTGTGGGCCCGGTAAGGCCATCCCTACCAATAGGCAAAACATGCAGTTGGCTGGAGAACTGAGGAGGAGCAGCCACGCACTGGGCAGCTAGAGAGAAGCAGCACTTTCCCCTTAAAAGTGCTGCTTCTGTGCAGCCATCTGTGCAGCCGTCTGCTGCTCCTTTGGCCCACGCTTCCCTCTTGGCCCTGCTCCAGGTTGTCAACTCTCCTACAGTAAATGACATCCAGTCAGTTCAGTCCGGGAGAGCTGGCAATTCCTTTCCCCTACAGCTTTGGCTCTCCCCACACCTGCTCTGAAGGGGTGTAGGTGTTGGGCTATGTAGGGCACCAGCACCAGTAGGGACATCCTTGTGTCCAGGGTGATAGTTATGTGACTAAGTATGCTACTTTAAAGTAGGCTGCATGCAGGGGAGAATCTGGAGCAAAAAGAGTTTCTGTGTTCTCTTGTTTATCCCTCAAAACGGCTAGAGAATGGAAGATTTGGAATAAGACTTCTATTACTTTTACCAAGACTTCTACCACAGAAAACCCTGGAATTATGAAAATAATATCTATGAAAATATTCAAGCACTACCACGGCCCTAGTCAGAATAGCATGGTACAGAATATATGAAAAACAACCATACGTTAAATCTTCTCACTGTACTCTTGGCAGCTCTTTTTGAGGGTTAACAATATACAGCTGTGGCATTAAACAGTTTTAAAAATCCAGCTCTTGCAAAATATCAGTATAATACAGGTTCTCTTTAAAATACAGTTGGATTATTACCACAGATGAGCTGCAGATGAACTATTTAAATACAGATTTTTTTGTTGTTGCCATTCTTGGAATAGGAAAAGAATCTTGTTTGTGCCAGGGCCAAAGCTGGAATCGTAGAGATGCTCCATTAGTACCCACGCATTTTTGTCTTTTTTTAGTTGAGTGTTTTTCCCTTTTTGTTTTTGTTTTCCTTGCTTTTTCTCTGCCTCACATTTGGCTCTTACTGGTGTCCATAGCAGCATCCCATTGCTAGACTGCAATGTTGCTGCAATGGAATTGTGCCAGTGGAGGCAATAGAACCAGTGATGTACGGAGAACAGTTCAAGGTCATTCTACTTTTTTGCCCTTCAGCATCATGTCTCTCAGTGCTCTTGCAAGTCCTGATAATCCTGGTAATGCAGGGAATCATTCTGTTTTTTTTCTAATACATCAGCAAGAGACCAATAAAAAGAGAGCTAAGCAATGAGGGTTAACTATACCTTGTAGCTGCAGGTAATGTATTTAATACAGATCATTTGCATTGCCATCAAATGTTCTTTAGAAGTATTGTTCAGATAGTGTTCAAACTTCTGGGTTTTTTGCTATTATAAAAGCTGTAAAATATTAAACAAGATGATGTCTGAATAAGTCTTTGGAATGCTTATTACCGGTTCATTTAAAATATATTTATTTGTGTCTTCCGGGGCAAGGCACTAACCACATATACAAGAAGCCACAGTTCCTGCCCTGAAGAGCTCCCAATATAAGACAAATGGATAGGAAGAAGGATACAGTCAAAACATGCATATGTATATTTGGATGTATACATATTTATATATTTAGACATTCTTATGTAAAACAATGTTACAGATATTAAGGTTGCAACATCAAGTATTCCAAAGTTAGGAAATGCCAGAATTGAGGCGCCTGTGCAACCCTAATTCGGCCCCTTGTGTGTATTCATTATGATGCAGACTTTAAATATATGACCCCATACCATTTTTACCAGAGAATTCCTCCCTCATTTAATGCATGGGATGGGTGCTGTGAACTGAAAGTGCCACTATTCAATAATTCTATTGATCATCATTCAGTGCCTGAAGGGTCCCAGGCCTTCTAAACTGCATATTATCCAACACTCCCCATTCTGAAGACAGAATTATTAATTTCCTCTCAGGCTTTTCTATGCTGCTCATCACTCTAGTATCTGAACATTTCATAAATGCTAGTGAATTTATTTTCATAACTCCCCTGTGAGATGAAATGATATTATTGTTCCCATTTTTGAGGTATAGAACTGAGGCACAAAAGACTAAGTTCAAAAGTATTCACTAATTTTGGCTATCCAATCTGAAATACCTAGAACTTGATTTTACAGAAAATTTAATATTGTATAGTACAGGCAGTCCCTGGGTTACGTACAAGATAGGGACTGTAGGTTTGTTCTTAAGTTGAATCTGTATGTAAGTCGGAACTGGCGTCAGCCGCTGTTGAAACTGATCAGTTTCAACCGCGGCTGAATCTGGACGCCAGTTCTGACTTACATACAGATTCAACTTAAGAAACCCAGGCGTCCCCAAGTCAGCTGCTGCTGAAACTGATCAGCGGCTGATTCCAGGAAGCCTGGGACAGAGCAACTCTGCCTCGGGCTTCCTGTAGTCAGCTGCTGGTCAGTTTCAGCAGCGGCTGACTTGGGGACGCCTGGGGCAGAGCAGCTGGGGTGCTGCCGGGTTGGTCCAGAGCGGCACTGCGGGACCAACCCGGCAGCCCCCAGCTGCTCTACCCCAGGGGTAGGCAAGAAAAGCCTGGTCTGCTGGGGGGGGGGCACTAGCTGCACCCCCCCCAGCAGACCAGGGAGACGGGGGTGGCGGGACCGCTCAAGTCCTCCAAGGCTTTGCTCCGTCTCCCTGGTCTGCTGACCTGGGAGACCCGGAGCAAAGCCGCAGAGCACGCGGGCAGCGGGACAGTCCAGGCGCGCCACGGCTGTCCCACTGCTGGCGTGCTCCGAGGCTTTGCTCCCCATCTCCCTGGTCTGCTGGTCGGGAGACGGGGAGCAAAGCCTTGGAGCATGCCCGCAAGGGGACAGCTCAAGCGTGCCCAGGCTGTCCAGCTGCGGGCGTGCTCCAAGGCTTTGCTCCCCATCTCCCTGCAGACCAGGGAGACGGGGAGCAGCTTTTCTTTCCCCGGAGGACGGAGGCGGCGGACCGCGGCGCATCTGGGCGTCCCGCTGCTCCCATCCTCCAGGGCGAGAAAAGCCCCATTCGTAACTGCCTGTAGTTTATATGTTCAAAGCACAGCTCCCATTGATCTTAGCAGCTGCTGTGTGTGCTCAGCACTTCTGCAAATCAGATGCCAGATATCTCAATTTGGTTACTGAGAAAATGAAGACCACATAGACGCCACCAGTGAAAATTTTGGTTTTACATGACTTGCCCAATGTCACAGAAGAACTCTGTGGAAGAGGCACAGATAGATTACTGGGCAGCATTCAACTGACTTAATTAGGAGACAGCCCTTTCTAGTCCTGCAGCCCTCTGCCTTATTCAACCTTAGGGCTCGTCTAGACTACACTGAAGTTTCAAAAGAGGATAAGCAAATTCCCTGGGAATTTGCATATCTTCTTCCGATCTCACTTTCGATAATGGCTTTTTTTTTGAGGAATAGTGGCTTTTCAAAAAAAGGGGAGGGGTTGCCGAAAAGAACCTGTGTCCCAACTACTTTCACTTTAGAAAGCTCTCCTTTTGAAAATTCCCATGGAATTTGCATATCCTCTTTTGAAACTTCAGCGTAGTCTAGACATAGCCTCAGATAGACACCCAGCATGGAACAAAAGTTGAAAGTTAGCAAAGTTATACGTGACTTAAAACAGACTCTTAGAATTACTGCCTGTAATAGGGTTTTTTTTTTTCTGATAAATACTCATCAATTATACCTCACTGCCCTTTATTTGTTCACTGTTAGTTGACCAATTTCTTTTAAGCATCATGGAAGATCTTGGTTTTGAGTCCCTATGAATCAGTTCAGAAAGATCACTTGGTGTGTAAATTAGAGCAGCAGTGAAGCACAATGCTATTTATGAAAGAAGCTGGATAAATGGGAGGTTGAAGTTATGGTTGAAGTCAGTACAGGAATACAAGGTACAGGGGAAAGGCCACATGGTAGGAGCACATAAATTGAGAAGGATTTGTGGGGAAATACGTAAAGTGCTAAATATACAGTAATTCCTCATTTAACACATGTCCGCTTAACACATTTTTGTGATAGCATGATTTTTTTTTTAGGGAACGTTTTTTGAATTACATGACCATCCCTGGAATAACACGATTTCCCCAGCCGGTCCATTGCTGGTGGTTGTATGGGGCTTCCCCCGCCTCCCTGCAAAGCAGCGGAGCGTTCACCGCTCTCTGTGCCATTCCCAGCTGACTCCCCCTTGCTGGATGCCTTGCCCCCTCTCCTCCGCCCCTGCTTGCAGGCCGGTGGCTGGGTTTCCCTAGCTGGCCCGTCACTGCGGCTGTGCAGGGCTTCCCCTGCCTCCCTGCAAAGTGGTGGAGGGTTCGCCGTTCGCTGCACCATGACTGTCACAGTGGCGTACTACTAACCCTGTCCCCCTCCCCTTTTCTCCCCTTCCCTTACCCAGAGCCAAGCACCTCCCCTCCCTGCTATAACCCAGTCCTCTTTCTCCCCCAACCTTATGTCCCGGTCCTAACAGACACCACCACTTCAAATGCAACCCCCACCTTTTCCATTATTTTCAATGGGAAAATTGACCCTGCATAACACGTTTTCACTTAACACGATCATTTTCTGAAACATATCTATAGTGTTAAATGAGGAATTACTGTATAGAGCTTTACTATATAAAGTCTTATTTGTAATAATAAATGTACAAATATTTGAAGGATACAAAGACCAAGGAGAGAGACTAATAAGGCTGCCTCTAGACTGGCATGATTTTGCACAAATACTTTTAACGGAAAAGTTTTTCCATTAAGACTATTTGCACAAGAAAGCATCTATACCGGCATGTGCCTTTGCGCAAAAGATTTGCTTTTGTGCAAAAGCAACCGTGCCAGTGTAGACGCTCTCTTGCGCAAGAAAGCTCCGATGGCCATTTTAGCCACAGGGCCTTCTTGCAAAAGAAAGTAACTTGGCTGTCTACACTGGCCCTCTTGCACAAGAATACTTGTGCAAGAGGGCTTATCCCTGAGCGGGAGTGTCGGAGTATTTGCACAAGAACCACTGATTTTGTACAGTACAAGGTCAGTGTTCTTGCGCAAATGCCCGTGGCCAGTGTAGACAGGCGGCAAGATTTTGCGCAAAAGTGACTGCTTTTGCACAAAATCTTGCCTATCTGGACGCACCCATAAGAGTGCAACTAAGAAACGGTCATTTTAAGTGCAATACTAGTAAAAGCTTCCAGGCCAGAAATTCTGTTTTAGTATCTATATTCAGATGCTTCAAATGTATCTACCCAGTCTCTTGAGGCATGTGTCCAATGAAATTACATGTATGGTATCACAAATTAAGAAGAAATTATATAATCTTCCTCACACAGTTCCCCACTAGACCTGTCCAGAAAGGGGAATTCCTGCAAACTGGAATTTTCATTTTGGAAAAACCAAGCCATGGTGTTTATGAAAAAGAAAATGTGCTTTCTAGATCCTTGCAGCTGTCAGGGATCTGTGGCCAGCTTTCCCACTGAGCTGCCCAGCTCTTGCAGCCTGGTAAGCCAGCTACCCCAAGAGTTGGGCCACCCAGGGAACCTGCTGGCCAGATGGTTTGATGCTGTGGCTGGGAGATTGAGAGCCCCAAGCGAAGCCAGGGCTCTCAGGCTCTCCAGACAAGGCTCCCTGCTGAAGTGCCTAAAGCCTGACAGCCATGGCTTGAGCCCTGGCTCCCAGAGATTCCAAAGCAGCAAGGAGCCTGGAAATCCTGACATGTTCTGCTGCACAGCTGAGAGTTTCCAGGGTTTCAAGGATGCTAGGCTATTAGCCTTATAACAGTTTCAGCAGTTTCCAGGCTCCCAGAGTTCTTGCTCTGGATAACTGGAGAGGGATCATGTGAGGATTACTTGTTGTGATCCCTGCCTCTGGGGCATCTGGTATTGGCCACTGCTGGCAAACAGGATACTGGGCTAGATGGTCCTTTGGTCTGACCAGTGGGGCTGTTCTTATGCTCTGCTGCAGGGACCCTGTAAACTCCAGGCTCCTGGCCCTGGAACATTCTGCATGGTGAAACTACCCCAAAGCTTTGGAGTCTATGATTTACGTGGGTAGTCCACATGCTTTGGGTTCCAGGGATCTATGCCAGTGAAAGTTTGATTGACTCTAACTTGGGTTTGATAAACAGCATTTTGGAAAATTTCCCATTAACTTTTAATCCCCATAAAACCCATATCTACCCTCTTATCTCACCCCTTTCTCAAAAAGCACGGGAGAACCGATAACCTTGCTACACACCATGAGGATCTGTCAGATGAAGAAGAGCAGCAATCTCCAGACAAGCAGCTATTACAATACTTAAAGGCTGTGTCTAGACTGGCCAGTTTTTCCGGAAAATCAGCCACTACTGACTTCCTACTGTAAGAAATCAGTGCTTTTTGCGGAAATACTGTGCTGCTCCCATTCAGGCAAAAGTCCCTTTTGCGCAAAAATCATGCCAGTCTAGACGTAGCCAAAATGTTTATTTACAAAAGTATTTTTCCTCACTTAATTTATTGGGATTACTGTTTGAGTTTCACAATTGATCTCAATTGCCATGATAACACACGATGGCTTCGTCTAGACTGGCATGATTTTGTGCAAATGCTTTTAATGCAAAAATTTTTCCATTACAAGTATTTGCGCAAGAGAGCGTCTATACTGGCAAGTGCCTTTGTGCAAAAGATTTGCTTTTGCGCAAAAGCATCCGTGCCAGTGTAGACGCTCTCTTGCGCAAGAAATTAATGTTGCTGTCTACACTGGCCCTCTTGCGCAAGAATACTTGCACAAGAGGGCTTATCCCTGAGCGGGAGCGTCAGAGTATTTGCGCAAGAACCACTGATTTTGTACATTACAACGTCAGTGTTCTTGCTCAAATACTCGTAGCCAGTGTAGACAGGCGGCAAGATTTTGCGCAAAAGCGGCTGCTTTTGTGCAAAATCATGCCAGTCTAGACACAGCCAAAGAGAACAATGAAGTAATAGACAGCCAGGATTCAGATTACTGAGAGATGCAGAATAGCCTGTGTAGGGAAGTGGTGGAAGCCCCAGAATAAGAGGCTTTTAAAACTATATTGGACCAAACACACACATACATAATGCATAGATGACAACCCTACATTGTTAGGGAGATAGAAATGATGATTAGATAGGTATCTTTCCTACCTACCATACATATTATCCTCATAATTTTCAACAGAGTACTCTTAGATGTGCCAGCTGAAACTGAAGCCCCATTGTCCTAGGTGCTGTACAGATACTTAAAGATAGTTGCTGCTCTGAAGAGTTTGAATTCTAAATAGACAAGGTAGAGACTGGGTGTCTGGCCCTTCTCCCCCATATGGCTGAATGGATGCTATGGAGACTGCCTTACTTCCTCCTGAAGCCGGAAACTGTTTAGCTCCATCTGGTAGCCCTTCATGATGATTCCAGCCCTCAGCTCAGTAATGGTCTCTCTTCTTGTGGCAGCAGAATCTAGTGAATCAGGAGGCCAGTATCTTTAGTGAAGAGTACAGAGTCTACAGTCTCTTGGGGATTTTAGACCTCTTTGCTCAGGCTTTAAGAACTCTTCTGCTAGGATTGGTATGGGGTGTCCAGGCCTACCCACTCCTTCTAACTTCAGGGTGATTCCAATCTGGTGAAGCAGTTGGAATCAATTTCTCTCTATTCCTTACTGTTTCCTACCATGCCTCTCTTGTAGACTGTTTTCCTGGCTCACTTTTTGTGATACTCTTCTTCTGGAGTTTCAATTACCAGGGCAGCTTCTCACCAGACTCTTGCTAAAAGTTCCTGCTCTCCATGGATAGTGGGTATAAGAGGCAAGGGGAGGCAATGGCTTCCCTGGGTCTTAGTGCTCAACGTTTCCCCTCTTCCTATCCTATTTTGACTGTTCTCAAAGGCTCCCATAGCAGGCTGTTGCAGCTTTCAGACTGGTGACTCTTCACTCAAAGTGGATCTGTTCATTTAAAAGTGAAAAGCTTTCTAGCTTACCAGACCTAATAGCATAACATTGAACCTGTGAAAGATCCATTAAGTGGTAATGAAACCATTTAACATGCATGTGCTAACTCTGAATTTACTGTAAAACCAGTTGTACATTACTACAGGGCCTTAGCTTAAAACTTGCTTTAAATATTTCATTAGTTTGTTGTTAAAGATAATAAAATCACATCTCTAAAAAGTCTTGCATAAATTTTTAGATGCACAACCTGAGTATTCAGCTTTAACCTTAAATGCTTGGATTTTTGGATTTTCAGAAATACAATCTTGAATGACTGATATCTAAAATATCATGTTATTATTTTAATTACTATAGTACACAAACTTGCTTCCAAAGTCTTCCTGTCCTTTTTATCCATCCCTTCTCTCCTTTCACACATACCCCTTGTTGAAGAGATTCCTTAAAGGGAGAACATTTATTTTCTTCCAGATTGCTGGACAAATGCTTTTACTTCTGACTATTTGATGAACTAGTTTTAAGAGAATCCTCCACTAAAATTAGGAAATTATTAAGGTATAAAATCCTTCATTATGCTTAAAGTCTTTGGAAACATATTTTTAATATAAATATACAGTGAAATTTTATAAAAATGTCTTGTTATAAAAATCACACAAAATAAATTAGTGTTCCCTTTTTGTAAAAGCAATGAACTTTGTCATGAACACACTAAACTGCTCTATTTGATTAATTTAAAATAATGTCTTTGTTTCAGTGTGTTAAATGTGTAGTAATCTGGAATGATTACTTTATGAAGGTTTAAGAGTACATTTAAAATATAAAATCATCTTAAAAATACTGATGAAGAAAACATAAAACAGAGAAGGGTTGCATTATAAATCCCATAATATTTAATGCTGTATTCAGCAGGAGGGCTGCCTACTACAAAAGTTATTTTTTTGCAAATACATTTCTGATAAACTTCAGGATATATAAAAAAACTTGTGACTGACATTTTTATTCCCAAATTTAGTGTTTTTTAATTAGGAACCTTCTGCATGTCCAGTCTTTACAATCTGGCATGCAATGGAAAACATTATTTTCTTTAGAAAGAAATTTTAGAAGAGTAGTTTTTTTCCAAATATCATTTGCTACATTTGGGTTCAGGGAGTTGGCTGAAATGGGTGAGCAGAGAGAAGAGGGAGACAGTTGGGAGGGGAGTGGGTATGGTCAGGGCAGGGATGGAGTCTGGTTGAGGCCACAAGATGGGGAGCTTGCCTTCCCAAGAAGCAGTTTCACCCACTGCCCATGCGGCTCTCTCTTGTTCTTCAGCTTCTCATGCAGCTACCACTCCCCTTAGACCTGTAACTTCTTTATCTCCATAGCTTTTTGCAGGGCTACCAATCAGACTGTGCTAATCCTTTAGGGTATGTCTACACTACCCCCCCTAGTTCGAACTAGGGGGGGTAATGTAGTCATACAGAGTTGCAAATGAAGCCAGGGATTTGAATTTCCCGGGCTTCATTTGCATAAAGCCGGCCGGCGCCATTTTTAAATGCCGGCTAGGTCGGACCCCGTGCCGCGCGGCTACACGCGGCACGGACTAGCTAGTTCGGATTAGGCTTCCTATCCGAACTAGCTGTATGCCTCATGGAACGAGGTGTACAGCTAGTTCAGATTAGGAAGCCTAATCCGAACTAGCTAGTCCGTGCCGCGTGTAGCCGCGCGGCACGGGGTCCGACCTAGCCGGCATTTAAAAATGGCGCCGGCCGCTTTATGCAAATGAAGCCCAGGAAATTCAAATCCCGGGCTTCATTTGCAACTCCGTATGACTACATTACCCCCCCCAGTTCGAACTAGGGGGGTAGTGTAGACATACCCTTAGTTACTGCTCCACTGAAAAATCAGCTGGTGGGCACATACAAGTGAGAAAAAGAAAAGAGGAACAAAATCAAAATCTCATTGACCTGGCCCCTAAGCGAGAAGAAAAAACCAAACCAAAACACCCCCGCCCCCACCTTCTAAATCGGCTCCTTTCCCCAAGCCTCACCGTGGCCTGGATCAAAGTAAGGCAGGGGCCAGATTCAGGCCACCCTTGCTTTAGTAGCTGGGAGAGTGTGGGCTGTATACATCCCATGACAGTGGGAGAAAGAAAACAGTGTAATCCACATTTTTACAGATGGAGAACTGAGGAAAAGAATGATTAAAGACTTAATCGAATGTCAATTAAAGTCAATGGGAGACTTCTATAGGTCACACAGCAGTCCCAGAAGCTAAACCCAAGTCTTCTTAGCCCCAATCCAATATCTTAACCACAAGATCATCCTTCTATAGTGCTTTCAGACTGGCAGAGTAAATATCAATTGTGTTTTTTGGTTACTGATAATGTTGTTACTAAGTGGTTCTGCAAAGGGACTGAAATAAGTACCAAATAACCTTTCAAAACAGAATGATGTGAATTAATTTATACATGCACGATGTTATTCCAGCAACCAAAGCTTTAAAACAATGTGACCAAAGGTGGCGAATAATGATAGAGAGCAAAATTGTGAAGTTGCTATGGTAACTATCATCAGTTCAGACAGGCTGTTGATACAGGATCTTATTGGGTATATTCAACCAAACATTATATTTATAGTCTTAAATTCCAAAATTGAAAACTTAAAGTTAACAGAAATTAGAACACAATCCAGGATTTATCCAGTTAGTGGCTCTAAGGCTGAGATAATATTTCCATTATTCTCTCTTTTTTCATCACTTTCAGTGTTTTAATGAACCTCAAAAAACAAACAAACAACCCTCCCCACCCCCAAAAAAACCTTCCAGTGCTTCAGCCTATCATGCTTGACCTTAGCTTCAGAGTGAATTGTTTTGGAAAGTGGGAGAAGACCATTTAGCCATTTTTGATTTATCTGTGGTGACTGTGGGAGGTCTGGAGAGATGATGTTTTTCAGTTACTGAAATAACTAATTTGCTACTTAAAGATTATGTACTGAGTGTGCATATACAATACTTTCCGTAATTGAAGTAAGTCAAATAGAGTTTCATCAGTCAATCTAGTTGGCTTTACAGTAGAAATAAGGACGAGGAGTCAGTTCAAAATCTGACAATGAAAACATTATCTCCCTGCAAAACAAGTCTCTTTTTAACCCTGATTCACAAGGGGAATGTCTACACAACAACGTTTTGGCAAAGAATAATGTCTACACACAGAAGTCACCAGAAAAAAAGTCACCAAAGCATGTTTACACTTGCTACCTCTGTCAACGGATTGTGTCCCCATCTTTAGCTCCTCTGTCAACAATGGGAGCAATGCACTGTGGGGATGTATCCCACAATGCCTACTGACACCATCTGTCACTAGGTGTTGTGGGACTTTGGAACAGAACACAGGGCATTTTGGGACTGTGCAAAATGTCCCATCAGGCACTGCTTTATTCAGGAGCTTCTATCATTCTTTCATGCCTTTTTTCTAGTTGCCATTCCCTGCTGTGCACTCTAGTATCTACTGCGAGAAAGAATGGGTCCCATACGTCTCTCACATGTTCTGTTAACTGCTGTGAGGCCCTCAGGCATGGCTGTGGAGATCATACTGAAATTACTGACAGAGGAAGAAGAGATGGAAGTGCCCAACAATGTGCACGATATGGACAGTAGTAACCTATCATTGTGTTTGGCAGTCACCGAGCAGCTGTATATGGTAGATAGGCACTTCTGGACTATGGAAACAACATAGATTGGTGGGATTGCATTGTGAGTGAGGGGGTGAGGATGGCTGGCAGCTGTGCAAACGGACAAAAGAAACCTCAACCGGGGCTATAAAATTCCCTTTGTAGAAGCACAGTTCTAATTATGCCTCACTTCTCCACAGGCCGGTACCACGCTGGCAGATATCTCCCTGCTTGGTGTAAGCAAGGAAATGAGGGCACAACTTCTCCAGGCTTGTGCTTTCACTCTGCTTCATATGCAGCCCACTTAAGTTCACCACTTTGGTTCCTATACAAGTGATTGCTGAATGGTACAGGGTAGTGTCCTGAAATGGGAGACAGGACAAGGCTATACTATCATGGAATCTGTGGCAGAAAATTTACAAGCATCTCTGGAAAAATTTTGATTGCCTCTCTCTTCAGGATTCCATTGAGATCATGGTGAACCTCAACATCCTGATGGGCCAAAGGAATTAGCTACACAGGGATACATGCAGCTCAGAGAAACACATCCAGCTCCCACTTTTTCATGCCTTTAGCTCTGCACTCCATAATATATGGCCACTTACCCAGCATCTCATCTTCTGCTTCCTGATCCCAGGAAAGTGATTGCTTAGACTGGCAATGTTCATCAGCAGCGGAGAATAATTCCTGGCTGCCAAACACATTTGGTAGCCCTGGGGCAGAGAATCCCTGATCCTTGTCTACCTCAACCTCTTCATCTACAATTTCATCCTCCGGGCTAGGTCCTGTGTGTATTGCCTCCATGTCTTCTAAAGTATAGCTCCTTATAGAAGAAATTGTTACTCATCCTGTGCAGTAACATCTGTTCTTCGAGATGTGTGTCCCCGTGAGTGCTCCACTACAGGTGTCGGGCTCGTCCTGGTGCCGCAATCCAGAGAGTTTTAGCCAGCAGTAGCTCCCAGTGGACTGCGCATGTGCAGAAGCCGTCTCTCGCCGTTTGCACCCTTTTTGCACATCGCAGTCTAACACCAGTTCCTCCTAGCTGGAACGTCTGAAAAATACAAAGGTGAGAGTTCCGAAGCAGGGAGGAGGGCGGGTAGTGGAGCACCCACGGGGGCACACATCTCGAAGAACAGATGTTACTGCACAGGGTGAGTAACAATTTCTTCTTCTTTGAGTAGGTCCCCGAGGGTGCTCCACTACAGGTGAGTGTGAAGCAGTAGCCCAAAAACAGTATTGTGCTTTGGAATTAAGCGTGCACAGAGGATAGGACTGCTTGAGCCACTGCTGCATCTGCCAAAACAATATGTTCCAGCGTGTAGTGTCTGGCGAACGTCGATGTGGATGACCAGGTTGCCGCACGGCAAATGTCCTAGGGTATGTCTACACTACCCTCCTAGTTCGAACTAGGAGGGTAATGTATGCATACCGCACTTGCTAATGAAGCCCGGGATTTGAATTTCCCGGGCTTCATTAGCATAAGCGGGGAGCCGCCATTTTTAAATCCCCGCTGCTTCGAACCCCGTGTAGCGCGGCTACACGGGGCTCGAACTAGGTAGTTCGGACTAGGGTGCCTATTCCGAACTACCGGTACACCTCGTTTCACCTCGCTACACGGGGTTCGAAGCAGCGGGGATTTAAAAATGGCGGCTCCCCGCTTATGCTAATGAAGCCCGGGAAATTCAAATCCCGGGCTTCATTAGCAAGTGCGGTATGCATACATTACCCCGCTAGTTCGAACTAGCGGGGTAGTGTAGACATACCCCTGGATAGAGACATCTCTTAAGAAAGCTGTGGAGGTGGCCATGGCTCTGGTAGAGTGTGTTCTAGGCTTAGAGGGCAATGGTTTGTTACGAAGTGTATAACAGTAGGTGATGCAGTTTATAATATGAGATGAAATACGCTGAGATGAGAGTTGTTGAACTTTGGAATGAGTTGTGAGGGAAAAAACAGGCGTCTTGATTTGCAGAATTGACACGTCCTGTCCATATAGAAAGCCAAAGCTCTCCTAGCATCCAAAGTGTGCAGGCACACATGCTCCAGGGTGGAATGCGGCTTAGGGTAAAACATATGGAGAATTATTGGCTCATTGACATGAAACAATGAATTGACCTTTGGAAGAAATGATGGGTGACATCATAGTGTTACCCTTTGGTGAGTGAACAGCATGTACGGAGGGTCAGCCGACAAGGCTGCCAGCTCGCTGACTCTTCGAGCAGAGGTGATGGCTAAAAGGAATGCAACTTTCATAGTCAGAGTCTGTAGGTCACAGGTTGCCAAGAGCTCGAACGGTGGACGGGTAAGTGTATCAAGGACCAGTGTTAGGTCCCACGGCTCTGGAATGGCCTAGTGCAGTGGATAAAAATTGATCATGCCTTTCATAAGTCTCTTAGGGTATGTCTTCACTACAGCACTAATTCGAACTAACTTAATTCGAATTAGTTAATTCAAACTAAGCTAATTGGAACTAGTGCATCTAGACCTAAAAACTAGTTCGAATTAGCATTTTGCTAATTCGAACTAGTATGTCCACATTGAGTGGACCCTGAACCGAGGTTAAGGATGGCCGGAAGCAGTGCCAGCAGGGCATCAGGTTAGGACTTAGACGGCGGAGCTGCTGTCTCAGGCTAGCCGAGGGCTGTGCTTAAAGGGACCCGACCCCCACCCCGGACAGACAGTTCTCAGGGGTTCCCCGCTCGCTTGTCTAACTCGGTGAGGGACAGCAAAGCAGAGTGCCCTGAATGCCCACACTCGGCACATCACAGCACTCGGCCATCAGCATGGCTGCACTTGCCGCAGGCTGCCATCCGGAGGGGTCAATTGGGGGGCTGCAGAAGAGCTTCCACCCCAAGGAGCCTGCAGAGCCACCCCAGTCCTCCCCATCGGGGGCTCGTACCCCATTCCTCCCTCACCTCCTTCCACTTACCCCTCCCTAGCCCCCCTTCCTGATGTACAAAATAAAGGACACGTGTGTTCAAAAACAGAAACTCTCTTTATTGAACAAAACTGGGGGAGACTGGGAAAAGGAGGTGGGAGAGGGGAAGAGAGAAGGTGGGAGAGGGGAGGGCAGCTAAAATGGTCAGGGGTTTGGAACAGGTCCCATATGAAGAGAGGCTAAAGAGACTGGGACTTTTCAGCTTAGAAGAGAGGAGACTGAGGGGGGATATGATAGAGGTCTATAAAAGCATGAGTGATGTGGAGAGGGTGCATAAAGAAAAGTTCTTCATTAGTTACCATAATAGAAGGAATAGAGGACACCAAATGAAATGAATGGGTAGCAGGCTTCAAACTAATAACAGAAAGTTCTTCTTCACAAAGCAAACAGTCAACCTGTGGAACTCCTTGCTGCAGGAGGCTGTGAAGGCTAGAACTATAACAGAATTTAAAGAGAAGTTAGATAAAGTCAGGGAGATTGGATCCATGGAGTGGTATTAGCCAGGGGGTAGAAATGGTGTCCCTGGCCTCTGTTTGTGGCAGGCTGGAGATGGATGGCACGAGACAAATGGCTTGGTCATTGTCTTCGGTCCATCCCCTCCAGGGTACCTACTGTTGGCAGACAGGCTACTGGGCTAGATGGACCTTTGGTCTGACCCAGTATGGCCATTCTTATGTTTTTATGTTCTAAGCTCAGGGCTCAGGGTTGGGGTCTCACTCGACCACCTTGATTTTCAGGCAAACCTGCTCCTGGGTGGCCGGGCTGGCAGCTATCCTGCCCTAGACAGCCACTTTCCTGTGCCTAGTGCGGAGGTCGTGGACGTTGGAGGCTTCCCCCTAAACCTCGATGAGGTCCACGATGTCCGCACTAGACCAGGCGGGCGCCTGCCTCTTGCAGACTCAGGCAGGCTCCTGGGAGCCGCCAGCCTGGTCCTGGGAAGAGGCAGAGGGCTGGGTGTCAGCGGGTGGCTGGCTCATGCCGTGCCAGGTGCAGGGTCTGCTGGCTGGGTGCTGGCAGGCTTGTACCTGGCACGGGCACCGTAGCCAGACCGTGCCCCTTTAAGGGCTCCGGGCTGGGAGGGGGGCAGACGAGTTTCCCTGGTGGTTCCCAGAGTGGCCACCAGGGCAAGCTGGGGAGGGCTAGCCTCCCACTAGTTTGAATTAAGTTGCTACACAGCGCTTAATTCGAACTACTTAATTCGAACTAGGCGTTAGTCCTCATAGAATGAGGTTTACCTAGTTCGAATTAAGCGCTCCGCTAGTTTGAATTAAGTTCGAACTAGCGGTTTGCCAGTGTAGCGCCTATTAAAGTTAATTCTAACTAACAGCTGTTAGTTCGAATTAACTTTGTAGTGTAGACATACCCTTAGAGATAGGGGTGGGCGAACACTGAAACACCGTCTCTATATGGGTGAAAAGCTGAGATTGCAGCCAGGTGTACTTTTAGTGAAGTGACTGCCAACTTCTGCGAATGTAGATGGAGGATGTAGTCCAATATGTATTGGATAGATACACACAAAGGGTCATTTGATGTCTGCTTTGAATCAGGATGTCCCTGACTGCTTGTGAGCAGTCTGACTCTGAGCCCTGCAGCCACTGAAGAGCCACGCTGTGAGGTGGAGACGGTTGATGCTCGGGTGGAGTAGAGTGCCGTATTGCTGGGAAAGTAAGTTGTGTATGTGTTGAAGTCGTTTGGGTTGAGACAACGACATCCTCATTAGTTGTGGTAACCAGGTCTGGCCAGGCCAAAATGGTGCTATGAGTATTACTGTTGCGGCATCCGTCAATATCTTCCATATTACCCTCGGTATGAGGGGAAAAGGTGGGAAGGCGTACAGTAGTCAATACATTCCCCAATCGAGAAGAAAGGCATCACCTTTCGAACAGAATCCCATTCCGGTCCTTGAACAATATAGGCAGCACTTCTTGTTGAGTCGGGTGGCTAACAGGTCTAAGTATGGATATCCCCAAGACTGAAAGACGTCGTGGACTACATTGTCAAGGAGCTCCCATTCGTGCTGCTGATGGAAGGTCCTGCTCAGAGCATCCTTGATGGTATTGCTCTTGCCAGGGAGGTAAGCAGCTGTAAGCATAATGCCATTCCGAATTGCCCAATTCCATAGTTGTACGGCCTCTGCACACAGGGATCTGGATCTGGCACCGCCCTGTCGATTTATGTAGTAGACCATGCACATGTTGTCTGTTAGGATCTGCACGGTCGTACCACGGAGGTGTTGGGCGAAATGGCAACAGGCATTGTAAACTGCTCGGAGCTCGAGAAAGTTTATATGAAGCAGGGATTCATGTGGTGACCACAGGCCCTGTACTTGATGATGTTGCATATGCACTCCCCAGCTAATAAGAGAAAGTCCAAAAGGTAGCACGGTGTGCTGGTAATGGTCATTGCCGAGTGTAAATCGGAGAAATCTCCTGTGTGCCATGTGGATGGTAATGTGAAAGTAGGCGTCCTGAAGATCGAGAGACACGAACCAATACCCTTTGGTAAGAGTTGGAATGATAGAGGCTAGGGTAACCATCTTGAATCTTTGTTTTCTCAGGTAACGGTTGAGTTCTCGAAGATTGAGGATCGGTCTCCACCCACTGGACTTCTTCTGCGTGACGAAGTACCAGGAATAGAAGCTTTTGCCTCTGAATTGACGTGGAACCGCTTCCACTGCTCTGATGGTAAGTAGTCGCATGACCTCCTGTTGCAACAGAAGATCATGAGAGGGGTCCTTGAAAAGAGACAGGGAAAGGAGGCTTGAAGGGGGAAGAGTGGTGAAGGGAATAGAGAGTCTGGATGTTATGATCTCTCTGACCCATCGATCTGTGGTGATAGCGAACCAACAACGTGAAAGGGTCTCAACCGGTGATGGATCAGTCCAGTTATTTCGGGGAGAGCCTCTGGAAGGGGAATGGTGCACAGCTCCTCGACGGGGACGTCAAACCTGCTGATGAGGTTGCGTCTTGGCGGGCTGTTGACGCCGCCTTTGTGGCCGCTGCCTCTGCTTCTGTTGGTCGTAAGGCCTGAACAGTTGAGCCGTGTAGGATTGGGGTCTCTGCCTATTGTAGGGCCAAGCTCTTTTACACCTGAAGGGCGGCGTATACATCCCGAGTGTTCTTAATGTTGTTCAGGAGTCTTTACCAGAGTGGAAGATCTGGTCAGTATTCTGAGTGAATAGGGAAGAACGGTCGAAGGATAGGTCTTCCACTTTTGGTTGTAAGTCCTTGGGCACAGAGGCGAGGTGCAACCAAGAAGCACATCGCATTACAACCGCTGTAGCTGTCATATGGGATGCTGAGTCGGCAATGTTGAGCGAGATTTGAAGAGCTGTACGGACTGCCACGTAGCCCTCCTGCACAACTGCCTTTAGTATCTCCCTCTTAGAATCTGGGAGGTGCTGCATTAGCGGAACCAGTTTTGCGTAATTATCAAAATAATGGTTGGCCAATTGAGTGGAGTAGTTTGCCACCCTAAGAGTTGCTGTCGCTGATGAATAAACCTTTCTCCTGAAAAAAACCAAATGTTTTGTGTCCTTTTCGGATGGTGTGTTCTTAGATTGGGATGTCTTCGACTTTTATTGGGCTGCGTCAATGACAATAGAATTGGGAGGAGGATGGGTAAAAAGGAACTCAGCATTTTTGGTGTCCACGAAATACTTTTTGTCTGCATGCTTATGTGTTGATGTTACAGACACAGGCGTCTGCCAGATGTCGTTAGAAATTTCTAGAATCACCTCGTCGAAAGGAAGGGCCTATTGGATTGTTGTAAATTCCGTAAGAGGGCATGCTGTTTTAGAGGTGCCTCAGGAGTGCACAGGTTTTGTGAGTGGGCAACCCTTTTAAACAGCTCCTGGAATTGCCTGGAATCATCTATGGGCGAAGACTCATAATCGAAAACTGCATCATCTGTTGACAAGGATGAGATGTCTGCTGGAGAACCAATGGGTTGTGTATCCCCGGAGGGAGAAGGAGAGATATTGGCTTTTTCCAGAGGCTCTATCATCGTCCATGGGTGTTGGAGGCGGTTGTGCCGGATGGATGGTGCCATGAGTTGGTGGTTGAGGCGAGTACGATTGATGGTGACTCCGAGAAGGTGAGTGCGAGTGGTCATGGTAATGGGCATGACCTGACCGATGGTGATGGCCATGGCGAGACTATGCAGATGAGTAACTGCCCTGCCGATAGTGATGCACACGAGCAGGTGACACCGGAGACCGTGACCTCATGGAATATCACGATGGAGATCTGGAATAGTAGTGCCGATGATGATGGGAAGGTAACAGAGAGCGCTTTGGGGATCTCCAGTACTGTGGTGACCGTGAGCATTCATAATGATGCCGTCGGTCATAGCGAGGTGGAGGTGAGGGTCCCGGTGAGAACACAGTCCTACTGGGACTGGTGGAAGGCAAACATAAGTGGCGCCTCTTCCTCTGAGCCTTTGTAGGTACTCCAGTCACTGAAGAGGGAGCGGTGACCACTGGGCTACAAGGCACTGATCGCATTTCTGTGGGATATGCCCCTTTCCGAAGCAGCGAATGCAGTGGGAGTGTCCGTCCAAGGCCGGCATCGCGTTGCCACAGGAGGCACATCTTTTAAACCCCGCAGGCATGTTTGAAGTAAGTGCCTTAGCGGGAGAAGGAGAAAAAAAACCCCGGCAGGCCGAACGAAGGGCCTGAGGGATCGAACAAAAATAACATTTTTTTTTTAAATTTTGAACTAATTAACGAACTGTGATAAACTATACTATAAGGGGTGGGGGCTAACTGGGAAGGAATGAGTAGCTTAGAAAAAGATCGAAATTCTCCTCAGGTTGATGAGGAGCGTGTTCCAACTCCGTCTGCAGCCGTGGATGGTTAGGAGGAACTAGCGTTAGACTGCGATGCTCAGAAAGGGGGCGAATGGCGAGAGACGGCTTCTGCACACGCGCAGTCCACCGGGGGCTACTGCTGGTTAAAACTCTGCGGATTGCGGTGCCGGGACAAGCCCGACACCCGTAGTGGAGCACCCACGGGGACACTACTCGACGAAGAAATGGCAGTTCTTTAGAGTGTCAGTTCACTTCACAGGCCTCATGATAGGCTTATCTCAGTTCTTTAATTTTTTTGCTGCACTGCAACATGTCCTGCTCCTACCCCTTTTCACATAAGGGTTGAGAAATGTGCCCATACATGACTCAGTTCCTACTGGTTACTTGCAGCTGAGACTGAACAGACTCCTGTCCCCATATACTGGTCAGATACAACAGCTCCATGTTGGTCCAAAGAAGGAGAGTGTTTGCTGCCATGACCAGGCATGGGCACCTGGGAAGATGCTATAACACCACTGCATGCTGAGCCTGCCTGCGGAGTTGTGGAGTCCAGGTGCTCAGGCAGCAGGACATGGGATTTAAATTTTATGAGGCTTGCAAGTAGATGGGGTGGGTAGTTGGTCATCTGGCTGCAGGACAGCAGAGTTCAAACTGCTGTACAGAGTGGCTGAATGCAAACTGTGGGCCACTTCCTGTCAGCCAGAATCAGTGACAAATCAGGTGTCTACACTGCATATTTGTTGACAATATAGGGAGGGGAAAAGAAAAAAATCCTTCATCGAGAGGGAATTTTTTTGTTGATGGAAAACAGCCATTTTTCATAACAAAAGTAATGTTGCCGTGTGAATGCTCATGCACTTTTGTTGACAAAGGCACTTTTTTTCAACAAAACTTGCCAGTGTAGACAAAGCATAAGGCACTTAAGCCTAAGTGGTACTACTCCTGTACTTAAAGTTAGTCATGAGCTAAAGTACCTTTTTGGATTGAGACCAAACTTCTTAACTTCTTGTGCATGTTGTGGCTTAATCACAAGTTTAAAACTAACACATTTATAATACATTATAGAAGTGTAAGTTCATCCTGGTTTGAAATTCATGTTGGCATTTAGGTGTGCCTAACTCTCATTGCTTTTAATGTGAGTTAGGCACCTAAATAACTTTAACAATTTAGTTCCTAGGCCACTTACTGTGAAGCATTTCAATTTTAGTGGAACTGCATCTTCCAACAGAACGAGGTTCTATCAAAATATCTCTGACCTGCTTAAGACATCGTCCCCTTACTTCCCAGTCTGATTGTCATCTTGTGCATGATTTTTGTTTTGGTTTGTAAACACTGTGACATTGGGATCATGTGTTTGTCTTTATAATGCAAGGTAAAAGCATGTGTAAAAAGTACATGAATGTAATAACATTTTAGATTTAAACTGAACAAAATTAAGAAATTCTGCTTTAAAGTTCTCATAATGCCCTTGATTCTGCTTCTTATGCATATGCAGCACAAAAGATCTCTTATTATAGGACCCCAACACAAATGAGAAATACTAAAAATGAAACAGAAATACATCTAATAAGGTTGTAAGAAAAAGTGCTGTTTCAACAAAAAATCAATAATCTACCAGCTAACTTACTGCAGGAATAACATTACAGTTCTGTATAAGTACTCACTCATATAAAATGTCTGTGATTATTATAGAAAGTTCAGCTCACTTTCATTAAATAACATGTACTCTTTGTTTATACACAATATGGTTGTGAATTAAAAAGCTTATTGTAATACCTATTCACAAAGAAGCAAAATTTAGTGTTTCTCTTAGGAACCTAACTGAATTTCCAGAGTTCTTGTATGCACCAAATCATAATCTAAATTTAAGAAACTTTTTCATATTAATTTCTGATATAATTAACATTTTTTAAAACATTGCAAACCCTCCAGTTTAGTTTCATTGTATAGAATTTTAACCTGATCACAGGAATATTTCCATGGATACTGTGAGACATTGCAAAAATTCTATTTTTATAATAACATTTCAGATAATTTTTCATTTCTTTTAAGTGTTCTTACATTTGCCAGAAATACTTTTGTTACAAAGATATGTTAATTTTAAGCCTGGATTTCTATTTTGCTTTTATTTTGAACTTAGGAAAAGTAGCATACTTTGCCATTCCATAATGTACATCCAAAATCCATTCTAGCACAGTTCATTCTCTTTCTTTAATTCAATTTTAATTATATCAACTTTTCAGCTATCTATAACCAATTTAATTATATTATACTGAGGTTAAGGTTTTTGTGAAATATCTGTTAACTGGGATATATTTTAAATTATAACAACTTGTATTAAAATAATAATTTTGGGGGACAATTAACTAATTATAAATGACTATTTATATGTAGCCAATTATCTTATTTAGTATTCATGATGGAAATGTGAATAAATTTGCCCGTGTTCCCTTGGGCATTGTTAAAAAGGAGGATGTCACCAGGGTATTTTTTAAAATAATTATTGGTCAAGTCAGTATGCATCATTTTAATGTGATTGCAATGATAGCCCTTATGTTACTGCCAATCCCATGTAATACAGTTACCCATCTTGTGACTGGGTTTGTTGCTTTGTGTACAATTTGCTGAGACACTAAGCAATATCCTTGAAGTCCACAGGCAGCTCAAAGGTGGAAATGCCATTTGGAGCTGTGCTGAACATTTTTTCACCTACAAAATCTCTATCTCTCTGAGTTTTCAGATTTATTTTTATCACATATTTTTCCTTATATCAGAGAGACTATTTTCCTAATTTCTGTGGCTTTGATATCATGTACTAAACATCAAGATAAATATAAATATATTTTGGAGATAAGCTTGTCTGTTACTGTTCAAATTATCATTCAGCATTGAAAATTAGAAGTTAGTTTGCTTATCAGTGAGAACATATAGTTTGCACCTGCACTATGAGATATTGCATCTGAGAAAGAAATATCATACTTTCTTTTGGGAAAACTGATGTACATACCATGTTAGATTTTTGAACAGAAAGCTTGTGTTATGTCACTTCAATGCACCGTATCCATACAATGCAATCTGAAAACCCTAATATTGTGAAGCAACTGTATGGCAAAGCACCCGCTTCCTGCTGTCTATGTAAAGTAATAACCTTTGGTGAGTAGAAGAGCAGTTATTCAGTTGGACTGTATAACAACTTTTCTTGGTTAAATATTACAGGGAGCCATTGCTTTCAACAGTAACAACAAAAAATAAGCTCTGCATAGTGCACAGACATGCAATATCTTTTAAAATCTATGGGGAATTTTTCTCCTCGCTGTGGTTGATACAATGCGAACAAATAGCCAGCAGCTCTTTTGTCTCTTCATCACTTTGCACCAATTTCCATCAAATATCAAACACTTTTTGCTGGAGGGAAGAGGTATCTTTGCAGACTCCACATTCCAGAATTTCTGTAAATTGATCTTGCACATGTCTATGGTTGACAAGTGAAATGTAAAAAATCTTTTTTGAATTATTTTTTATGGCCTGCAGGGACCCAGTGGAATGGTGAAAAAAGGAGGTTGTGATGAAGTTCAGAAACCCATGTACAGTGATTTAAAATGATTCCCTGGAATTTTAATATGTGCTCAGTCCAACAACAGTCCAATTACAGTATTTGTCCTGCTGGAGAAATAGAGGAGAAATGCATCTTTTTTTCCCCCAGTACCACAAATTTTTAACCAGAAATTTGGGAGAGATTTCCCACTCCCACCACTGCAACTGGTTATGCAATTTACGCAAGTTGTTACAGGTGTATTTTCAAAAGTGCTTGGGGCCCAGTTTTATAAAATGTTTAGTACCTATTTGGTACCTAAATTAGGGGCAGAGTTTCAAAATGTTTGCACACTGAAGCTTACACAGAGGCACTTTTGATTAGATTTGCAAAAGAGTCACTCATTAAGAGGCTTACCTAGGAGATGAACTCTTCTGAAAATGGTTGTAGGTTCTGTGACCCTGCACATTCTTACTATAATGTACAGAAAACAGGCCAGATATCACAATATTTCTAGTGTTTTCAATAGCCATTTGGCAGGCACATTCTTAAAATTTAACATTTTGTATTTTCCTACATTTCTCAGAAAAGAACATGTAACCTATAAATAGACAGTTTCCCATCTGTACTCTTCAGGGTTCATACTCAAAGAGGGCTCAAATCAAGACTGCTGGTTTATCGACAGTTAAAGGTCCCCCTCCACCCACTAGATTTTTTCTCCTCCAGATTCCTAGCAGGAAAACTAAAATTAGCTCACATCAGACATCGTTTGCTTTTTCTGTTTCCTCATAAACGTATAAAAATGGTTGTAGGTTCTGTATAGTTTTTATACAGAATGCTTTGCTTCTGTATAGTTTTTTATCAATAAAGTTTCAGTCATTGGATCCTGAAGATACTGAAGAGAACACAGATTAAAATTATCTGCTCTTAACTTTATAAAGGCAGAATAAGGAAACCTTAATGAAACAGGCCAAGCACACAACATCAGGGGCCTAAATGACTAGCTTATACACACTAACTACATTTACATCTTCTTGACGTGGCAGTACATATAGGCAGACAGACCTTTCAGAATTAAAGCTTAGAATCATAGAATACTAGGACTGGAAGGGACCTCGAGAGGTCATCGAGTCCAGTCCCCTGCCCTCATGGCAGGATCAAATACTGTCTAGACCATCCCTGATAGACATTTATCTAACTTACTCTTAAATATCTCCAGAGATGGAGATTCCACAACCTCCCTGGGCAATTTATTCCAGTGTTTGACTACCCTGACAGTTAGGAAGTTTTTCCTAATATCCAACCTAAACCTCCCTTGCTGCAGTTTAAGCCCATTGTTTCTTGTTCTATCCCCAGAGGCCAAAATGAACAAGTTTTCTCCCTCCTCCTTATGACACCCTTTTAGATATCGAAACCTGCTATCATGTCCCCCCTCAATCTTCTCTTTTCTAAACTAAACAAACCTAATTCCTTCAGCCTTCCCTCATAGGTCATCAGATTTTATCAGATTTATCAGGCTTATCAGATTTTAAATGGAAATGTGACTGATGGCATATTATTTAGCTAGGTCTTACTTTCTAACCACAAAGAACAAGAAACGCTCTTATCTGAAGTAATTTGGACATGACTAGCCATGGCTGCATAAACTGCAACCTTACAAACCCGCAGTACGTTAGCATAGTAATCATATTGATGCTATAATACTAAACCACTGTAGAAGTAATTACATTTTACAATGATCACAACACTAAATATTTAGGGGGTGACTATATGCTGTATTAATACCTTTATATTTAGGAAAACTACACAAGGTTTTCTGTTTGTCCATGATTTATCTTTGGTGTAAGGCAGCATTTTGAAGGTAAGCCTATTACTATTATTATTATTATTTTTTTAATCTGTAGAAGGCTCATTAATTTCTCCCCTCCCCCCACAATCTGGCTTCAGTTATTACAAAGGCACTGTAAGGAGAAGAAGTTTCAATATGCAGCTATACAAGAGTGGAGTCAGTTCAGGCAACTAGAGATGTGGGATTGAGCCACCTGCAATAAGAGAGTTATGTTCATTCTTTGTCTCCCAGGGCAGCAGGGATTATGTTTAGCATGTTAATTCAGTATGGAATAAAATGATTTAAAGTCTTCACATAAAGTCATATCTAGAGATAATGCAGCATGCTCTTTGCAGAATCCTGGTCAATTGCAAAATTCAAGGTACAAATAAGTTAGTGAATTACACAGCAACTCTAGTTTGTATTTTTAGCAATAGATGTTATTATATACTATGTGGAGCTGTACAATGTATATCCCTTATCTCCTTCTTTCCCCTCTCCCAATAAGTCTAGGATTTAACATACACTTGGAGCAAATGAAGGTATTTTGTTCACGATCTCATAATATGCAGTATAGTTTCCTTTATTTGATATTCAATTTTATTTCTTTTTGTCTGCTGTCGTGTTTGGTTTTGGTTAGGTGAAGGTCTTTTATATTGGGGTTTGGATGCATCTCCTATTTTTCTCCACCTCAGGGATGGGAACAGAAATTGAAGTATGACTAAAAGGCAGTGGTGGCTGATTTTGTCATTCCCCACTCCAAGAAATTTAGACAACAACAAGCTCCTTCATGGTATCCCTTTGCATTGTCTGCTGCCATATTCAACAATGATGGACAACTCAAGAAGCTTGATGTTTCTCCTGGAATGGATCAGAAATGAATTAGTTGGCAATGCTGCTGAAAAACCATTTGGATTCAATGCTACTAGTCTATTGAGAGTAATAAGGACAATTCACACTTTCTCAGAATTCTTATTTCTATAGACTCTAGTTAGTTTTCAATGTTCTGAAGGCTTTCTTCTCAATCATAAGAGCTAGGGACTTAAGTTTTTTAAAAGAAAGCTTAGATCCTCGAACACAATTACATGGAAAATTGAAAAAGAATGGTGATTATGTGGCAATTCACATGCCTGCATAATCACATTATACATAGGGGCTTGAACATAGCCAATTTAAATCAGAGAAAAGTATTTTTTTCTTCTAGGGAAATACATAATAATTCAGGGTATAGATATGTAGTGCTTTTCAAACAATGACTAATGAAGCCTCACAAAACTCTTGAAGGGAGTTAAGACATTTATAGGAATTGCCACTGAAATGTAGCCATCTCAGGAGTAGAAAACATTAGTTGCTTAATAACTCCCCATAAGTCTACTCAACATTCAAGGATAGGAGTGAAATTTATCCATTGTGGTATGTGCTCCATTTGATGGAGAGATTTGAACATATGTTTGAAGTTTGCCTCCAGCAATGGGCAAACTCCCACATCCCCATCTCCAAGGAGGGAAATAGGCTGTTCAAGGCGAAAGGAATAGGACAACACAGTAGGAAACAGGGATGTAACAGATGCTGTTTCATAGCCATGCCAAGGAATTGGAGACGATGCACAACAGCTCCCACATTCCCTATACTGACAGTGTAGAGAGAGGTCTGTAAGCCATACTCTGTTAGCGCATATTGCACTACTTCTGTGAAGTACTGCCAATGGCCTGATGTCGGGCTGTGCCTGTAGGATTCTTTGCCTCCTGTCAGCAGGTATTTTACCAAATAGATTTGGCAGCCCTCACAACTTTGAGAGATCTTGCCTCCTGTTGATATTAGACCTGCTGTACAGGTGAGGATTCACAGCATCTCTGACTTGGAGAATTTGAATACCTCTACTGCAACCTCTGTGCAAGGTCCAGAATATGGATTGTAGGGGTCGTGATAGAGTACATAGTGCATTTCTCTACGCTTTGTGTTTTTATGTACCTTTTCATTTTCTACTCTGCTTTGTGCTTCATGAGACCATTTGGGCCCCTCTGTCTGGAAGAAACATAATGTCAAATTCTGTTCTCAGTTATATGGTAAATAATCAACTTCAGTGAATTGACTTGATTTACACTACTGTAACAGAATTTGAATCAGAGCATCCTTTCCCTGCTATCTAAATTAAAAACAGGCCATAGAGATTTTTATATGCATTGGATAAAGAAGTCTAAATATATACAATAAACACATCCTTACAACATAAAAATCATCAGGGTAACAATTCCAATGTCAACATCTCTTTTAGGATCTTAATGAGTTTCACTCTGCAACACAATTTAACTCTATTTTTATTCTGCAGCCATGTAGTAATAACTCTGAAGAGTCCCAAGATTTTTTTTAAGGAGCCCTAGAATTTTTAAACATATTGCAGCTAAATTACTTACCCAATCCTTAGCTGTAGTTCTAACCTTTATTTTTGCTGCTCTGTGAGATTCGTGTGAAAAGACAACATAGCTTGAGGTATTCAATTTGGGAGATTATGCCTTGGCCCTCTGGCATGTACTTTTGTCAGTTTTCTAATCTCTGTATGTAGTCCTCTGGATTTTAAGAGAGACCCAATTGATACTCCCTAAAGCATTTATATTCTTTCACTAGCATAAAGGAAGTTAGCTGTTGTCATTTTCAAACTAAAATTTTTAATCTCTTTTATTCAGATTAATTGGTTTTATCAGCTTAATTTCATGAACCATGTTCAAAATCCAGGAACTAAGGTCATCTGCCTTCTACAACTATCTATAGACCGAAGGCCATACAGAACATGTCTGTATGCAATACAGACTTTCAGCAGAACCAGACACCTAAAATGGCTTAAGAGATAAAATCCCTTAAATAAGCTTGAGACAGATCTGAATTTATTTAAATGTCTAATTCTAAATGTACTTATGCCTAGTAGTAATGTTTACCATCTGCCTTACTCTGGCTGTTGAGGTAATTGTAAAGCTATAAATAACCTAACATATGCTGCACATATTTGGGCCTTAAATACAACAGGCTTTGTGTAAAACAACTGGAAATAATAATAATAAGAGATAAAATGTGGGCATTATTCACAGTGAGTGGAGAAAGGATTGTTAAAGGTTTTAGCTGTTGTGTTGCTGCTTGTGATGAATACTCCTCCCTAGGCATGTCTGATGCTTATGGCATTTCTTACAAGCCCAATTTTAAAAGTTGTTAGTCCTGTTTATGACTTGGGCCCACAGAAAACAACATTTCATTGTACACACCAGACACTTTCAGCAAATAATACAGATTGAGACGAAATTGCAAACTGAGCAAATAAATATATTTTAGTCTGTAAATGACTAATGCTGGCATTTCATTCTCCCTCTTCTTTTTAAAGACTAGTATGCAGGAGAATGATATACAGCTGCAGAAATGCATAAAGCCTTACTTGAAAGGACTGCTTTGTAGCTGAATTAGATTCTTGGGTCTATCATACCTATAGCCACACTAATAGCAGTCATAAAGTATTGCACTGATACAATTAAGAACACTATTCATACCAAATATCTGTGGGAACATCATCCCACTAACCATAATCATCACTATGTGTTCTCCTGGAATAAAACTGTAGGGAGAGAAACAAAAACACTCCTAAAGCCATGCAACTATTGAAGAGAGCTGTTGGGGCTCACACTCTTCCTCTGCCTCCTGCCCACCGGCTCACACTGTGACGAACTATCAGAAATGTAGAGCCGCTGAGATATGTGACTATGGAGAGACCACATGATTAAGGACAGGGATGTGATCATCTCCTTCAACAGGTGATGGCTCCTGCAAAGGAAATCCCAGTGATGATCTCCTCATTTGACATTCCTCTGTACATGTGTGTGTGCAACATACATGTGAGTGAGATTGTGCTTATGTGGAGCTGTGCCTAAATTCAGTGGATTCCCAGATGTTGGCATGGAGATCATATATCTTCACACTAGCTGTGCTTCCTCTCTGCTGCAGGAGAGCAGCCTGTCTTGGAGCTGCACTACTGGGGACATCTCTGGATGTGGTGATACCTGGGGACCTAGTATGGGTGGGAAGAGGAGAATTCAGTGAAGAAAAATACAGTGCCTGATTAGTCAGGGAATGATGTGGGTCCTATGTAGCCACACCTCTAACTCCTGCCCTTGGTATGGACAGTGTTTGCCCCATTCTGACCACAGATCCTGGAGCTAGTAGAAGGAGATGGTGTTGAGAAAGTGGCTGACTCCTCATCCATGCTGGAAGAGAGGGAGAAACTTGCTGTGAAGATATGGGAGGCTAGGTGAGAATGAACTGGTCTTATGGGTTCATACTGAATCGTGGCTGGATTCACAGAAGGTTCCTGGTGCTATTGGCTGCAGGCACTTTACTCTGTGCCTCAAGTGCAGAGGAATAGTAACTGCTGTGAACAAGGGTGTGTGTGTGGGAGAAGGAGCTGCCCTGTGCTGCTGGGCTCCCTCCCTTACTTGTGTGAATGGTGTGGGGCCCTGAGGGCAAGCAAAGAGCTCTGACTGCTTGCTAGCTTACGTACCAGGAGGTGGGGAAGGGGAGTGGGCAGCCAACTGGGGGGCAGGAAGGCAGGCCTGTAATGTATGAGCCTCAGCTCCTGGCTGGAGATGTAGGCATTTTGTTTGCTAAGCCTGTGACCCCCTAGACCCAGATGCATGGTAGAATGGAACTGACAGCCATGTGCAGTCTGCTTTCAGCTCAATGCCACCTTACAACAGCTAAACTTCAACACAGGTAAGAATGAGGAGATGCTAGTAGGCAGGCAGAGGGAAGTGCTTGAGAGACCTCTCCTTCCTTAAGTCTTCCACTGTAGTTCATAGACTGTCAAATCTCTCCTCTGCGTAGGGGTCCTTTAGATTCAGTGCTTTTAGACTCTCATAAACACAGGGCAGACAGCACCATTTCCATCTGCAACTAGCCAGAAAACTATGCTCCAACCTATCAGACAGTCTTGGACAGTGACCCAGGTCTTCATGAGCACCATGGTGGATTGCTGTAACTCACCAGTGCAAAGGCAGCAGCCTATCTGCTTAGCAACACATGTGGGAGCATGACTCCAGTGTCCTGCTCTTATACCTGAGCCCTCATCAAATACAAAGTCCAGTTCAAGTTCTGTGCCCTGAAGAGGAACAACAAGAGAAATAGAAGCACAATGGCCATGGGAGGTGAACTGGGGGGCAGGAGGGAAGGTGGCTATAAGTGGAAGAGAATGAGGCTTTTTTACCCTTGCTGTGAAAGTTAATTTTTGAATGTTTAAATAGAAAGCATTATCAAAACCCTTGTTTTAATTATCCTATTTGGTATTGCACTACAAAGATAGCATACTAGACCAAAATGTGACACACCCTTCCATGAGTGGGTGGCAAATGCAAAAACTTTCTTCCTTGCACATTATAGATTCTGCACAAGGATCATTCAGAATGGAGTATGGTCCTCATTTATTTTATATCAAGTAATGAAATGGCAATTTCCGAGTGGGGAAATAAAGACAGAATATGATCATATCAAAGAAAACTGTGCACTTCCTGCCTCTCCAGCTGAAGTTATACCACATGCTGGAAAGAAAGAAGATGAAGGAAGTCCTAGCCAATAAACAGACAGCACATATGGCAAACAAAACGAAAACCCATCCAAATTCATTTGTATAGTCTACATCCTCTTCCCTATGGTTTAATTCAAGAAAAGTAAAATATTTGTTTTAAAATATTGTTAAAGGTTTAAATATTGTTTCAATATTGTCAAAGGTACTGCATTTCTCGGTGAGACGTTTGTTGAAAACATGATTAAAACCTTTTCTGACCTCTAATCTGACACAAACTTGTTAAGATTTAGAAGTACCTTCCACTAAGAAGCTGGCTGAAATTGAAAGGATGCCCTCTTCCTTCCACCCACTCACTCACTCAGCTTAATACACTTTAATTTCTTTAATGAAATCAAAGAGTGTAGGGCCAAATTCAGATGTAGTTTAAGTGGATTCAATATCCATGTAATACTCTGGGTTTTCTTCAGCAGTGTCATAATGAGAGTGAGCATATTTTTCCAAAGGGAAAATGGGACACTCCCACAGGGTTGTCTGATCTTCACCCACATCCTGCACAGGGCCAGCCCCTCGCCCATGGAGGGCTAGGATATGGTCTCTCTCTAACCCAGGACTAGCCACAGCTGCTCTGCAGCCTCCCCAGACTTGAGGCTGCCCCTCCCATGTGCAGGGCTAGCCTAAGCACTTCCCAGGGCCACTGATGGAGGTGGAGGATGGGGACAACTGTGGCAGCCAGAGCCAGAGGTCCTTTAAGTGGCTGCTTGAGCCCTAGGTGGTGCTAAGAGCTAGCTGGGGATGGGAGAGGGGCAGGGCTGTGTGGGACCTTCTGTTTGAGACCCCGCCCATTCTGGGAGTGGGGAACTGGGACCCTCTTACCCTGCCTCCAGGCTCGGCAATTCTGTTGGCTCCCCTAGCCCTCCCTGTCTCCCACCTACACAGGGCCAGCCTTCAGTCCCGCTCCCCACTGATGCACGGGGCCAATTGAGCCCCCTACTGCCCACCCAAGATGGTTGTATGACTCCCCCACCACACGCCCATGCACGTGGCTGGTTGTCTGCTGCACACCCATGTGTGGGACTGCTCAAAGCCCCTCTCTGGTAATGAATTGGCAAGAACAAGCAGGACAAATGTCCAGTTTTATCAAAAGTCAGGACAGGGCCTAAAAAAAGAGACTGTCCCAGCCAAAACAGGACATATGGTCATCCTAGTCACAATCCTTGGTCTAACATTAAATTGTAGGGACTAATGCTGCCTGTTACACTGATTTAAAAGCACAGCAGTTCTAATGAAATCAATGGAGTTATTCTGGATTTACAGTGGAGTAAAGGAGAGCAAAATTTGGCCTTAAGTGTAAATGATTAACTAGTGTAACCAGCACTGATCTAGCTTTCTTTGTAAAGATTACTTTGTCCATTCTGGCACCAGACATGCAGAATATAATATTGGCTTATTAGATCGATTGCCTAAATGCATACACAGCAGACATTCACTAGTGCCATTATTTTATCAATCCCTGGGTAATTATAACAGCTGCTGTTACGATGTTCATCTAAAGTACTGTGCAAACATTTGTGAAACATTTTGGTTTGTTTCATTTGTAGTGAAGCGGAAGCCAAAATGACTTTTCTCTTTGTGCCCTAGTGAAATGTGCTGGAACAGCCTGAGAAATAGACTGTTAAACTAACCACTGCAATAGACAATGAGTTTGTATCAAATCAATGGAGTGTAGATGGTATTACTGTTTTCACCCTCTCTTAAAAAATCTGCCATGTTTGATTATTCAAGTATATGTACATATCTGATGAAAATATTAATCATTGTCTACATATTCCACATTTCCATTCCTTTTATTGTCTTGTCCTGCATTGATCTCTTGGAACCTCTTTCCTCAACATCTCCTTCATTTAGCTTTAATTATTCCTTACGTAAGGAGGCAAGAGCGTTTATATACAGCTACTGTCCTGTTTGGACAAGGGCAAAGAGGCAATTGGAATACAATCCTATAGGGTATGTCTACACTACCCTCCTAGTTCAAACTAGGAGGGTAATGCAGGCATACCACACTTGTAAATGAAGCCCGGGATTTGAATTTCCCGGGCTTCATTTGCATAAGCGGGGAGCCGCCATTTTTAAAACCCCGCTGGTTCGAACCCCGTGCAGCGCGGCTACACGGGGCACGAACTAGGTAGTTCGAACTAGGCTTCACGAGGAGTAACGGTAGTTCGAACTAGGAAGCCTAGTTCGAACTACCTAGTTCGTGCCCCGTGTAGCCGCGCTGCATGGGGTTCGAATCAGCGGGGTTTTAAAAATGGCGGCTCCCCGCTTATGCAAATGAAGCCCGGGAAATTCAAATCCCAGGCTTCATTTGCAAGTGCGGTATGCCTACATTACCCCGCTAGTTCAAACTAGCGGGGTAGTGTAGACATACCCATAGGGAGGCAGCAGAAAATGTGAGAAATATGTGTAGAGATGCAGAATTGCAAAATACTGTTATATTTTATGTACGTATCTGAATAAGATTATACTATGGATTTTTTGTTGTCATGGTTAGTATGCCGTTTCTAGAATAAATATATTGTATTGAATACTAATTTTGAGGCACAGAAGTTATAAAAATAATACTGGGAATTTTGCCATTGACTTCAATAAAAGTATTTCTGAGACTTATGCTACTTAGATTTTGCAGCAAGAAATATGAGTATACTAGTTGGAAAGCCAACATGGCATTAATGGAAAACTGCAGGTTATTCCCTAGTGACTCATTTCCCTCTCATCTCAGTTGAGCCTTGTTTTGGCCTCCTTTGAGACTTGGCATGTTTGGGACCAAATGAAAAATGTGTCTATAAAACAAATATTGATTACTTTAACAAGCTCCTTAAATTTGATTAACCTTTTAAAGCACATTAGTTGGGTCTTTACCCTGTATCAAAATGAATGATGTTTTAATACTTAATGAAGGACACATGGTAAATGCTTCATGTTTATAAGGATTTATTATGTAAGTTTATGATTCAAATTAATTCTGGAATTCTAAATTCAAACAAATCACAATGTACATCTCTTACATTACTTTTTGTTTTTTGGGCTATGTGGAGAATAGACTTGAATTGTAAACTATGACAGCTCCAGGAGCTGGGAAAGTCTGAAATTTCCTCTTTAACAGCAGCACAAGCATCTGAGGTTGATCTGCTTTACAGCACCCAAGGAGGTTTACCGTGTCAGGATTGCAGTAAGAATTATGTACAACGTTTCCTATCCCTGTAACAATTATTGCTGGAAAAACAGATTAAAGTATGCCATTTCCTGTTTGGTGTCATCTTTATAACGAGCAGGTGGAATCAAATATTTAATCTCTGCAGTAGATGACCTCTTCAAAAGTCTGTATTTTTACTATCCAACAGATTTATCTTCTTCTGTTTAGTTCCTAAGACTGTAATCTAGGAAGATTTGAAATAGTCAGAGAATTACTGAATGCTGAAAAAGGCAAAGCGCTGAAGCTAATTTTCAATCAGTAGAGACAATATTACAATTCTGAGAACTTGTTTTTCAAAAGATTAGGTGAAGATATATATGTTAGTAATCTAAACAATGTAATACTATCTATAGAGGATAAGTGTCATTGATTTAATTGTAAATATAATATCTTATTGTGCTTTTGGGGAAAGTAGAAATATGAATAGCACTGAAGTCATTTTTGAATCTTAAGAGGAGAAAATATTGGCAAATTTTTCAACAGCTGTTTATTATGAAAAAGAAGTTAAAGTAACTGTTCCCCAGTCATAGAGAATGAAAAAAACTCAACTTGTATAATAATAAATTATAACAATGATGCTTGAAGCTAATAAAAAAAACTTTTGAAAGAGGTATGTTAGTCCAGTGGGAGTTGTTAAGTTTGCTATTTGTGATTTTAATGCTACTTGGAATTTGTTCTCGGATATTTAAAACTCCTGTTGTTACTCTTCACCAACTGCTTTCCAGACAGCAAAGGCTTCAATAATATACATTTTCCTTTTCTGCATGGCTGACGGACTTCATATGCTATATCCAATTTAAGGGTACAGTATGAGATTACATTGCTAGACTATCGAAAACTGTAGACATTGAAACTGAATCATTGCTGTTTATAGTAATTCTTGCTATTTGTTTTTTGACAGCCATTTGTGATTGGAATAAAAGATGATGCCAAGATTACTGTAAAACTAGCGTAATACTTAGCAGTGCATGAAGTCTGCAGTAGATGGCTTGAACTTATGAGCACTCATAGATTCTCAAGTAAGCAATGTCTTCCTCTGCCCAATGTAATGTGACTGGCTTTGAAGAATTCTTGTTTCAGAAGATGAAATATTATCTCAGCCAGTTTTCTTTGTTCTATTGGAAATGTTTAGAAAGCTTAATTTGAGAGCTAGTTTTGAATGGAAAAACAAATTGATTTTCAGTATAATGGGGTACACTACATTACAGACACATCCAGCCTCAGAAACAACAAAGGGAGTGACATTCAGACTTCTTCCACAAGAGGCTCCTCAGCCTTGTCAGTTATAAAGCACAAGGGCCATCATCTCTTCTACTGGACTTGTGATTTTCCTTGTGATTTCTGCTAAAAGAAACCATTTTTAAACCCAAGAAATATAAGCAGTAAAAATAGTTTACGGGAAAGTAGAATCCTATAAAGATTCTTACGAACCCTCCTTGCACGATATTTCAGCTTTAACACAAAACACCTACCCTGGAACCAGTCAAAAAATTTGACAGACAGTGGCTACCCTACACTGCTGTTGAAATGTCTCACAATGGATAGTCTGGCTAAAGGTTCTGTACAGAAACACATTCATGTCAGGGTCATATTTTATTTTTGTTTGTAAATGGGCTACTACTGTTCACCAGCTCTGCCAGCTGAGCCGTCCCTTTGCAGTATACAAAATGTAAATGACGATAGCTTGCTACAGTGTGTTAAGCTTCAGTGGAAGTTTAGTGGACTCGGTGTTCAATTCTTATACCAAAAACTCAGTTCCTCTTGGGCAGCTAGAGCTATTTTATTTGAAATCTGAATGTATAGTGTTTCAAGAATTGGTTTAAGAATTTGTCTGGGAGCAATTTCTTTGTTTCCAGCAGTGTTACTTTTTTCCAGCCTGATCTATCTTTGTGATCAATAGGAAAAAGCTAAAATTCCATTGACATTAAAAAAAACCCACATATTCAGTAAAGGAAAATAAATGGCCATGGTTAAATGGATTGAGGTCCAGTACTTCTGTGACATTTTCTTTTTTTGCATAACGTATTTCGTTCTCCCTACTCCAGCATTACAAGCTGGATTTTTTATTGCAGTTTGCCATTAAAAATTCCATAGTTAGGGCTGTGTCAGCACTTCTCCTACAAAACCCACTTATGAGAGGTTTAGAACTCAGCTGTAAAAAATCGCTCCAGGATGAAAGGTGGTATACAATGTGTCAGAGGGGGATTTTAAACTATTTTTTCAAAAAGAATGTTGTTTTCTATTTTAAGCTTTTATGAGTATAAACTCCCCAATTTGCTGATTTAATGCACTGCTGCTTGAGTAACTCAGCAATAACAACTTAGTAATCAGCTTATACAAGAAAGTAAAGAGGGGTGGAAATACAGGTATATTGAGATTTCAAGTGATTATGGAAGACACTCAGAAACTTCAACAAAAGCCTCTGTCAGGGATTTTTGTAATAGGCAAGTTCAGGACAAACCCCGTGTCTTGAGTACCTGTGCTGCACTCTGAGAACATGCTGAGTTCCAGGGAAAGAGATCCTACTCCTGAAGTTGTGGAGCTGCAAGGGAGTCAGTCTGTTAGTATGACGCAAGAGCCTGGTATCACATGGGCAATTATATATAAAACTGGAAAAGATGGAGATTAATACAAATTTGGAAGGTGGGCAATGAGCTAGCTAAAGGAGAAATGACAATGGGCTCTGCTGAAAAGAGAACCATTGGGCTGGATGGAGGTTGTTAGTCGAGTTCTTCAGTGATCGGTCTTGGAACTGATATAATTTAATATTTTCATCTATGTTCTCAGCACAAAAAAGAACCATGTGGCAATAACATTTGCTGACAACATAAAATTGGGAGGCATTATCATTATCATTACAGAGAAGGATCAGAATATTATACAGGAAGAACTAGAAGACTTTGAGGACTGAAGTAATAAGAATGGTATGAATTTTCATCATATAAAATGCAAGGTCATGCACTTAGGGACTAATAAGAATTTCTGTTGTAAGTTGGAAAAGACAGAGGAGAAAGATTTGGGTGTCTTAATCAATTGCAGTATCACTATGGCAATCAGTGGGATGCAGTCATGGAAAAGCAAATAAGATTATATCTGCACTGCTCTATAACCCCAGGATTCAATGTCAGCCCGTACCTCCCTTTCCATCTACACATGAATTGCACAAAGCCAGAGCTTACAACCAGGGTCCCAGGATTCCATGGGGGTGGATGGTCTGAACATGAGTCAAGCCAGGAACCAGGCTTCAAGCCTTCTGCTTTGTATTCTACAAATTCACAGGCCAATTTTCTTTCTCTTCTGGACAGTAAAGTTTGGTGGATCATTGGTTTCACTGTCAAGGGGCCTTCTGCAGTCATGAAGAAGGGACTTTGTATGCACAAAGGTAAATAACAAAGTGATGCTTTAACCAAACCTTTCAGAGTTATCTGCTAAAAAGATAGAGATAAAGGGCAAAGTTCAAAAGAACTTTACTGAGACTTAATCTCTTAAATGTCGAAGTCAAGTTTGAAATTTGGATTTAATCTCCTAAATCATTTAGATGTCTTTGAACATTTTGTTTGATGTTTGTACAGATAAATAAATAAATACACAATCTTCAGACTCAAACCTTCAATTATAAGAATTTATGTCTAAAAGGAATTTTTTTTTGAAAGTATAAGAGGTAGGTAGGACACAGTTGTACAATTGACTAAATTACCATATAGTATCACAACACCAACAAAGCTGGTCTGGAAATTAAGAATGATTTAAACAATAGAACAATTTCCAAGAGAATGATTATAGTCTATGGAAACAAAAATCAAGTTTTTAAAAAGCAGCCAGCTACAGTCTTTCAGTCTTTTCAAAAAAATACATAACAACATACACCTCACAAAGCTGATAAAGCCAATGTTGTGTAGTGTGTAAAATACCTTTGATACATCTAATGCTTTGCCACAGGCAGACCATAAAGCACAGTTTGGAAAACATCTTAAAAGCTCTCAATAAATACTAATTTGATCCTAAATATTCAGATCATAAGGACACTAGATAGCCTAATAAGTTGTTTGTTGTGTCATAAACTGTTCTGTAATAAATAAACAAACAAAAGCTAAAAACTTGCATAGAACTACACACATAACCTCCCCATGACCTCTGTTTCCTCCCCCCCCCCCCACTGCCTTTTTTAAGTAAGGTTGCTGGCACTGGGTTGAATAACTGACAAAAGTAAGCGGAGACAGTGAGCTGTGCTTATTTAGGTCTGTATTCTTCCATGCTGCTCAATTTCAGTCCTGTCCCTGGCAGAACAACATCAGTATTCTCTGCCTCTGTTAACTAAGGAAGCAAATCAAGAACCAGACAGGCTAATGGGAACTGAACCTCATTTCTTGGCCTCTTGTTCAACCTATAAAGCCAAACAGAAAGCAGCCCACTTCTCCAGGCCTTCTTTTTGCTAGCTGGGAACTTAACCGTCTCCTACACCCTCCCATCTCACGTGCCAGTCGCTGTGTAGGCTGCCTTTCCAGACACCACTGGGCAGCTGGGAATTGGACCACCTCTCCAGGTTTCTTGTCTACTTGCCAGAGTCTGCAGAACTTCTCTTCCATTTGTGTAAGCCAGTGAAGAATAGGGCTGTAATTCTATTGTCAAAGTTAGTTAAATAGTTCAGACATATCCATTGGAAAATCCTCAGGGAAGCTCAAGTAGGAGGGGAAATAAAAACAGAAAGAACAAAAGAAAAAATGGGTGCCCCCTCCTTTTGTGAATTCCCAATTTTTCTAACCACTTTCACAGAGAAATGCAAAAAGCAACAGTTACTGACTAGAACTGTGTGAAAGGTTTTCAACAAAACCTGAAAACTCATAAAACCCACCTATTTTCATGTCTCACTGCAACTTGAATCTCAAACCAGATTTGTTGAAAGGTTCCCCAAGGTACATGGTTCCAGGACCAGCTGATATAATAAACAACTTTGTTAGACAAAGTGAGGGGAAATCATCACTTGGCCCAATATGACTGTGCAGGGACACGAGACAGAGTAAGATTACCCCATGGCCTCCTCTCTACCACAGTGCTTCATTGCCCTCTCAGACTTTAAATAAGGTACAGTGGAGGGAAGCAGGCCATATGGAGCCACGGTTCCCCATCCCTCTGCAAGTGGACTTTGCAAAGAAGAGATGGGAAACAGAGCCTCAGCTTCATCCTAGAAGAGCTTTCCCTATCCCAGTGTATGTGTGTGTGGGGGGAGGGAGGAACAGGAGAGGGGAGAATAGTAATATGCTACTGGTAAAGGCCAAAAAAAGATAACTTCTACCCAAAGAGCATGTACTGAAGAAAGAACTGGGCCTCTTTATTGTCTCCTAGTACTACATAGGTGGGTACTCCCTTAGTCAAAGCAGTGCCTAAAACCACGCTCTACCTTTTGGTCCATTTTTCTGTCTGTTGCAAATTATTCAAAGCTAACAAAACTAATCCCCTCATCTGATGTAGTCATTATGTTCAATTGCTTGTTACACAAGTCACGTGACCAGTTCAGCCTATGGATTGTTCTCAAATTGCTCATTGGGAGTATTCATTCACTGTTTGCTCAGTTGCACAGTTTGAATAACAAAGGCAGATGAGATCATTTCTGGTTTGTACTTGGATGACCATAATTATTATAGGTGAACATGAAGAAACTCACGCAAAGAAGTACACCTGTACGACATCAATTACTCTGAACATTCTTATGAACTGAATGTGCCTAACTTAATATTGACAAAATAGACAAGGGTCATATAGATCACACACAGTAGTTTAAATAACACACTCAAAGATGCTTCCGTTTCTCTCCTCCCACCCCCAGGATTCATCCAGCTCAAGATTGACTGAGTTCACTTTGGATGCTTTATTCATTCAAACATCAGAGCAAAAACTGGGAGTCTATGCCCACATAGACTGAGAGCAAAGGAACTATTTACAAAAGGAGAACTTGCTCAGAAATGAAGCTGATGTTGCATAGCTCTAGTGCAGTAAGTTCATGTCATTTCAGCCTACTTATTCTCTCTCTGCCTGTTCTTTTGGAGGTGCATCATTTTACCAATATCATCCCTTGTTCAATACAGTCAAACACTATGCTTCCTGTACAATTTATTTATTATATGTACTGCAAAGCCCCCAGACTTGGGCCAGAATCTTATTGTGCTAGGTGCTGTACAAACACAGAACAAAAAAGACAATTCATGCCCCAAAGACCTTACATCACCTTATACTTACCTATACTATAGCTCTATAAGGAAATGTGACACAGGCCAATGCAGGCCTGCTGACAGGGGATGCAGAGGAGGACCCAATGGGTAGGTCAAAGGGGACAATTGCCCTAAGTGCCGGAGATTCAAAGGGCCAGGAGCTCCTGGCTGCCACCACCACCACTACTGCGGCCGGAGACCCATGTCCCTTTGAATTGCTGCTGGAGCACCACAAATAGCTGCCTTGGATATTTTAAATAGAGAGGCAGTGTAAAAATATTTTAAATAAAATTAAATAAACGTGAGGCTCTGAGAACTGCAGGAGATGGGGTGCAGCTAAGGGCTGAACCTTGGCCTCACCCCTTTTGCCCACAGCCCTGCCCCTTCCCACACCTTGCCCCAGGGCCCACAGTGACTGTTAGATCCACTGGGCCTGTGACTACTTTCTGTAACCTGTGCTTCTCTCACTAGCATGATTATTTTAAAGCTTACTTTTCCCCTCCAGTGTCCAGAGCTGCAACCCCCCAGAAAGCTCTGACCATTGGAGGAGCATGGTTCCTCACAACACTTAATGTTCCGACCAAGGGGATATAAGCAGCAGCAGCTCCAAGTCCTATCAGCTGTCTTCAGGTGCCAGAGAATGTCAAAATCTTTCTACATCTTTGTTTCATCCCTCCCTCTCGCTATTATTAAAGTTGTTCATTACCTATTTTTGCAAAGGTTTTGGTGAGTCTTTGTATTTCCATCTACATGGCATTTGTGACTTACTTGGTTCAGTCGAACTTGGCTAGGTTTCACTTCACTTTCTTCCCATCTCAGTAAGGAGCAATGGATTGTATCACTAGAGCAGTCGTTCTCAAGCTTTTTGGCCTGTGACCCACCTGGATCAATGCAAACCTTTCCGTGGACCACCAGCTACTAATGGAAACTCACCATTAATTACATAATTACACCCGAGCCATTTTGCTAGTGCTTCAGCTCTGGAGAACTTTTTAATTTAATTAGTGGATATTAATTTAAATTATTAAACAGATTAAGCACTTTAACTTTCTCATGTTAGTTTATCAAACTTCATTTTAAATAAAGTAAAATATTAATTTATGTCCAACAGAAAAGGTTTCAATGTTTTCTTTATGGCAGGGGTGAGGTCCCATTTTTGGGTTGGAGGCCACTGACTCACAGAAAAATCAGTTGGGGAGCACACCGGTGAGAAGCAAACCCCCCCCCCCCCAATAACCTGCAACCCTCACTGGTGTGACCCCCAACTGAGACCCTTCACTCCTCTGGCACTCCAGCCCCACTGGGAGATGGAGAGGGACAGGGAGGACTGAGGTTCAGGGCTTCCCCTAGGACAGATTTACTCTTCTGGAGTTCCAGGGTGAGTGGATTTTGATGACCTCCCTAGGCTTTGGGATGGGAACAAAAATGAGGGGTTGAGTGTATGGGACAGGGTTGCCAATGAGTGAGATAGGGATGAATGTGCAGGATTTGGGCAGGAGGTGGGGTGCAGGAGGGGATGAGGGTGTGAGGTCTGGATGGGAGGTGGGGTGCAGGAGCAGACTAGGAACAGGTAATCTGGCCAGGGGGAGGGGCCAAGAGTAATGGAAGTACAGTGTCCCACCAGGGGGAGGGTGCAGGAGCAGGCTGGGAGTGGGGGGGCTGGGTAGGAGGAAGGGGCAAGATCAAGGGAAGGTGCAGTGTGTGACCAGAAGGGAGGATGCAGGAGCAAGGGAGGGTGTAGGAGCAGGCTCAGAACGCGTGGTTTGGGCATGAGGGGAAGGAGGGCACTTACTTGCCTTTGTGCCCCACACCGCTCCCTGGCATCAGTGTCCCAGGCATGACCTCCTGCTGCTCCCATTGGTCAGATTCCAACCAATGGGAGCAATGGGAAAGCCACCAGGCAGTGCATCTGTGTACTTCTGATCCCCCAGCTGGGGAAGGGGGAGCAGGAGTGGCAGCATGCAGAGCCACTCCTGGCTCCTCTTCTCCATAAGCAGGATTGCTCAGTGAGGCTTGGGGCTTTATTCCTCTTCTCTCCACCCGCATGAAGACAGGGCTGGAATTCCAACTTTGCAGGGAAGGGGAGGGACACGAGGCTGGAGCACCAGCGGAGCCTCCCCGCTACTGAGGGAGTGAAGGGGCTGAGCTTGAGCCGTGGACCACCTGGAATGCCGCCATAGACCACTAGTGGTCCATGGACTGCAGTTTGAGAACCACGGCACTAGAAAAAAGCACAACAGTTTAAAATGGTGTCTCTCAGGTGGTTAAGTTCTGCACTTTATTGATGCCCAGAGCTTAATTTGTAATGAAAGAGGGGCTAGCTCTCAAGGATTTTTTTTTTATTTTCATAAATTACGTGGCAAGTCCAGAGGTTTCTGGCCTATAAAGCTGGCAAGCCCTGGCACAAATTAGGCACGATTGATGTTATAACTACCTGCGAATAGCCTTCTCAAAAATCCTGAATTTTCAGTTTGGGAGTGTTTTTAAAAATAATTATTTATCTTCACCAGAGAACAACAATAAACTAGCTCTTTTCAAGAGCCTTCTATCCAAGAATCTCAAACCTTTTCAGCATTATTATAGTCATCCTCATTTTATAGTTGGGGAAACAGAAGCAAAGAGATGTGAAATAAAATCATTGGCAATTTTAAAAAAGATGCTTTTAAATACCACAGAGATGCACGGAACCCCGGATCACTGTTTTTGAGGCTTCCAGAGATCTAAGTAGAAGCCAATTAGGGATGCTACACTTTAAGCTAATAGCACCTTTCCTACATTAAAAGTGCATGTCCTTCACTATGCTTGCAGCAGCCTTTCAGTCCCCAAACCTTTCATGAAACCAGGACGAAGGATCTTCCCATTAATCATTGAGCTTAGCGAGAGTTAGTTGGTGTGGCCAGATCCTGCTCTCAGTTATACTGGTGTCGATCCAGGATAATTTTAATGGATTGTCTCTGGTTCAAGAGCAGAATACGGCACAAATTATTCCATATTATGGACATCCTTTTCAAAATATACTATTTACTGTTTATTACATTGATTTTGTAATCATGAGTTTGCTATTACTCATTTTTCTCTTCTCTTGCAAAAAAGACAGATTGTTTAAAGCAAAACAATTAGTTTCCATTTAAAACTCAGTTGGATTAATTTGTCACACAGGATGATGTGGCCTGTCTTAGAATAAAACCTATTATACTACAGCCCAGAGAATATTATTGTTAAGAAATATACCGCATTACAGTATGTGCTGTATCTATAGATAGAATGTGTTCAAAGCATATTGAAAACCACATCTGCCTACATATTTTTTTTCTGAAGTAGTATTTAGTATGCTGATAGCGCAGGAGAAAGTTTCCTCTTTTTTTTTTTTCATCCATGTGCATATTTTTTCCATCCACGTGAAGAATAAAAATTGTTATGTGCACTGAGGCATGTGCAAATGTGTACAACTTGTAGAAAGAAAAAAAACCCTAGTTGTGGGCACTCTGCTAATCAGCTGGGTGGCATCCTGGTTGGCTGCACAAGATCACAGCTTTTAGGGAACACTGCTCAATGGAACAAACTGGCCGTGATATGTGGTGCCTCTGTAATGGGGATGGCACACAGTCCCTCTATCGACACGTCAAACCTGCTGCTGAGCATGATGCTGGTTGGATGCTTTGCTGGGCTCTGGGTGGCGTTTCTGTGGACGTTGTCTCTGTCTAGGCTAATCGTAAGGCCTGAAGCGGGGCGAGGCATAAGAGAATGGTCTCTGTTTGTTGTGGGGCTCAAATCTCTTTTGTCTGTACGGTGAAGTGTACATCCTGAGTGTCCACAGTGTGGTGCGAGAGTCTTTGCCAGAGTGGAAGACTTGATCGGTATTCTGGGCGAAAAGCAGCCAACGATCAAAAGGTAAGTCCTCCACTTTTGATCGAAGGTCCTTTGGGACAGATGCCAGTGGGAGCCAGGAGGCATGGCGCATGACCACTGATGTCGCTGTGGTCCTAGAGCTGTGTCAGCAATATCGAGGGCGATTTGTAGTGCTGTGCGGGCTGTAGCCCTCCTGCACTACAGCCTTCAAGATTTCCCTCTTAGTCTCAGGTAAGTATTTCAGAAGAGCAACCAGCTTGGTATAATTGTCAAAATCGTGATTAGAGAGGAGAGCCGCGTAATTAGCCATCCTGAGGGTTGCCATGGCAGAGGAATAAATTTTTCTGCCCAATAGATCCAAACATTTTGCGCCCTTATCAGTGGTCGTGTTTCTACCCTGTGCCATCTTTGCTCTCTGTTGTGTGGCATCCATGACAATGAAATTCGGCTGAGTATGCATAAACAGGAACTCCGTATCCTTAGATGACACAAAATATTTCTTATCGGCCCGCTTGTTCGTAGGCAGTGTAGAAGCTGGAGTTTGCCAGATGTTGTTGGCAAACTCCATGATGGCTTCATCAAAGTGGAGCGCCACGTTGGATGTTCGGGACGGCTGAAGATTTTTTAGCAGGCGGTGTTGTTTCTGTAGCATATATGTGGTCTACAATTCCTGGAACTGGCGTACTCTCTTAAAGAGTTCCTGGAACTGCTTGTAGTTGTCTGTAGGGGAAGAATCACCCTGAAATACCACATAATCTGATGAAGAGGACGACATATCTGTGGGGGAGTCCATGTGCTTCTGCTCGCAGTCAGAGGGCAGATTATCATCCCTCTCTTGTTGACTAGAAGTCGAGGGAGCATCACCTGTGGGCACTGGAGGAGCTTGCTGAAGAGGTGGGACGTCCTTGGCTGGGCACTGAGGACACTGTGATTGTCTGCGCCTCGGCGATCTGGAGGTGGAGTAAACTGCGCTATGTGAGTGTGGACATTCACTCTGGTAGTAGGTGTAATGGCGGCTGTGACAGTGATATGTGTGAGGGGAGTGCCTTGGGGAATAGGTACTTGAAATCTTACAATTTATGCCTATAGTGAAGGAGTTGGAGACCTGGGTGACCTTGATTGCACTGTATAGTGCGAAGGCGAGCGGGAGTGGTAGGATCAATAGTAATGCCGTGGTGAGTGGGATCGACGCGGAGATCTTAGATACTGCTCTCAAGGGAGAGTGTAATGCCCATGTTGATGGCTTCCTGAATGATAAGAAGCTGGAGGAGAAGGTTCGGGAGAGAAGACAGCTATCTCAGAGCTCGGTGTCGGTGTGCGTACGTGCCTAGCCTTTTGCTGTGCTTTAGTAGGTATCAAAGAGGCATGTGAAGAAGATGGAGACGTGCCCAAAGGGCTAGTCAGTGTCGAAATTAAATCTCTCGGTTCCAACCTCTCCCGGCGGCGAGATGGAGTTAACAGCGTTGCTATTGGTGATGTCAGTGCCACCATTATCACCAGTATCGGTAACCACGCCGGCATTGGTGCCGAGGATGCTGGTGCCGATGGCTGTTGATGCAGTGCCACCGGCGCCTATCGCTTCAGCCGGAGGTATTGGTGACGAGGCTAGCAGTCTCACAATGGCATGAGGCTCTCACGGTGGTATCTCCAGTGCCGATTCTGGTTGCAGCACCGCGTGGACTGTCGATGCCAGGTCAGTCAATATGGCGGGGCTCGGAGCCGATGTGCTATGGCCCTTGCCTGTCTTATCGGTATCATGTAACGGTGGCAGACCCAAGGTGCCTGGTGCGTCGCCCGCACTGACACTCCTGGAAGGAGCGGAACTCCTCTTTTCATGGGACTTACACGGCCTAGAGGTCTCATCTGCTGGTTGCTCCGTGGTCAGTGGCTGTAACGCTCTATTAAAAAGCAGCATTTTGAGCTGCATCTCTCTATCCTGCCTGGCACAGGCAGTTAATCTGGAGCAATGCATGCACTTTTGGGGGATCTGACCTTCCCCAAGGCACTTGATACAGTGCGAATGGCCATCTGATGGAGGCATGGCATCTCAGCATGTCGCACACTTCTTGAACCTGCGGGAACTGGGCATGATGGCACTGGAAGAATCTGTCAGGCACAGTCTTTCTTATTAATAAGTTTTTATTTTAAACTTGAAACGTTGAACTGTTGAAACTCTAAATACCTATATACATGAACTTTTTCTTTTTTTTAAAGAGAACAATATAAACTGGAACTATAACTATAACTATAACTACTGGGAAGGGGCTAAACTAAGACCAATAACAAAACTTTATATCTTTTTAGTCTTTTTGTGTTTCTCCTCAGAATGAAGGAGGAGCCGTCCGGATTCCGTCTGCAGCCATAGACCTCTGCAAAAGGGCGCGAATGGGGTGAGGTGGCATCTGTGCATGTATGGTCTGGCAGGGCTACTGCTAGAGAAAACTTTCTGAGCAGCGCTGGGACGAGCCCGACACCTTTAGTGGAGCACCCACGGGAACACTACTTGACAAATAATAAAGACATCATCCGTTAAAAAATGTTTTTAACATTATGTTTTCCATGTGATCCCACCGTTTCCCCTAGATATCTATATTGTGCATATAGGTATTTCTCTGTGATATATATAACAATCACTCTGTGTAAGTACACTTGATTAAACCAACATTTTAAATGGTCCAATATTTGAAATTCTGTATCCTCCAGAAGTTCTTGTTTCTATATTCAGTTGGTGCATTTCTTCTGTAATCTTTCAGAAAATTTTACATGCAAATTCAGGCTATGTCTAGACTGCAGACTTCTTTTGGAAGAAGCTTTTCCAGAAGAGATCTTCCAAAAAATCTTTTCTGAAAGAGAGCATCCACACTGCAAATGCTCATCGAAAAAGCGATCTTCTTTTTCAAAAGATAGCGTCCACACTGAATGGACGTTATCTCACATTTAAGCTGTGATTACTGTGGATGGAGTGGCCACTTCTTTCCTCTTCTTTCAAAAGAACGCTCTCTTTCCCATCCACACACACCTTTTTCCAAAAGAGCTCTTTCAGAAAAAGGCTTCTTCCTCGTAGAATGAGGATTACCAATGTCAGAAAAACCCCTCTGTTCTTTCTATTTTCTTTTGGAAAAACGCAATTGCAGTGTGGACATAATTGAAGTTTTTTTTCAGAAAAATGGATTTTTCTGAAAAAAATCTGTAGTGTAGACATACCCTCATGTTTACCTTAACACCTCTTTTTAAATAAATGCTGTTTGATTCTGCTTCTTCTTGAAAAGACAGACCTTTTACTTTCTGTCTAAAATGTGCTAAATTGCCAATAAATGAACATGGCATCCACCAAATATGATAGATACTATCTTTTCCCAGAAATTCTGATATGATCCAAAACAAATTCTGGACATAAATATTTCACTTATTTATATAGATATTTTATATTCATGTACCTTGGAATAACTAATAAGTATTTTAATTATTGATTGACTGAAAAATTTCTGAACCTGAGCATAAAAGAAAGAAATATTTTTTTCTTTGTTAATATTTTTGCTTACATCTATAGATGAAGATACAGAGCCCTGAAACAGAAAAAGCATTCCATTTTCACTCGCATTTAGAATTCTATTAAAGTGTTTGCTGAAATGTAATAGATTTTAAAAAAGCACACTGAGAATTAATTTTTTATAGTTTTTATTTACTTATTTATTTACTACAATTTACTCTCAAATCCTTGTAATTCTGTCTCAGAAGCTTAGAAATATAATTTTCTCCTTACTGATTCTGTTTTTTCTATTAAACAAACATTGATTTTTCCCCTGTGTTTTGAATAGAGATAAAATTATCTTGTATATTTTGTATTTATCACCAACAATTTCCTTTTAAATGGGACTACTGTAGCTTCTATAGTAATAACCCTTATTATTGTAGAAGATTGTAGAAGTCTTGAACACTTTCATTATATAGTCTTTTCCATACTGCCTTTGGGCTACATTGCTAGTTTAGAGTCTGTCCTGAGTAAGGGGCAGTCTGCAGCTGTGCCACCCATGGAGTATAAGAAAGAATGGCTTAGTACTTACAATTCACTCTGTGGTTCCCTCATGTTCCAACTGAGACAGTTTCTACTGTGGAATAATCAGTGTTATAATGATCACAGATTACCTCCCCCTCTGTGCCAGCTCAGATCTGCTGCTCAGCACACTAGAGAGTGGAGCCAAGTACATGACCCCCAGTCCTACCTGTTCAGTCTGCACTCACCTGTTAGGATGGGGAGGGAGAAAGCAATGCTTCCGCTGCTCAGTTCTAGCTCTATGATATAATTGGATTATGATATACTGGACCTTATCTAGTCTCGTCATCTCAACTAGGCCCTGCCATTTGCTTTCTGAACACAGCTACAAGTACAGGACCCTGTCTACAGCATGAAACTGTCACTCTCCAGCTTATTCCTTAAACTGCTTTGCTTGGTTTTTGTTAGACGTGGACCATGCTCTCAAAGTCAAATGACAAATGGGAAATGTGTCTTGGGAAGTTCTAGTTGGAGTTTCCTGCAGAAAAGTGGGTGTGACAGGTTAAATCACAGAAATCACCTTGCAGTTGTCTCCCAGTGTGCTGATCATGACACCGATGTCCATCTTCTTGGGCTCCCCACCATTCTGGCCTGCTGTGCCAGAAGCTCTGGTCTCTCCCAGCAAAGTTACAATCTTGGGGTGACATCCCCTCCCTGCAGAGCAACGCAGATGCTGAACCATTTCAGCTCCAGGAGAGCTCAGCACCAAAGAAACCAATCCCCCAAAGGTACCAAGCACCCAAACAAATCCATCTAATTCTGTGTAAAAGATTTACTCGGTGAAAGCTCATAAGGTTGGGTTAGCCCTCTTTATCGATGAAAGAGAGATATGCACAGTAGTTGCTTTTGAAAACATATTAGAAGCTGTAAGAAAACATTTTACTTCACTATGAAATGTTGGGCTAATTTCTAAATATCAGACATTTTTAATCTGGTATCATATGAATTACACTATAAATTAAAAATAAATTTATACTTTTTAAAAACTCATGGATCGCACCTAGAAATCTTCTTACTAGATAATAAAAGGGCAAATATCCATTTTAACATAAGAACAGCCATACTTGGTCAGACCAACGGTCTATCTAGACCAGTATCCTGTCTGCTAACAGTGGCCCAGAGGAAGGGAACACAACAGGTAATCCTCACATGATCCCTCCCCTGTCACCCACCTCTAGAGAAACAGAGGCTAGGGACACCATTCCTACCCATCCTGGTTAATAGCCATTGATGGACCTAACCTCCATGAATCTATCTAGCTCTTTTTTGAACCTGTTAAAGTCCTAGCGCTGAGTGAAGAAAAACTTGCTTTTGTTTGTTTTAAACTTGCTGCCTATTCATTTCATTTCATTTGGTGACCCTAGTTCTTATATTGTGGGAATAAGTGAATAACTTTTCCTTATTCATTTTTCCACACCACTCATGATTTTATAGAGTTCTGTCATATCCTCCCTTAGGGTACATCTAGACTACATGCCTCTGGCGACAGAGGCATACAGATTAGACTACCCGGCATAGGAAAATGAAGCAACGATTTAAATAATCGTCGCTTCATTTAAATTTACATGGCTGCCGCGCTGAGCCGATCAGCTGTTTGTCGGCTCAGCGCGGTAGTCTGGACGTGCGGGGGGCGACATCAAAGGCATTTGTCAACCTCCCAGGTATGCCTTTGATGTCGACCCCCGCGTGTCCAGACTACCGCGCTGAGCCAAGAAACAGCTGATCGGCTCAGCGCGGCAGCCATGTAAATTTAAAGGAAGCGGCAATTATTTAAATCGCCGCTTCATTTTCCTATGCCGGGTAGTCTAATCTACATGTCTCTGTCGCCAGAGGCATGTAGTCTAGACGTACCTTAGTCTCCTCTTTTCTAAGATGAAAAGTCCAAGTCTTTTTAATCTCTCTTCATATGCAACCTGTTCTAAACCCCCAATCATTTTTTATGCCCTTTTCTGAACTTTTTCCAATGCCAATATAATTTTTTTGAGATGAGGCGACCACATCTGTACTCAATATTCAAGGTCTGGGCATATCATGGTTTTATATAGAGGCAATAAGATATTTTTTGTCTTATTCTCTATCCTTTTTTAAAATGATTCCTAACATTCTATTTGGTATTTTTTTTTTACTACCACTGCACACTGAGTGGATGTTTTTAGAGAACTATCCACAATGACTCCAAGATCTCTCTTGAGTAGTTGTAGCCAAACTAGTCCCCATCATATTGTATGTATAGTTGGGATTATTTTTTCCAATGTACATTACTTTACATTTATCAACATTACATTTCATTTGCCATTTTGTTGCCCAATCATTTAGTTTGTTGAGATCTTTTTGAAGCTCTTCACAGTCTGCTTTGGTCTTAACTATCTAGAGCAGTTTGGTATCATCTGCAAATTTTGCCACCTCACTGTTTACCCTTTCTATAGATCATTTATAAATAAATTGAACAGGACTGGTCCTAGGACAGACTTTTGAGGGACCCCACTAGTTACCTCTCTCCACTCTGAAAACTTACCATTTATTCCTACCCTTTGTTTCCTGTTTTTTAACCAGTTATCAGTCCATGAAAGGACCTTCCCTCTTATCCCATGACAACTTACCTTACTGAAAAGCCTTTGGTGAGGGACCTTGTCAAAGGCTTTCTGGACATCTAAGTACACTATGTCTACTGGATCCCCCTTATCCACATGTTTGTCGACACCCCTCAAAGAACTCTAGCAGATTAGTAAGGCATGATTTCCCTTTACAGGAACTATGTTGACTTTTCCCAAACAAATTATGTTCATCTATGAGTCTGACAATTTTATTCTTTATTATAATTTCAACTAATTTTCCTGGTACTGATATTAGACTTACTGGTCTGTAATTGCCAGGATCACCTCTAGAACCCTTTTTAGGTATTGGCGTCAAGTTAGCTATATTCCAGTCATTAGATATGGAAGCTGATTTAAAGGATCCTTTACAACTATTACAAACCACAGTTAATAGTTCTGCAATTTCACATTTGAATTCTTTCAGAACTCTTGGGTGAATGCCATCTGGTCCTGGTGACTTGTTACTGTTAAGTTGATCAATGTATTCCAAAACCTCCTCTAATGACATCTCAATCTGGGACAATTCCTCAGATTTGTCACCTAAAAAAAAAGCTCAGGTTGGAGAATCTCCCCAATATCCTCAGCTGTGAAGACTGTAGCAGAGAATTCATTTAGCTTCTCCGCCATGACTTTACCATCTTTGAGTACTCCTTTAGCACCTTGATAGCCCAATGGCCCCATCATAGGCTTCCTGCTTCTGATGTACGTAAAAAACATTTTGCTATTTACTTTTTGAGTTTTTGGATAGTCGTTCTTCAAACTCCTTTTTGGCTTTTCTTATTATATTTTTATACTTAATTTGACAAAGTTTATGCTCCTTTCTATTTTCCTCACTAGGATTTGACTTCCACTTGTTAAAAGATGTCTTTTTATCTCTCATTGCTTCTTTTACTTTTGCAGAACATTTATTCTTTTTATAATTAAGCCTTAAAGAAAATAATAAGTGGAAGTGGAAAATTCAAATGGGGGTGTACACTAATCAACCACAGGAACAGTTGAATCTCTCCAGGAATTCATTTTGAATGTAATGAAAGAATGACAGTCAAGCTGACAGGGACACTGTTTATGGTGTTCATTGAGATGGCCAAGGTCAGAAAGCTAGTGCATTGCCCAGCTAGTGCAAAACAGCACATCAAGTGTTCTAGTATGTAGGGCTGGCAAACATCAAATAGGATTTTCAATGGCCACTTGGGTAACATGTGATATATTATGCATATAGACACACACACACACACACACACACACACACAGCCTGGACTTCTGCCACAGCCAAAGTGTTTCATGTTTGTTACTTTCATTTAACTTGCGCCAAAATAAAAAAACAAAACAAAACAAAACTGCAGAGGATCTCTTGAGAAGAGGGCAGGATCTGGTGGCCATGTAAGTATCACAGAGCTACCCATGAGCCCTTACTGGGCCACAAAGCTGTGGTTGTGCTCTCTTGCCCTTCTGTAGGAAAAAATGTCATCAGGATACCATCACATTCACTTCCAACATAAGCAATTATGCAACTTCATGGATTTAAAAACAACAAACTAATATGGAGCTCATGGACTCCAGGACATACATGACAACTGCCTGGCCTTATCTATGAGTTGTCATCTGTTTTCATATATTTCCTCAACTGTCATACGTTTCTTGTGTATCTAGTTTTACCAAAGCCCCACCTATATGCCATCATAGCAACTATGTCATGGAATTAGAAATAATTTGTATCTGAATCAAGTCTCATATGCCTATAGACATTTTCTGCCTTGAAAAATGGAGCAAACCTTTTGTTATTGAAGCTTCCTCTTTTTACATATTTTATTAAGAGAAAATGATTTTTAATAACACTGACTATTATGATTTTCTGAATAATGCAACTTGTATGTCATTTACTTTCCTGTGTTTTTGTAAGCATAAAAAGAAATTTAAAAAATTGCCTCCGAGGATATACATTTTTGCAAGTGTCATTGGTTTAAAAAGTCTAGTTTTATGATCAAGTATCACTATATTTGATATTCCATAAAGAAGTAAACAAAATAAACAATTTTAAAATATTCTTTGTGGAAGATTACATTTCTACACACAAACACAGCAATATGTTATATTACATTTTTAAGCACCATGTTTACTTTTCGCTCAGTGTCTTTGCCAGCTGTGTCAATGTCGATTGTAATAGCTTGTGGATAAAAAAAATTAAGATGAAATGTTTATTTAAAAAAAATGCCAGGATCAATGCCAAAAAACACAACATGTGGGCTGCAGGAAGAGTGCTGGGAGCAATATTATTCATGTTAAAAACTGTTGTCTGATTTGCCTCCTTTTAAAACAATAATATTATAAATAGGCATCCAGTGGAATTATCAATTGTAAGTTTTATTTTAATGTGTAAAACATTCAGGATTTGGTGTTCAGAGCAGTTACAAAATATACAATAAAACTATTGCTTTATGTCTTGCCATTTCCCTTCTGCTCCAAACTGAAAGCTTATTTTAGAAAATAGACCTATATATTTGAATGTGCATAACATGGTAATCATATCAAATACTCTAAATAGGTTATTTTCTTTCTGTGTACAACATGCACTATTCTAATAAGTCAATGATTTAGCTCAATGAATAATTTTTATTATCAGGAAGCTTTGTCGTATAGTTAAATTGATTGTTGCATACAGCTAACTTTCTGAAAATCCTTCCCTACAAATTATTTTCTGACTGATACAAACATAGGGGTATGTTAATTTATTTTTAAAAAGAGATGTCAAGCTAGTGTCCCACAAGAATTCAACAGCTGTCCTTTATCTTAATTAAGAGAACATTAACATTTTAGCTTTTTTCTTTTTGCAGGAATTATCTGTGTAGCAGATAGAGGAAACACTTCCTAGTAAAACAGCTTAATTGTATAACAAAGCTAGAGAAGAAAAGTATTACAGAGATATTGTAATCTGCTTTTTATAGGATAAATTATACACAGTGATCACTGTTAATATCTTTACTGCCCTATATTTAGAATGGGACACAATGGAAATGTCTCTGTGGAGTAACTGCTGGTAATTGTTGACTTTTTAGTTGCAACCACACAGAAGGAGATAAAAATACACTGTGAAAATCACCCCTGTGAAGTGGTCTAACACAAAGGCTATATACCTCTTAAGACATTGGTTTGGTCCACCTTTCACTGTATAGTTTCAGAAAAGAATTGTGATTAGTTTCTAGTGCCAATTCAAAGACATCAGAGCACACTTGAGTGGTTTATATGTGTCCATTTATAACACACACTTAATACCTATGCAAGATATATATTGCGATTTCTATAGACCAAGATTTAAAAAAGTAAATTTTGGGTGCACAATTTGAGACACCTTAAAAGGGCTTGATTTTTCAAAAAAATACCAATCATTTTAGAAAATCAGCCCCCTTTAAAGTGAGCCTTAACTAAAAACACCCCAAATAACTACTGATTTTAAAAATGTTATCCACAATTTTAGCTACGTGCCTGATGTAAGTCTTCCTATGATGCTTATGCTCTCTGATTACATCACCCTCTTATTTTTGATATTTCCTCAACCGTCACATTTCTTGTGATTAGTTAACACTAAATAGCCTGCTATTTAAGGTTGACCAATTTCTATTGTTAATCTCACTCTCAAAAATGAGGTATTCAATGGAAAACAAGAGCAGGTGAAAATAAGCAGAGCCAAGATAGAAAAGGGGGAGGGGGATGAAGGTAGGAGAGGAAGAATATCTGAAAAGAAAGAAGCTTCAGAGGGTAGCTGAGTTAGTCTGTATAGGATAAACTTAATAAACAACAAATGGTCTGATAGCACTTTATAGAACAACAAAACATGTAGATGGGATTATGAGCTTTCATGGACACAGGCCATTTCTTGAGATGACTGGAGTGGGCAGGGAATGCTTTCTCTGATGTCATCATTCCTACATATATAATTTTTTAACTGGGACCAGCTAGATTTTTTTATAATAATTAAACACACACACATATATGTGATCCTTTGGTCCCTATCTGGGAACATTCCTATTGTCTACCCTTGGAATTTTGCTTGATTCAGTATTAAAGGTTTAGGGAAATATTTTGAGATCTACAACATCACTTGCAAAAGAATAAAAAAATGTGGCTAAAGTAACCCCCTTTCATTTCCTGCTCAAAAATAAAAAAGATCTCATTTTACCTTCAGACTAAGCACAGAACTACTAAGCACTAACAACTAAAATGTGACAGAACTACTAATTACTAATTACTAACAACTAACAATGTGACCTGGAGGAATGAACCTGTTTTGAGGTGAAAAGGCGATCTGGCCTCCTTGAGAGTTCATCTCAGTCACCTTCCATGCTCAGAACTTTAAATTATGCCAAGTTAGTTGAATCACATGTACTGGTTTTGTGAATCAGTCTGGATAAATGAAATGGTTCCACTGAGAATGACAGTGAATGAATCAATTCCATTTCACGTAGCGGACAGTGAGTGAGGTTGGTATATAAGTACCTCAAGACAAAAGATCATGGCTTTCATCAACTTAGCTATCCAACTATCCCTGTTTTGGTTCCCCCTCCTCCCATGTTTACTTGAAACCATGCAAAAGTAATGCTAGGTGGGAGAATCCTAAGAGGGAATTTAACTGTTATGTCTATTCGGAGATGCATTTTTAATGCCAAATTGGAACCTGATGTTCAGTAATATTATTGACACTTCCGTGTTATAAAAGTAAAGATCCCTCCTTATTCAAGGATGCCTATGACTCTTCTGCCACTTCTCTTGCTGTCATTGCTTGCAGCCCAGCTGTTCCCTGCATTAACAGGACATTTGCCACAGCTGCTACTCAATGTAGAAAACTATCGGGCTCCAAGGAAATGTAGCAGAGAGCATCTTTCCTCCTCTTTACTGAAGTTTTTGGAGGCAATACCTTATGATGCGCATAAAAGATAAAGGTGAGAAGTTCTGGGGCTTAGAAGGATGTAATGAAATTTTTCTGGCTCTTGATCAAAGCAACATAGAACCATTACTATCCGCTTATTTCTCCTCCTTCTAGAAAAAGATTCCTTATTGAGAAATATCTGGCAGGGCAGCTTCTGCTATATGTAGTTTGGAAAAAATTGTTTTTAAAAGCAAATAATGGAATATTGCTGGTTTGAAATGTGGCCTGCCTTGGGGTTACATTGTGTCCTTACTTAACAAAGAAGTAATCTATCTATATATTTTAGAAACTTGAATCTGTCTGTCTGTAAGTCTGTTTGTTCAAGAACTCCTCTCAAATGGTAAGAGCTAGGACCACCAAATTTGATATGCAGCTTCCTCTTCTCTTAACTTAAAGCAAGGTCAGGGTTTGGTTGTTCCAGGAAAACCAGAAGTTCCAGGAATGGGACTGTTTTCCATAAGATGGAAAGGGAAGGCCTGTTTAGAGGGATACTATTCTCATAGTGGCCATTGAGGGCACTGAGCCCACAAGGGAGCGCTATACTGCAAAGTGACCACTGGGGCAGCTGTACCAGCCAGGGAGTGCCATTTTGCCTACCACTGACCACATAAGTGGGGCTTCCCTGCCCAGTAAACAGCCCCAGCAGTCCCCCCACCCTGGGAGGGAGGAAGCCCTTGCTATCCCCCCTGCTCGAGGGGCCAGATGGGAGGGAGACAGCCCCCACCAACCTCCCCACCCTGAGACAGGGTTGGGAGATGGAGAAAGTCCCCACTAGCCCCCAGAGACAAGCCAGTGGGCAGGGTGCACAGTTCCCACTTCCTTAGGCTGCCACCCCGGGAAGAAGCCAGCAACCACCTCCTGCCATAAGCCCTCCATTCCAATCTTCTGTCCTGACCCCTTCCTCACCCTCTGCCCTGACTCCTGCACCCCACTCCCTTCCCTGAGCCCCTCCTTACCCCAACCCTCACTCTTTCAGTCCCCACATCCCAAGTCCAATGTCCTGAGCCCCTCCTCAACCCCCAGCCTGACTCCTGCACCTCTACACCCCAGGCCTCTTGCCCTGAGCCCCCCATATCCCCAAGGCCATGTCCTGAATCCTGCACCACCCCCCACCACCAGCCCCCGCCCTGAAGAATCCAAGAAATGCCAAGTAAGTCTTTTAGCAGAGAATAAGGAACACTCCTTTCCCTGCACTTGTTTGGATCTCCCAGACCTTGAATTGTGATCTGCACAGAATAGACCAGGGTAGACATATTCCAACCCGTGGGACAGATCTGATCTTCAGGATTAGTCCATGGTGGGTTCCCACCTCCATGTTTACCTGCACCTCTGCAGGTATTGGAGGATTTCAGCTCTCGTTGGCCACCAATTGCTATTTGTGGCCAATTCTTGTGGCGGGAAGTGGAGTTCTGACCTGTGACACTTCCTGCTGCTTGCATTGGCCACAAATGGCAATTCACTGTCAACCATGGCTGTGATCCGGACAGGGGACTGCAGACAGGGGAGTTGAAGAGGGAGAGCAAAGCGACCCCACCGCCGAAGAGGCTACCCGGTGAGAGTACAAGCTGTGGTGTGAGTGTGTGCCTGTGCCTGACTGTTTGAATTTTACAGTTTGAAGTGTGAATTGAGAGTCTGATTTCAGGTGAGTGCTAGCAGTTTCAGTTTCAGCTTCTGTGGCAGTTGGGACTGAGAGCCTGCCATTGTTCCCTTGATTGCCTCTGATTAGCCTCAGGCTCAGCCTTCCCCTGTGTGACTCAGAAGGGGGCAGGCCTGACCTAGGCAAGCAGGCTTTAAAAAGCCAGAGCAGTGCGACCAGGGGAGCGAAGCGGACAGGGGACTGCAGACAGGGGAGTTGAGCAGAGGGAGTGACTGATGGTGATGAAGACCCGTAGCGCTTGTGCCAGTACTTCTCCTGTCTCCTCCACCTGTGCCTGTATCCAGACAGAGAACCTGAGCATGGATGCCTCTACCCAGGTCCTGGTGTGGTCTTGCTGTATTTGTGGCTTGCAATTCCCACTGAGTGATCTCCAGGCTGGGGGAGACAACCATTGTGAAAGGTGCCTGCTGGTGGAATCTCTCAGGCAGCAGGTGGGAGAGCTACAGGAGGAGGTGGCCAGGCTGAGGAGCATTCGAAGCCATGAGGAATTCCTGGACAGTATTCCTGTGGAGTCCACGGAGGTCACTGTCCTAGGATGTGGGACTGTTGACCAGCCACTTATGGAGGAGGCGGTGGTGCAGGGTGAGAACTGGCAGCTGGTTACTTCCGGCAGCAGGCAGTGTTCCACCCCTGCTCCTAACCCTCCCACTGTGTTGTTACATAACCGTTACACTTTACTTTCAGCAGGAGACAAGGAGTCACCCCCCACAGTGGAGGAGACCAGGCCTTGCACCACCAAGGCTGAGCAGTCTCCTGCCACCACTGCGAGGAGGAAACGTAGGGTAGTGGTGGTTGGAGACTCTCTTCTGAGGGGAACGGAGGCACCCATCTGTCGCCCTGACAGCTCACCTCGAGAGGTATGCTGTCTGCCAGGGGCCCGTATCCGAGATGTTACGGAGGCATTGTCGAGGATTATCCGGCCCTCTGACTACTACCCCATGCTACTCATCCACGTGGGCACAAATGATACTGCCAGGTGTGACACTGAGCGGATCAAGTGTGACTACAGGGCTTTGGGAGTACGGGTGAAGGAGTTTGGAGCGCAGGTGGTATTCTCTTCTATCCTTCCTGTCAAAGGTAGGGGCCCGGGCAGAGAGAGGTGCATCCTGGAGGTGAATGCCTGGCTGCGACGATGGTGTCGCCAGGAGGGATTTGGCTTCCTTGATCACGGGGTGCTCTTCCAGGAAGGACTGCTTGGCGGAGATGGAGTTCACCTTTCCAGGAGCGGGAAGGCCTTGTTTGGACACAGACTGGCTAACCTTGTGAGGAGGGCTTTAAACTAGGTTTGTCGGGGGCAGGTGAGCAAAGCCCACAGGTAAGTGCTGAATGTGCGGGACTGGGAGATGGGTTGGAAATGGGGGGGACTATGGACTATAATGGCAAGGAGAAAGGAGGGTCAGGGCACAACAGGGAGGCAAGATCAAATCAGTATCTTAGATGCCTATATACAAATGCGAGAAGTATGGGTAATAAGCAGGAAGAACTGGAATTGCTAACCAATAAATACAACTATGATATCATTGGTATTACAGAAACCTGGTGGGATGGGACGCATGATTGGAATATTGGTATGGAAGGGTACGGCTTGCTCAGGAAGGACAGACAGGGAAAAAAGGGAGGAGGGGTTGCCTTGTATATTAAAAATGTACACACTTGGACTGAAGTGGAGATGAACGTAGGAGATAGCTGTGTAGAGAGTCTCTGGGTTAAGCTAAAAGGGGTAAAAAACGAGGGTGATATCATGCAAGGAGTCTACTACAGGCCACCTAGCCAGGTGGAAGAGGTGGATGAGGCCTTTTTTAAACAATTAACAAAACTATCCAAAGCCCAAGATTTGGTGGTGATGGGGGACTTCAACTATCCAGACATATGTTGGGAAACTAACACAGCGAGGCACAGGCTATCCAATAAGTTTCTGGACTGCATTGGAGACAACTTTCTGTTTCAGAAGGTTGAAAAAGCTACCAGAGGAGAAGCTGTTCTGGATTTGGTTTTAACAAATAGGGAGGAACTAGTTGAGAACTTGAAAGTGGAAGACAGTATAGGGGACAGTGATCACGAAATAATAGAGTTCATGATCTTAAGGAAAGGTAGAAGGGAGACCAGCACAATTGAGGTTATGGATTTCAGGAAGGCAGATTTTGATAAGCTCAGAGAACTTGTAGGTAAGGTCCCATGGGAAGCAAGACTGAAGGGAAAAACAACTGAGGAGAGTTGGAAGTATTTCAAAGGGACGTTGTTAAGGGCCCAAAAGCAAACAATTCCGCTGTGTAGGAAAGATAGAAAATATGGCAAAAGACCAGCTTGGCTTAACAAGGAGATCTTGCATGATCTCAAAATAAAAAAGGAGTCATATAAAAAATGGAAACTAGGACAACTAACAAAGGATGAATATAGGCAAGCAACACGGGAATGCAGGGGCAAGATTAGAAAGGCAAAGGCACAAAATGAGATCAAACTAGCTACAGGCATAAAGGGAAACAAGAAGACCTTTTATAAATACATTAAAAGCAAGAGGAAGACCAAGGACAGGGTAGGCCCACTGCTTAGCGAGGAGGGAGAAGCAGTAACAGGGAACTTGGAAATGGCGGAGATGCTCAATGACTTCTTTGTTTCGGTCTTCACCGAGAAGTCTGGAGGTGTGCCTAACGTAGTGAATACAAGCAGAGAGAGGGTAAGTTTAGAAGATAGGATACACAAAGAACAAGTTAAAAATCACTTAGGAAAGTTAGATGTCAGCAAGTCACCAGGTCCTGATGAAATGCATCCCAGGATACTCAAGGAGCTGATAGAGGAGGTATCTGAGCCTTTAGCTATGATCTTTGAAAAATCATGGCAGACAGGGGAGATTCCAGAAGACTGGAAAAGGGCAAATATTGTGCCCATCTATAAAAAGGGGAATAAGAACAACCCAGGAAATTATAGACCGGTCAGTTTAACGTCTGTCCCAGGGAAGATAATGGAGCAGGTAATTAAGGAAATCGTATGCAAACACTTGGAAAGTAATAAAGTGATAGGGAATAGCCAGCATGGGTTTGTGAAGAACAAGTCATGCCAAACTAATCTGATAGCTTTCTTTGATAAGATAACGAGCCTTGTGGATAAGGGAGAAGCGGTGGATGTCATATACCTAGACTTTAGTAAGGCATTTGATATGGTCTCGCATGATATTCTTATTGATAAACTAGGCAAATATAACTTAGATAGGGCCACGATAAGGTGGGTGCATAATTGGCTGGATAACCGTAGTCAGAGAGTTGTTGTTAACGGTTCTAAATCCTGCTGGAAAGGGATAACAAGTGGAGTTCCTCAAGGGTCTGTTTTGGGACCCGTACTATTCAATATCTTCATCAATGATGTAGATATTGGGATAGAGAGTACTCTTATTAAGTTTGCAGATGATACCAAACTGGGTGGGGTTGCAACTTCTTTGGAGGATAGGGACATAATTCAAAATGACCTTAGCAAGTTAGAGAAATGGTCAGAGGTAAACAGGATGAGGTTTAATAAAGAGAAATGCAAAGTGCTCCACTTAGGAAGGAACAATCAGTTCCATACATACAAGATGGGAAGGGACTGTCTAGGAAGGAGCATGGCGGAAAGGGATCTAGGGGTCATAGTGGACCACAAGTTGAATATGAGTCAACAGTGTGATGCTGTTGCAAAAAAAGCAAATATGATTCTAAGTTGTATCAACAGGTGTGTTGTAAGCAAAACTCGTGAAGTCATTCTGCCGCTCTATTCTGCACTAGTTAGGCTTCAGCTGGAGTACTGTGTCCAGTTCTGGGCGCCACATTTCAAGGAAGATGTGGAGAAATTGGAAAGGGTACAGAGAAGAGTGACAAGAATGATTAAAGGTCTAGAGAACATGACCTATGAAGCCAGGCTTCATGAACTGGGCTTGTTTAGTTTGGAAAAAAGAAGATTAAGGGGGGACATGATAGCGGTTTTCAAATATCTAAAAGGATGTCACAAGGAGGAAGGCGAAAATTTGTTCCTCTTGGTTTCTGCGGACAGGACAAGGAGTAATGGGCTTAAAGTGCAGCAGGGAAGGTTTAGATTGGACATTAGGAAAAAAATCCTAACTGTCAGGGTGGTCAAATATTGGAATAAATTGCCAAGGGAGGTGGTGGAATCTCCCTCTCTGGAGATATTTAAGAACAGGTTAGATAGACATCTGTCAGGGATGGTGTAGACGGAGCTTGATCCTGCCTTGAGGGTGGGGGACTGGACTCGATGACCTCTCGAGGTCCCTTCCAGTCCTATTATTCTATGATTCTATGAAATATAATGCAGCGGCCTGCCAGAGACTAATCCTGCAGGCTGTTGTTTTTTTATTGCCCACCACTGGAATAGACTTTGGTCTCTGAATAAGTGGGGTCAGGGAAGGGTGTCAAAGAGGCAGAGCTTTGGCTCCAATCTCCCACTTGTTACTCAGAGTAGCTGACTATATATGTGGGAAGCGTATATGGTATTCTTCCTGGATCCACAAGTAATTTACTTCCCTTGGAGAAAGAGGGGAAGCAGGAGAAATTCTGTGTGACAGTTCTTTGCTAGGGTTGGTGCTGGAATGGAACAGCTACACACCATTTTTTACATGGGGCTAATTTTAGCTGCATGATGCATATATTTTTTCCTGCCTCCTAGAACCTTGAAGAATTATGAGAATTTTCTCCACTTCTAACTTCCCCCTATTAAGAGGTGAGGTAAAGAGCTGTACGGGGAAGCCATTTTCAGTACACAAGAACACATTTTATTGTTTCTATACACAACAGTGTATATTCTTGACCATCAATTTACACATAGTCTATTAACTATTTACGTATAAGTACATCTGGCTGGAAAATGGAATAACCATATTGCAAGAAATACCCGTGTCAACATTTGTTTTCCTCCCAAATATGGGAAAAAGTCAAATTAAGCAACATTTTCACAGAACAAAAATGGCAGAATTTTTCTTAAATTGGAACAATTTTTTGCTCCATTTTGAAATGCCACTTTAGAAAATATTTTGTTGAAATGGGCATCTTCCTGCAGGAAAGATGGATTTGGACAAAATCACATCTGATGACAATTTTGTGTTGTTTTTTTTAACCAGCTCAAAAGATAATGACATGATAACCTTTGAACTTCCCTCCTTAGAAAGTCTCATTGTAAAGCACTTTTTCTCTGAATAAGGAGTAATCAATACAACTTCACTAGAAAGGATCAGCCCTGCACCCTTTAGAATCTATTGGGCATTAAAGAGTGACAAGGGATTTCTATAGAAATTGCCTATTGTTTTCTCTTCCTCTGACCTCAGTTTACTTGTCTATGCTAGTGAGCTCTTTGGAGCAGGATTGGTCCTTGTAGGAAATCACCTGGCACACAGTGGGTGCAACAGCAAATAAATAATAAAAATCTGCTATATGTTTGTGAGAGTTTGTCTGTCTGTCTGTCTGTTCAAGAACTCCTCCTAAATGGTAAGAGCTAGGATGACCAAATTTGGTATGCAGCTTCCTCTTATCATAACTTAAAGCAAGGTAAGGGTTTGGTTGGGTCAGGAAAATGGGATGCGTCTGGAATGGGATTTCTTCTTATAAAAATATACAGAAAACAGACAAGTATCAGCGGGGTAGTAGTATTAGTCTGAATCTGTATAAACAACGAGAAGTCCTGTGGCACCTTATAGACTAACAGATTTACTGGAGCATAAGCGTTCGACGGCAAAGACCCACTTGCAGCTGACAAAGTGGGTCTTTGCCCACAAAAGCTTATGCTCCAATAAATCTGTTAGTCTACGGTGCCACGGGACCTTCTTGTTGTTTATACAGAAAACAGACAGAATCACTAGGCACGTGTAAGGGGCTGGCTGGAGGTGCTCCCCCCTTCTAGGACTGCCCAAGCCCTGAGCCTCCCATTCCCAAGAACCTTTTAGGGAAGGCAGAGGAGCTGAAGCTCCTCTCATTCATAGGGGTACATTGCTGGCTGTTCCCCTTTTTCAGGGAGTGAAGGGAAAGTGCATAATTTGCTGCATTCCTCACTCTGGCTAAGGAGCACAGGAGGCAGACAAACCTGGACCTGCCCCAGCCTGGGGGAATGCGCAACCCTCCCCTGGCTTTGACTTCTGGAGCTGCAGCAGTCAGGGAGAAGCATTTCTCACTTGGCCTCAAGCTGCTGCAGTGAGTAGACCTCCATTCATGGGATAGCCTGCATACTGAACCCCTCATCTCCAGCCCACCCCAGAAAAAAATTGTTTATTTTCCTAAAAACAAAATTAAGTTAAGGACCCAAGCAATGCTGGGTAAATCTTCTGTCAATGAATAATTCTGCTGCCTGAATTAACTGTTCTGTTTTTGTACAGGAACAGAACCAGCCAATCTGCTAATAAAGAGTGAGTTTAAAGAGTCAGAGTAACCCCACCAATTTGTGCGTGTTATGACTGAAGCATCCATCCTAACATCTACCATCCATATGACCATTTTTGTATGCCATACCAAAAGCAATGTCGTACCTTTTGTTGTTTGTAGCCACTGCCTCCCAAACAATATCCCTTGATTCCAACATGTTTCACCTAATATCGTTATTGTTTCTGCACTGATAGAGACGTTAACAGAAGGCTCTCATGTTGACCTCTGTTTGATACAAAATACAGAGAGCAGCCAGCCTGCTGGCTGAACATACTGATGTGCTATCTCTGAGAGCATTGACCTTCTGTTCTGTGCCGCCACTTTTAGTCCCCATCTGGGACTGAGTGCTGCAAATTGATCAGGAATGATACTCTGCCATGGTTGCCATGTAATCTACTGCCACTCCAAACATGTTCATTACACAGGGTGTCACTTTTATTATCAGGTGCTGTAGACACACATGCATGTGGTGATGATTATTATGGATAAGAAGAAACATAGGAGGAAATGCATGATATTTTGCTGAAGAATCTGGCGTGGGAAAGAATAAAGGGATAGATCTCTGGCACACATTCACCCTCCCCCCTTCCCACAATTTCATCTCACATTTGTGGACTGCTGCATAGTCTCCCTACTAGCTACTGTGCATAGGTGCAGAAGAGCGGATTTTCTCAGGAAAAATTGTATTGTTAATACAAGTGCACTTTTGTGTGGTCAAACTTCACTCTGCATTCTCCTGAGTTGAGCATGATCTTGGCAATACTTTCTGGTACTGAGGTGACCACATTCTAAATTATTAAAATTATTAGCATCTCCCACTGCAAAGCTAACCTATATTTATTGATTGCATACATATGGGCACACAGTAATAGTAAGAACATTTAACCACACCTTCTAAATATATGCTTACCCTTCAGTGTAGCAAATGTGCTTAACCATTACATGTACAATTTGATATATAGTTTTAGTTACTAAGTGCATTTACACAAAATACATTAAAAAGACCCACAGATTTATTTTATGAGCACTTTCTGCTGCAGCTGGGAGAAATAAACCCAGGACACTACATTTATTCCATGGATAGTTTTTTATGGCTACTACAGGTTGGACCTCCCTTATCAGGCACCCCTGAGACATGACCCATCCCAAAGGAGGGAATTTGCCAGATCAGGGGAGGTCCCCTGCCACCAGCGTTCAAGAAAACTCCCTCTCTTTATGGCTGGCTCTGCTCCAGCCCTACAGCCACTGGGCTCCAGTCTGCAAGGCTTGGACTGGGGCTTTGACCTGATGGGGCTCCCCAGCAGCCGCAACCCTGCTTCTCCCTTGCCCAATTGGGACTCTCCAGAGACAGGACCTGCCAGCTGCCCCACTTTTGCTGCACTCCACCAGGGATATTGGACCATGGATGTTACCGGACCAGAGAGTCCCAGATTTCAGAGGTTCGGACCTGTATTTTATTTCAAGGTCTGTTTTTACAGGCAGAATGAATGAATTTTTAATCTATCATGAAATGTGATAAATAATGCTTACTGGACAAAAAGGTTTAGGAAACAATACTTCAGAAAGTTCCGTATTATTTCTTAAGGCTTCTAAAAAAAGCTCTTGGATATAATTGCTTAAAGCTGACTTCAAAAGGTTCTGTTTTAATGCAACACAAGGTGGCTGCTGGCAAATACATAACTCTCACCATCTTAATTATCTGTTTCTTGTAATCTGTTCTGCAAGACTTATATGGTATGGTAAGCCAGATTTTATGCTTAACTTGACATACCTTGGAAACAGGGTAATAATTATAGAAATGGTTGAAGCTTGCAAGGTGGTTTATTTGTTTAAGTCAAGTACACCCACAGTGTTTCTCTTTTCCAAGTTCAATTATTAACTCCACTTAAAACCCAATCCCCATGTGTGTGTTGACAAAAATCACTTGAAGCATAAAATGATTTAATAGCAATACTTGGCATAATTTTTTTGGCAACATGAACTGAAGGACACATGAAATGCAGTTGAAAGGCATACTTCCCAGTCCACACACCAGTTTTATCAAAATCCAAATGCTAATGTTCCTTTATTGTGGCAAAATCAAAACTTGCTGGTAGTTACAGAAGTGGTTGGATTTGTCAAGGTGAAAGCAGTTTAGATCTATGTAATTTGTTCTGCATGCTGAGATATTATTCCTTGTTTGCAGTAAAAAAAATTATAATAAGATTCTATGTTACATTGCTATACCTATAAAATATATTGATATAATGTTTCAAAAATCCTAAAACTGATCTTCTGAATGCTCCTTTTCATTCAGAGGTAAAACAAAAAGATTATTACTCCTATTTATTTGGTAGCTTTTTCTCCCTTATTTACAGGCAGTCCCCGAGTTACGCGGATCTGACTTATGTCGGATCCGCAGTTACGAACGGGGCCGTTCCTCTCCCTGGTCTCCAGCAGACCAGGGAGAGGAAGCAAAGCGGCGGAACACGTGGGCAGCGGACAGGGCTGTCCGCTGCCCACGCGCTCCGAGGCTTGGCTCTTCTTTGCCCCCCCCCCGTCCCCCCCGTCCCCCTGGTCTGCAGACCAGGGGGATGGGGGGGGCAAAGCAGAGCCAAGCCGTGGAGCGCCCGGCCAGCTGACAGCCCAGAGGCGTCTGGGCTGTCAGCTGATCGCGCGCTCCGCGGCTTGGCTCTGCTTTGCCCCCCCCCCTTTCCCCTGGTCTGCAGATCAGGGGGACGGGGGGGGGGGGCAAAGAAGAGCCAAGCCGTGGAGTGCCCGGCCAGCTGACAGCCCAGACGCGTCTGGGCTGTCCGCTGCCCGTGTGTTCCGCCGCTTTGCTCCCCGTCCCCCTGGTCTGCAGATTAGGGGGTTGGGGAGCAAAGCAGAGCAAAGCCACGGAGCCCGAGGGCAGCAGGACAGCCACGGCGCGTCTGGCTGTCCCGCTGCCCCCGTGCTCCGTGGCTTTGCTCCGGACACCTGTGGTACAGTAGCTGGGGCGCTGCCAGTTGGTCCCGTAGCGCCACTCTGGGCGCTACTGGACCAACCGGGCAGCACCCCAGCTGTTCTGCCCCAGGCGTCCTGATTCAGCCACTGCTGGTCAGATTCAGCAGCAGCTGAATCAGGACGCCTGGGGCAGAGCAGCTTGGGTGCTGCTGGGTTGGTCCAGTAGTGCCGAGGAGCGGCGGCGCTACTGGACCAACCCAGCAGCACCCCAGCTGCTCTGCCCCAGGCGTCCCCAAGTCAGCCGCTGCTGAAACTGTCCAGTGGCTGACTACAGGAAGCCCCTGCCCCGGGCTTCCTGGAATCAGCCGCTGATCAGTTTCAGCAGCAGCTGACTTGGGGATGCCTGGGGTTCTTAAGTTGAATCTGTATGTAAGTCAGAACTGGCGTCCAGATTCAGCCGCTGTTGAAACTGATCAGTTTCAGCAGCAGCTGAATCTGGACGCCAGTTCCGACTTACATACAGATTCAACTTAAGAACAAACCTACAGTCCCTATCTTGTACGTAACCCGGGGACTGCCTGTATTTGTCTTGATGGAAACTTGTTTATGCAAGTCAGGATTTCTTGTAGCGTCTCACCAATGCAAGTGATGGCAAAACATAAGAAATTTGAACTTTTACATTTTTTCATATAAAAATTGAGTTCATTGGGTCTTTTAAATTATTGAACTTTCAGAACAGCAAATGCTAAAAGGGACTAAACACTGAGGCTACGTCTACATTGACATGATCTTGCGCAAATACTCTTATCACAAGAGTTCTTGCGTTAAAGTATTTGAGCAAGAGAGTGTCTACACTGGCATGTGCCTTTGCGCAAGAGAATCCGTGCCAGTGTAGACGCTCTCTTGCGCAAGAAAGCTCTGATGGCCATTTTAACCATAGGGCTTTCTTGTGCAAGAAATTCATGTTGCCTGTCTACACTGGCCTCTTGCGCAAGAATAGTTGCGCAAGAGGGCTTATTCCTGAGCGGGAGCATCATAGCTCTTGTGCAAGAAGCCCTGATTTCACACATTAGAATGTCAGTGTTCTTGCGCAAGAACTCATGGCCAGTGTAGACAGGCAGCAAGTTTTTGCGCAAAAGCAGCTGCTTTGGCGCAAGATCGCGCCAATGTAGACACAGCCTGATTCTTGGCCACAGCCCTAGCATGGATGCTAGTCAAAGATGCTGCCAGAGATCTGTAAATTCCGTCACTGATTTAGGTTCCTTAGTAGACCATATGCCATTTCCCAACCATCTGCACAATCTCACATGCCCCATCTGTTGAAAAGGTGGGGATGGCAGTTTTGGAAATGGTAGTGGAATACTTGTACCCACAATGAGTTACACATTGTTAGGGGACTTTATAGTTGACAGTTTTTGCTCTGTTTCCAGCACTTTTGTTCACTGAGTGGTACAGAAAAGCCAGATCTGATTAAGGAATGCAGCTAGAAAAGTGAAAACTAATAACCTGTTTGACATGCCTATATTATTCATTTATAACTTACCACCAAATTCAACTTTTGAATTGAACTGTTTCATAATATTGGCTAATTGTGTTAAGTTTGAAGAAAAATCTATGTAGATTTTTTTTATCAAAATGGGATCAAAATAAGCTTTTTTTGTTTTTGTTTTTGTTTTGTTTTAGAATATGTTGGTGTTGTTGGGATTGAATTATTAAAAATAGCTGACCTTCACAATTTCACGTTACTATTACTTACACTGCAATAGCACTTAAAGGCTACAATTTACATTTGTGTCTTACTGTATCACAAAAAGCTACTATTTAATACTCTGATTTGCCTACCTTTATAATATGCTGAACTGTGAGCACATGCTAGTTATGTCATGCAAAGTAAAATTAACTAAGTTAATGATAATAGATAATTTGTTTCTATTCATCGTGTGCAGTATAAAATCCCCCCAAATCCTGCACAAGTTCTGGGAGCTTGCTCACAAGGATTTTTGTGATACCACAAAAACACAAAGTCCACATGTAAATATGTTAATACTGAGTTCCTCTAGGCATCCAATATCTAATAATGATGCTGAGATGATACATTTACCTTGCCAACTGCAAACTGATTCCCATACACACAGCTTCCTCTCATCAGTTTATATTCAGACATATATCAGACCATCACACACAGAAAGGGCTCACAGAAGTTACTCCACCAATTTCTATTCAAACCTATACATCCTTGAGATCTGACTAAACTTTAGATTGTGAATTTTGCTGTTACACTGAGTTAACAGAATTACTCTGGATTTGCACTGGAGTGGGAGCATAATATTGCACATTGAGTTTACAAAGGGTTTAAGCCTATGCAGAGTTTGGTATGTTTTATATTTACATCCCTCTCCTCGTGCTAAAGTCTATCTACCATATATGTCGCCAGACATCTAGTAAAACATAGTTCTGTAGATTCACCCACACATTGCAAACGCAAAAGGGCACAATTCTTCACTCAGATATTCTACTAATGCAATTCATATCACAGTCAATGGGCATTTGAACAAGCAAATTTGAGGACAGAATAGAACCTACAGATTCGATGTATAACAGCCACCTATGCAGCTATGTCACTGATGTGAATATTCCCATGCAATTATAACTGCACTAAGATTAATCCATAAGTATTGCTTTTTCAGTCAGAGAATAGCATGTTCACAAGAGTACACAGATTTGTTCATTCCAACATACAACCACCACTTTTTAAAATTGTTCCTATTTTTTTACATAAAGGAAATTCTATGCAAAATTTATACTAATAAAGTGTTAGTGTTGTATAGTTAAATCAAAAAATACAAGAGTCAGGAAGTGCAGTTATAGATAAATGATCAATCTTAACTATTGGCTATATGAATTGCAATTCAGTCTCATACATTTATGTTGGTGTAAAGACATCAATGGCATTTCTTTGGAGTTATACTAGTATGTACAACTGAAAGCAGAATCCGGCTCAGAGTCTTTACTTACTGGATCACATAATGCTTCTTGAATAACAGAAATGTTATGCATTAGATACATATATCCTTCATCACCCCAGACATGAAGTTTCCACTGTTGTTAGTTTGTCCTAATATTCAAATGTGCAATAGTTTTCATGCTGACAGGATATACTTTTGGTTAAACTTGTGTAAGTCTCTTGGGGTTTAGAGAGCATGGCCATTTTAACATCTTGTCCTGAGCCAGGAAAAGGAAGTTTTAGTTGTTCAAGGAGAGTGGGGAGAAGGAGAGTGACAGGGTGTGTGTGTCTGTAGCTCCAGACAAGAGGGCTACAGTGAGCAGGCCATCATGTGGTGAAGCAGCTGACAATGAGCCTGAAGCCTGCAGCATGTATTGATTTAAATCAGGTTTCCCACTAATGCTTCTTCACATATTTCTTAGCCCTGGTACAAATTTGAACACTAAAATTTGTTATTTATAGCGTAGTACAGCATTTTACAACATATAAGAGGGTATATTTTGTGCAATTTTGGGGGATAATTTAATTTTTAATAACGTAGGGATTAGTACATAATACTAATTACCTGTATCAAGCTGCAGGTGCAATAGGAATTTTGAGAACTAAATTATACACGCAAATGCAATAGCACTTATTTTATTAAATTAAATCTTAAATGTTACATAAATGTTTCACATTTGCAACTGGAAGAGTTTCCTGAGTTGTCAGCTGCGGGCTGTTTTTAAATTCTTATTTTTTAAAATCTTAAAATGTTATTAACTTTAACAGACAAGTCCCCAGAACACTAATTGTATGGTGTCCTTAAAACTTCTACAACTAGCTCTCATCTTGTCCACTCCCATTGTCATTTGGATGCAGATCTGATTCAAGTTACCAAAAAAGCTAAGACTTGACTATGCTTAGAGTACTCTTAATTTTGGAATAAGCCCCATTGAAAACAAGAATGAGGTTCGTTTGGGAAAGCTGAGGTATGCTGAAGTAAAATAAGGAATAGACTTATGCCATCACCATTATGATCTGTGACCATAATGTTCTAAAGTAAGAGGCATGTATTATGTAACAAAATAAGAAAATAATATTCAGTGAAATTGGCAACTCTAGATTTCTCTTACTGCAGCTTTCTGTACTGTATACTTTGGTGATAGATTCTAAACCTAGTTAATTAGTTAAACAGTCCATAAGGATTAGCTAAGATAAACTTTTTTTTTCTAGCAACAGCCAAGAAGGCAACCAGCATGGGAATTTACTTCTTAAGTCACAATTAATACTAATAGGAATAGAGAGAGTCTTGAAGAATGATGTATTGCAATGTTGATCACGTTCTTCACACATATTCATGTCATTCTCTCCCATTAAGCAGTTTTCCTTATGATGTTTCATTCTTGCAGGTAGGACCTCCATTGTCTTCTTTCACTGCTTACATTTGGCATGTTTTCCATTTTTATTCAAGGAAAAAACTGCATCAAAATATTCCCACATAGGGTTTCTTACTCCTAAAAGCCACGACAGATATTCTATGGCAAAAGTGTAGGGAATATAGGAAACTGAGTGTGTTCTGAATATTGTCTTTCCCTTTTCTTTCCTGCCCATTCTAATGTTCCTTTCTATGCTGCCTCCATCCTTTCCTGTATATTGTGTCTCTGTCTGTAGATGAGAGAGACAAACTGTGCTGTGCTTGGCCCATGTTCACCACCACATAAGCAAAGAACAAAAACAAATTGAAGACTAATAACTTTCAAGAAGCAAGAGCTGGTTAAGCTTGACAAAGTAGAGACGTTTTATGGATTTTATGAGTTTCAGAGGGGTAGCTGTGTTAGTCTGTAATAAGAAAAACCTTAAAAACAATGAACAGTCCGGCAGCACCTTAGGGACTAACAAAATTATAGAAGGTATCATGAGCTTTCATGTGCATAACCCACTTCTTCACCTGAAAGCTCATGATACCATCTACATTTTTTGTTAGTCCTTAAGGTGCTGCAGGACTATTCGCTGTTTTTTAAGTTAATTTTTATGAGACTGTCAGTGCAAGTGTAGCATGTTTATGATAAGATTTAATTGTAACTGTTATTTTTAAATGAAAAATTTAGTATTTTATTGATGAGTTAAAAAATAAAAAACACTTTAAATAAAAAAATCCAATTTTTAAATTGATTTTAAATTATCGATTTTTATCTACCCCAGAAGCCTGGGAGGGCCAAAGCAGTGAACCAGAGACACCAGGGACAGGAGTTAGGAGGAGCACCATGTCAGCAAACAATCACCCAAGGAGGACAAACTGGAGCTGGACCGAGTATCATTGTTGGCCACAGCTGTATGGGGCCATGAATACTGGGGCTTGTGACCTTTCATTGGGAATGAGAGAGACTATAGCTAGCTAAGTGGGAAGATTGTCGCTCTGTGCCGGTTTGCATTAAGTGGCAAAAAAGAGGAAATCAGAAGGATTTGTTGGGGGAAATTTCCTGGCACTAAAGATGACTTGAAACATCCAAGATTCACTGCCTGATGGAACTCTGCCCTGGACTCCTGAACCTGCATGTAGATGCACTACTCAGCATCTGCCCTTTCTTATTTGGGGATCACTGGAGCTGTGGATGTAACCCTGTCTTACCACTCCTGCTATCTTTATCCCTGTTATTTTTCTCCATGTATCCCTCTGCAAATAAATATTTCCCTTTCCTATATTCATTTTACAATTCAAGTTTGCATTTGTTTACTCTGTGGGGTTTGGAACAGGTGCCCCTGAGACAAAGGGAGCTTTCCTGCTGCATTCCTGCATGCACCTTTTCTTGGCTGGTACTGAGTGAATTCCTCCTTGGTCACGAGGGAGACAGTTACACTTTGAAGTGCTAGAAAATTCTGCTTAATATATCAAACATTCTCTTCCCCATAAAAGGTCTTTTTCTATATTTACCTATGGTGGTTTTGCACCTATACACCACTACATTTTTTTTGTTTGTTTTGCATCTGTATGAATAGGATAGGCTTATGGTATTTATTTTCAAACTGCTTCTTACAAGAGTCCTTCTATGCTGTTTAATTCAGAGTTCAAATTTTCCATTTCAGTTTTGTTTTTACCAAAACTTGTCTCTTACACTGGTATTTTTTTCATGTATGTTGGAAATTATATTAACAAACATCTGAAGTATGACTTTCATACAAGATGGGATATGTTAAAATCTTGTATTTTACACTTGTCTTTAGATAACTATGTAATATGAAGGACTTGTTATACACTGTGAAAAATGATATGTAATTTTGCTTTTCACCTGAAACTGAACTTTTCTCATAAGTTTTTAAATAAATTATTTTTATATGTCCAAGAGCTAAGTACCTTGTGGTACTATTGGACATTTACATTAACAGATCATAAAACTACAATATAGTTTTCTAAAGATTTTGCATTGTTATGCAAATCTGACCCCTTGTGCTAATTTGTTAGTCTTTTTCATCTAGGCTACGTCTACACTGGCCCCTTTTCCGAAAGGGGCATGCTAATTTTACAGGTCATAATAGGGAAATCCGCGGGGGATTTAAATATCCCCCGCGGCATTTAAATAAAAATGTCCACCGCTTTTTTCCGGCTTTTAGAAAAGCCGGAAAAGAGCGTCTACACTGGCCCCGATCCTCCGGAAAAAAGCCCTTTTCCTCTGGAATAAGAGATCCTCCGGAAAAGGGCTTTTTTCCAGAGGATTGGGGCCAGTGTAGACGCTCTTTTCCGGCTTTTCTAAAAGCTGGAAAAAAGCGGCGGACATTTTTATTTAAATGCCGCGGGGGATATTTAAATCCCCCACGGATTTCCCTATTACGACCTGTAAAATAAGCATGCCCCTTTCGGAAAAGGGGCCAGTGTAGACGTAGCACTAGTGTTTACATTTAAGCTTGTTCTCAATTCCAATTGAAGTCAATGTTCAAAGTTAAGTATGTGCTTTCAGATCATTTCTGATTTGGGATCCTGATCCACATAGTTTATCTGTAGCACATTTTGTAGTCTGTTTTCCTGTCTACTCATTAATATGAACACATTGTGTCTCTATATTTGTGCTAAAACATTTTTTTGCATGTGCACACATTTTAAAAACATGACCCATACCATACTTAACACTGTACTTGAAAATGCATTAATCATAAATCTGATCAAGTTATTTGGGAAATACTATGTGTTGTGTACTTATAATACATACTTTAGTGCTGCATTTCCCAAACTGTGGGTCCTGTAGCCAGACAGGAACCCCCACCTGTAACACCCATCTTGCTTGCCTGAAGCATACAGGGCACACACAGAGCAGTAAAATCAGCATAGTCTTTGATGCCTTGACAGGAGGCCCGGATATGCTAGCTCACAGTGACCCTGGATGGCTGTAAACAGTGATACGCCAATTGTTGACCTCGAGGCTGCGAGAACTGCCTTGGCTGGCACCTATATTGATACAAACACACAGCCGTCTGCCGGGGGAGGGAGGGGGAGAAGGAATCTCCCACCCAGTAAAGAAGAAGAAGTTACTCACCCTGTGAAGTAACGATTGTTCTTCGAGATGTGCCCCGTGGGTGCTCCACTCCAGGTGTCGGGTCCCGTCCCAGCGCCGCGAATCGGAGAGCTATCAGAGCCGTGGTCCGCCGGACCGCGCATGCGTGGCTGCCCAAGGCGGCGTTCGCGCCTTTGATGTGTTGTGCGTGGTCCGGCTTGCTCAATTCCTCTCAGCCGCTCCCTGAAATGAGAAAATGAAAAATACCAGAGCGGGGAGGAAGGGTGGGTCGTGGAGCACCCACGGGGCACATCTCGAAGAACAATCGTTACTTCACAGGGTGAGTAACTTCTTCTTCTTCTTTGAGTGGCCCTGTGGGTGCTCCACTCCAGGTGACTTCGGAGCAGTACTCGAACACTTGAGCGCTCCGGAATTAAGGTTTATGGCCATGCGAAAGTACTGCCGTAGCCACAGAGGAGTCGGCAGCAAATTGGTTTACTACAGCGTAATGCCTCATAAAGGTAGAATGAGATGACCATGTTGCTGCTCGACAAATGTCTCGGAAAGGAACACCTCTAAGAAAAGCTGTAGTCGTGGCTACTGCTCTCATAGAATGGGCCTTAGGAGCACACGCAAGAGGTTTGTTATGTATGGAGTAGCAGGTTGTAATACACGACACTATTAACCTCGCAATCCGTTGGGAAGTGATGGGTTGTCCCTTGGTTCGATCCGCTCATGACACTATTAGACGGTCCGATTTCCTAAAGTGTCGCGTTCTTTCGATATAAAAGGCTAACGCCCTCCTCACATCAAGCATGTGCAACAGTGCATCTTCCCTTGAAGTATGAGGCTTGGGATAGAAACAGGGGAGAACAATTGAAATGTGAAAATCCGAACAAACTTTCGGAACAAAAGCTGGATGAGATCTCAACGTTACCGACTCTTTAGTAAACACTGTGTAAGGAGGTGATGACATGAATGCCGCTATTTCACTCACTCTGCGAGCTGATGTAATGGCAAGCAGAAAAAGCAACTTAGTGGTTAGAAGTTGCAACGGTATCGTAGCCAAGAGTTCAAAGGGGGGGGGGGTGTCAATGTAACCTTGCGTTTTGAACAATAGTTGTTGAGGCGGCCAAGTGTCCCAGTAGTTGTAACGGCACTCTGACGGGAATCGTTGGAGCATATGTCAGCGTGTGAACAAGATCTTGAATGGCGGCAAAACGTTCGGCAGGTAAATAAGCGCGCGCTGTTCTCGAATCGAGCCTCGCCCCTATGAAGACCAAATCTTGTGTAGGTTCTGGCGAGGATTTCTGCATGTTTATGAGTAGACCCAGAGAGTGAAAAACCTGAGAGGCTGTTGTCACCATGTGTTTGGCCTCTGAATATGTTTGACCTCTTAGGAGGCAATCGTCCAAGTATGGGAAAATTGTGACTCCCAGCCTGCGCAAGTGGGCAGCCACTACCGCTAAGGTTTTGGTGAAAACTCTGGGTGCACATGCCAAGCTGAAAGGTAGTACTTTGTACTGGAAATGTTCTTGACTTAGCTGGAAGCGGAGAAAATGCCTGTGTGCCACATGGATCGCTATGTGGAAGTAGGCGTCTTGCAGGTCGAGGACTACAAACCAGTCCCCCTTGTTCAACAACAGAAAGATGGCATTTAGGGTCACCATCTTGAAGAGATGTTTCCTGAGGTAGCGGTTTAGCTTGCGTAGGTCCAAAATGGGTCTCCACCCTCCTGTCTTCTTTGGGGTAAGGAAGTACCGGGAATAAAATCCTTTTCCCTGAAACTGACTTAGTACCCTCTCTATAGCACCGATATTCAGTAGGCGTTGAACTTCCTGTTTCAGCAAATGTTCGTGAGAGGGGTCCCTGAAAAGGGACGGGGTAGGAGGGGTGGTAGGGGGAATGGATAGAAAGGGGATGGAGAGACCAAATTGTACCACCTACAGAACCCACTTGTCCGTGGTGATACTGGACCAGTGAAGGAGGTACTGTTTTAATCGATGGTGAAACATGTGTAAAGAGTCCTGTGGTACATTGAACGTGGGAGTCGTGCTTGCGTCCTCGACAGGAAAGTCAAATTTGCTGTTTAGGTGCAGGTTGATTGGATGAACGGTTCGTTTGAGATCTCTTACGTTGAGGACGCTGCCGGAAGCGCTGATTGTCTTGGGGACGTGATTGATTCTTATTGAATGCATAATCGTACCTCCGTTGGTAAGGATAGTAACGTTTACGTTTATAGGGAGGTGTGTACATTCCCAAGGTACGTAAAGTAGTACGGGAGTCTTTGCCAGAATGAAGAACTTCGTCGGTGTTACTAGCGAAGAGCTTCTGTTTATCAAAGGGTAGATCTTCTACTTTATTCTGAAGCTCCCGTGCAGTTCCGGCAGATGATAACCAGGAAGACCGCCTCATTGCGACCCCCGTAGCTGTGGCCCATGCAGCTGTGTCGGCCACATCCATGGCCATCTGCAAAGTAGTATTTCAGTCTATATATCCTTCTTGGACTATGGCTTTCAGTAAGGGTTTCTTGGCATCAGGTAGATATTGTAGTAGCTCTGTAAGCTTTGAATAGTTATCAAAATTGTGGTTAGAAAGGTGGGCCGTATAATTTGCGATTCATAACAATAACGTAGGCGAAGAGTAAACCTTTCTTCCAAACACATCCAATTTTTTATTATCCTTGTCTTGGATTGTATTCTTATATTGAGGAGCCTTAGCCCTCCACTGTACCACATCAACTACAAGAGAGTTGGGTTGAGGGTAGTTGAAAAGGAAATCCAGTCCTTTAGCAGGTACGAAATACTTTCTATCAACCCTCTTACTAGTTGGGGCAGCCGATGTAGGGGTTTGCCATATTTCGTCTGCCACTTCCATGATGGCCTCATCGATAGGGAGTGCGATTCTTGCCCATTGTTGCTGTCGCAAATTCTTCAAGCGACTATGTTTTTTCATGGGAATGTCTGTTAACTGTATTTCCTGTGTGTTTGCGACCCTTTTGAATAGGTCCTGGAACTGCTTCAGGTCATCCAAGGGAGAGGCATCATCTGGAATCATTGCTTCATCCGGTGACGACGAGGAACAGTCAGCTGGAGAAATGTGTGGCTGAGGATCTTCTGTCTCGGACAGTTGGCCCTCTTCTGGTTCTGAGTGGTCCTGATTGATGGGTAAGTTTTCTGATGGAGGTGGTGAAAACAATCTTTGTGGACGCTCTGGTAAGTGCTGCGCACTGGGTGATAGACGAGTACATGAAGAACCCCTATAAGATAGTGTAGCGTGACCAGGGTGGGGGCGATCATATTCAGCCCTATGGTAGCGGCCATAATAACGGTCAGACCGTGCTGGTGAGGAGTATCTGGAGGATCCTGAACTGCGGATGTAGTAGATCCGCCGTGGTGACCGCCTAGGTGATCTATGCCTTGATGACCCCCTTGGGGAGCGAGAACGTGATGGGGGGCATCTTGTTTCTATATAGACCGTGTCCCTATGGGAAGGTCCTCTAAGCACTTGATAAGATGGAGAAAGGCTATAGTCCCGGTGCCTTCGGTACCTGGGTGGAGAAGGAGACGGTCCTGGAGAGAAGGTAGGCGATGGGGAAAGCACCCTGTAAGTTTCTTTCTCTGCGGCTTTGCAAGGCAGTGAAGCCTTGTCAATTTCTTCTGTAGGTGGAGAGCTCGGTGCCGCACGCGGCTGTAATGCCTCTGTATCGCCACATGGGGGCAGCATTGATGGTGCCGAGGAAGAGCCCGGTGCCGGCAGATCAGCCTGCGGTGCCGCCTGAGAGACTTGGCGGCTCGGCACCGAGGGGTTTAAACTTGCCGGTGCCGGCGCCGTTTGGGCGGCAGTTGGCGGTGTCGACTTTCGCGCTCCTGCCGATGCCGGCTTCCGCGCAGTTTTTGGAGCTGGTGCCGGTCTCGTCTGTCCAGGAGCCCTGGGGCTGCTGACCCGGATGCCTCGTCAGGGCATCTCATTTTGGTGGTGTCTGACAACGATAGAGCTGGGGACACCTTAGTCTTTTTTGTAACGGCTGTCCTGGGAGACGTTGCCCGCCGTTTCTGGGCCGCTGTGCCTGAGGCAGGGGTAGCATCAGACTCTAGCGCCTTTCCATAAAGGATCAGCTTCAGGCGCAAGTCCCGATCCTTTTGAGCCCTCGCCGTCAGTTTGCTGCAGTGGATGCATTTTTGGGGGACATGCGTCTCACCCAAACACCTGATGCAGGAATCATGCCCGTCAGATGCCTGCATGGGTTCTTGGCAGACTGAGCATTTTTTAAAACCGGGGGACGCCGGCATACTGAAGTAGTGGGGAGAGAAAAATTGACACGTACAATCTCTCCTACGCCCGTCCCCCTCAGGCCGCCGCAGTAACTGTCCAAAGTCTGTAGAAAAACTGTTGTTTTTTTTTTTAAGAACTGGTCAATTTAACGCAAACTAAGGAAGGAAGATTTCTGAACTATTCACCAAACGTGAAGACTCTGAGAGAAAACCGTTGGAATGAAACTGACAAGAAGGAGCTCTCATCCGCGATCGAGGGCGGCTGAGAGGAACTGGGCAAGCCGGACCGCGCACAACACATCAAAGGCGCGAACGCCGCCTCGTGCAGCCACGCATGCGTGGTCTGGCGGACCACAGCTCTGATAGCTCTCTGATTCGCGGCGCCGGGACGGGACCCGACACCTGGAGTGGAGCACCCACGGGGCCACTGGAAGAAGAATATCCAGTACTCACAATTTAGTTATCTCTCTTACAAGTGTAAATTAAGTTGAAACTCCCTCGTAAGAACTGGCGTCACAAAGACAGACTAACACAATTTGGCATCTTAGATAAGAAAGAGGATACGGGCCCCTATGGGTATAAAGATGGGCCCAGCAACACACTTACTTTGAGCGTCAATCTACCATCTATCTGCTGGTCGGGTTAGGTGATTGGCCTCCCAAGGTTCCACGGGGACACCCACCTCGTATTCGTCTTTCCTAGGAATTGAGGGACTGGCTCTGGCCTGATACGCTGGAGTCGAGAGGCACAGAAGGGGGTAAAAACTGTACCTGGATGTGTCCTTTGTCTTAAGTGTACACATAGATTTAGAGCTCTTTAAAGATTAAGCTGTCACTTGGTACCATTATTTCTATTTTCGATCTTTATTTTCTTTGTAACCATTTTTAAGATATATATTTTCTAGCAGTTAAGAAATAGAGCAATAGCCATTGTAACCATATGATTTATAAGCTTCTTTAATAAACCTGTAACTGTTTAAGCTTTAACCTGACTCCTTCAGTTGCTGTAACAGAACCAAGCATAATTTAAAAGAACTCCAGCCGGTCATAAGGGACAGATACAGGCAGAGCTGGGCGTTTGGATCGTGTCGCTTCCAGAGGACAGATCCGTGGGGGAATCTCTCAGCCTTCCCTAGGCTGCCCGCTGCGAAGGGATCATGTATCCTAGCAGTCAAAATCTGAGGTGTAATAAGCTCTCCCTGTAAACTCTGGGGCATCTGTCAGCCTTTTGGCTGCCCACCTCAAAGGGACCTGGTCCTAGCGGTCAAAGACACAGATGTTAAACTTCTCAGGGCGCCCGTCAGCCTTCCCTGCGACGGGATCTTTTGTCTCAGCAGTTGAAGACTTGGGTGTAACACACACACACATGCACTGCCCTGACCATCGGCTGACAGGTCCCCAGAAGAGTCATTATGATAGAGTACTACCAGGGTTGTGAGACATCAAGCCAGCAGTAAGTGTGGGGGGAAGGGTGGAGAGAAGGGGAAGAAGCAGGATAGGAAGGTAGGGGATCTAGAGGGAGGATGGCCAGCACCCAGGCCTGGTACTGTTTGCTAGGGCATCCTTCTAGAATCTATATCAGCTCCCTTTGATGCAACAGGAAGTCTCAAGCAGCAGTAAGGAGTCTCGAGGGTGGGGAGTAGAGTGGGGAGGGCTGGGAAAAGCAGGGGGGGTAAGGGCATTATGTAGGTAGGACAGGAGAAATCAGGAAGTCTATTTGTGGTTCCATCCCAAATACAGATGCATGCAGCTGTCTGCAGAGAGGATAGTCCTTGCTGCCAACAGCAGAATCCAATGGCAGGTGATGCTAACACGAGTCCTTTAGCCTTACAGTAAGCTGTAGTGCACAGTGGGAGAAAGTTTGGAGGGCAGGGGAACCTGTGCTGCTGTCACTGCCAGGGCATGTCACTGCCTACTATGACCTGCAATGGCAACTCCCTCCTGCAAGGCAGCAAAGGGATGAGGAGAAGAGGGCTGACTCCGAAAGGGAGGTGATGAGCAGGGCTGAAAAATTTGCTGTCACACGAAATACCAACATTGAGGGTCATGTTAACCAAGGTGAGCCCAGAGAGGGTCTTGGCCTGAAAATTTGAGAACCGCTGCTTTAGTGCATGTACCCATACAAACAATGTTAGCACTATTAACATTACTTTAACTCTCTATTTTTGACTTCGTGCTTAACTGTGCACCCTCAATATTGGGTTAATATAGTTTTTGCACAGAATACTCATTAAAAGATATGGGCATAAATGGCTCTCTTCTTCATGAGAAAAAATAGACTTCGCTATCAGAAGATAACTTATTACATGAAGTCATAATCCTCTATTGAGACATCATACAATGACATTGGTAACATTAGCATGCAATATTTATTATAAATAAAAGAGCCTATTGAAGCTTCCAACTCATTACAAGGAGGTCTGGATGGATGACTTCATTGTCTGAACACAGAGGAGTTATGAAGGGGATAAAAGATTTATTTATGCACAAATATGTTCTCATTAGGAATTCTCTGCAACAACGTAACATACACTTGAAGGGCCATTACTCTACATTTTAACTATTTGCTATTTACATTTCCACATGCTCATTTACTAGGAAAAAAGTGAAGAAGTATAAAAAATAGTAAAATAACACCACGCCTATTAACTACTGTATTGCATTGCACCAACATTAAGATTAGTGAATTTGCAGGTATTTTTGAAGACTCAGAAATATCCAGTGTTCCATTAAGGTATGCGTTGGTGCGGAATAAAGCCTCACACAGTCCTCTACATACACCATTTGCGGTGTATATTAATGAAGCACATTTTTAGATTTCTTAGTGCTATATTCTACATTTTATTGTTCCTAAATAGGATTTTTGATATTTTATCCAACATCTCCTTTTGCTACAAAAAGTAGTTTACAGTTCACAGACAACTGGAATGTGTAAAAGCCACCAAGAGCAATCTCTTGTGATCCAGCGTCAGATCTCTCACTGTCTTACTGACATCTAACTGTCCTCTCTATATGAACATCCCTCCGCCCACACTCACACAATCTTTGTACTCCATCAGAGCTGACAATATACTCCTCTCTGAGACCAGATCTCATCATCAGGGACTCATATTTTACTATGCCTTCAGCGGAAAAGCCAACAAATAATGATCACTAACAAGAACTAAACCATGTTTATGAATATATTTAGCTCAATAATAATGGCTCGTATTATTATCAATCTTGTCCCTTTAAGATCAGAATCTGTTTTGTAATATTAAATTTAGTTTTTATGCTCTTTGAGACGAAGTGTTTCTTAACTAGTTTATTGAGATTTCTAAGATGTTTCTTAGCATTTCAAAAGAAAAGGAAAGAATGAAAGAATGAAAGAAATAAACATTGTGGCTCTACAAAATCAATGAAGTATATGTAGTCTGGAAAATATGGCCGAGTACACTTATATTTTCCAAGCACTCACTTAAGGCCTCCTATATTTTTTTCATCTTGGGTTTTACATGAATGCTATGCAAGGCCTTTCATTTTTTGTAAGTGGATAAAAGGTCTGTTGATTACTAGGAGAAATCTTATTCATATTTTGAAACAAATTATTCCATTAAAAGTAATTGAGATTAGTAGTATAAGTCCCTTCTAGTGATTGTCTAGAATAGAAGTGGTCTTGAGATGATTTATTTGTTCTATGAAAAAAAAACCAGATACAAAATTCTCTTTCCATTTTGATTTATTTCTTCATTTGTTTACATTTCAGACCAAATGTAACAACTGATTTCCCCTCCCATTTTTTTCAACAAAATCCTGAATGTTTTGGATTAAAGCAAGTTTTTGGAAAAAAACCTTATCATTTGAAAACCTTTTCCATTAAAAACCCCTACAGATTTCAGTGGAAAATTTTCAGCTAGTTCTAATTGGAATTGGTCATGTGGACCTTCCAAAATCAACAATGTTTAGGAAAGTGACTTTAGAAACTTCCATTTCCTATTATTATTATATTTTTGCACTGGCACAATAATGTCTCTCATTCAAAAGTAAACTACTTAGTATGCTAGTTTTAGATTAGGATGGGACTAATCTAGATTCACGAGTCTTTAGAACATACATTGTACTCATGTATTATTATAGAAAACAGTGTGGATGGAGTTAGCATGATTATCAAGAGTAATAAAACAAAGCTGCTTTGAAGAAGTTCTAAGTCAAATAATCCCAGCATCCCTTTGGTAGAGTTTACTTAAAAATGAATTACATTTATGAAGCAAGCTACAAAGAATGAGCTTTGTAATTTATATGATTAAAAAACTCATTAGCAGATATACTCTTATGGAAGTAAGTAGTTGTAGTAAAGCTCAGTTTATGAACTGGCATGGCAAATGACAGAAAGCTTTGAAACTCTTCAGAACTATACCATTTAAAAATTCTTTATTTCAACTAGTTTGTGCTAACAGACAATAAAGATGGGTTTTTAGAAGCTTCTGTTGCCTACAACCTTCCCTTTCAATCCTGCTATTAACTCTTTACCTCCCAAGAATCCAATCCAGCTCCCACTGACTTCATCAGGAACTGGATCAATACAGTTGTTAACTTCAGTCACTGGGCAAACAATGAAAAGTTAGATAATTCAATGGAGCTTCCAACTTATTTTTTTCTTGGTATCTGCATTATGTAAGATATAAAAATAGCCTACTTTTGTTTCCATAATGGATTTTGCAAAGCAGTCTAGGTGGGTTGGTAGAGTAACAACCTGATAAAACAAATATTTCTTTTTGCAGACAGACTATATGTTTTCCCATATATCACAAAAAAGTCTCAAAAAGCTATTTAGAACTCAGTACACGTTTCTTCCTCTTCACAACTCATTTTCCCTTTTTTTTGGTGACAACCTAGGCAATAATTTACAGCTCACTGGGTCTCCTAAATAAACCCCTTTATATTTACATGGTAGGCATTCCCCCATTACACAGCAGGATTCAGCTATACTGGCAGGCAGTCATTAGGCATTCTTAAGACTTTGGAGGTTTAACATACCCTCCCCCATTTAGTATCTTAAAAAAAACCTCTTGTATGGTTACCTTTACTGCAAATAAATAATGAACCTTGACAATTTCACAAAAAAATAACTGTAATTTTGTAATTTTCAAGTGCTTCCTCCTTTGGGTCTCATCCAGACTCCCACATAAATTCTTTAAAGCTTAGAAGCATTTCATCAGCCTGATGATTGTTATGTTTCTTCTTATTCTCTTGGAAATTAAATGAACTACTTGAGTGTCTTTCCTGAAACTTTTATAAGTGTATACTTGTTCAGCCTTATGTATTACAGTTAATTTAATCCAGAATTGTTCAGAAGTCTGGGAAAGAACAACACTTTCTCCATTGCCATATTTAAAAAGTATTGTTAGAAGCCAAAATAAACTGAAATAAAGAAAAGGAAAAAAGGATTGTAAAAAAGAGGTTTTCTAGCATTGTAAGTGTTACTAGGTGTAACCTAGAAGTCTGAGCAGAACACAGTGAGCCAGGATCCTTAGGTCAGAAGCTCCTATTGGCTCAGAAGCTGATATTCTATGGTTTAGGCCTTATCTATGAGATAAGATCAAATTTATTAAGATTGAGTTTTTAGCACTCAATTTTGTAAAGTTGAAAGTACATTTCCCCACCTTGTGCAAGAGTTTGATATTCAATGTAGTGCATTTCAGTGGGGTGGCTACCATCAACTCTGGCAGTGATGCACTGTTTGTAGCTATCCCACAGTTCCTGCTGCTCCTTTGCATTCTGGGTTAGGCTCCCAGTGTCTGATGGGACCAAAACAGCGCAGCAGGTGGTTCTGGGTAAATGCTGTCACTGTCCCATAATGCACTCATCTCCTCTCTCCCCATCTCACCTCTACTTGAAATCAACAGCAAACAATCTTTTCTCATGCTTTTTCCTCTGGTTATCCATGTAGATGTCATAGCACGGCAATTGTGTTGAACAATTGGCAGATGCTGGTGGCAGTCGATCCTCTTGACACAGTGGAACATCAGTGGAGCACAGAATGGTGGGTCTGCATAGTTATGCAGCTATGGGAAGATCAACAATGGCTGCAAAACTTGTGCAAGTCTAAGGCCAAATTCATAGAAATTTGTGAATTGCTTTCCCCCACCCCGAAGTGTAGCAATACCGGAATGAGACTCACTCTGACAGTTGAAAAGCAAGTGGCAATAGTCCTACAGAAGCTTGCAATGATGGACAGCTACCGGTCAGCTGGGAATCAATTCAGAGTCAGGAAATCTACAGTGGTGGCTGTTGTCACAGAAATAGCCAAGGCCATCAATAACATTCTGACTCTGGGAAATATGGAAACCACAGTGGATGACTTTGCTGCTATTTGCTTCCCTAACTGCTGTGGCTCCATAGACAGAACATACATCCCCATATTGTCCCCCAAACACCTTGTCATGGAGTATATCAACTGCAAGAGGTGCTGCAGGCATTTGTGGATCACAAGGACTGTTTCACCAACATCAACATATGATGGTCTAGGAAGGTACATGATATATGCATCTTTAGGAACTCCAGGGTCTTCAGAAAGCTGCAAGATAGAACTTTCTTCCCAGACTGGAAAATTAACAAATGCAAATAGTGATCTTTGGAGACCCAGCCTACCCATTGCTTCTGGGGTTCATGAAGTCATACACAGGCAGCCTGGATCGCAGTAAGGAACAGTTCAACTACAGGCTGAGGAAGTGCTGAATGGTGGTAGAATGTGATTTTGGATGTTTAAAGGGAAAGTTTTGCAGTTTATTAAGTATGTTAGACCTCAGCAAAAGCAACTTTCCCATAGTTGTGGCAGCCTGCAGTGTGTTCCATAATATCTGTGAAAATAAGGGTGAAAAATTTATGCCAGCTAGGGGGTCAAAGTACAGTGCCATTAATTATGAGTAGCCAGAGATCAGGGCAATAAGAAGAGCATTTTGAAGACTGCTGCAAATCAGAGAGGCTTTGAAAAACAGCTTTGTGAATAGCCAGACAATGATATGACAGTCATGCTTGTTTCTTTTAATGAGATGCCCCATGCATTGTGTGCTTGCCTGTAAACGCTGTAGCCCCTCCTTCCGCCACCTTCTCCATGCAGCATAAGCAATGAAGATACTTTAGTATCTTGATTTTATAATTTAGGGAACACAAGGAAGCAGGGATAGAAAAAGGAGTTCAGAGCAGTAGCTTTGGGAGAATAGCAGTGTACTACAATCCCCCTGGTCAGCAATCACAGAGATGTGAGAATTACAGGCTTTTGTTCTGGGACACATCCCTGGGGATTAAATGTAAGGCTGCGCTTGACTCTTCCTCCTCTCCTATATTCAAGGGTCCCTGGGAGAGGAGCCTATGAAATTGGCGAGGAGGGAATGGGTCATCATGGGCTGAAGGTGGTCTTTGTGCATATGACTCTCCTGTGAGTCTACCATGAGCATCACCAGCTCTGTCCTCAAGATGTTCTCCTGTGTCTTCACTTCATGTTGGCTGCATGCTCCCCTGTCCTCAGGCTCTGCTCACATCTCCCGCAGCAGCATTCTCCTTCACTCATTTAATTATGCTCTAAGTGGAGAGACTGTATTTTCTCCTCAAACATGTCATCCTGATTTCATTTTTAACTTCAGGTCTGTGATAGTTGAGCAGCTGGAGGCACCAGGGAGTAGGCAATAGGTTTGCTGTTGCACTCACTCTAACAGAAAAAGTGAAGGGCAGACTTTACAGGAGATACATTGTGAAATGCAGAACCCAATCTCTTAGCATAAAAGAATGTCTGTCCAATACAATAGGTGTCATGTACAAGGCCAAAGTTATACTTTAAAGTGCCCACTATGCAGCAGGTACACCACAGAAACCTTAAGGGAGCATGTGGACTTTGTTTGGTGACAGATATGGTAAGGGACACGTCTGGGCTAACTCTTCAGCTTCTGGTTTGAAAGCATATGAAACACAGTTCTTGCAAATAGCAGCTCTTGCAGCTAGGCAAACATATGCATTTGCAAAGTGGGGTGTAGTGGGGGAATGGTAGCAGGGAATAACAGGGGCTCAGGTGATAACTGTGTTTGACAACTGCCATTTTCCAGGAGAGTGCAACTCCCTTTCCCCGGACAGAAGGGTGTCCAAGTTTGGTAAGGACAAGGGCTCAAGCTATGACTAAGTGTTCTGCCCCACCCCTCATTTGACAGAAGAGTACAACTTTCATTTCCTATAGGAGCCAACGTGCAGAAGGGGATCTGGATGTGGTGGCTAGGCAGGGGCTCATACAGACACCGAGGAGCCTGCGGGCATGAGGAGGAAGGGGTCTGGGCATGGCAGCAGGGCAGGGGCTCAAATCGTGCTTTATTGGGGAGGAGCAAATGGAGTTGTACTACTGTGGTATCAGTTAGAGAGCTTCCCCAGCTTCATCCAGGTTACCAAGTTACCTTCTTTGAATCACACAGTGTAACAGGGAGCAGATGCTGTCTGAGTGTGGCCAGAAACTTGGACTGTATGCTGCAATGCTTTGTGCTGTACTGATGCCAGACCACTTGCTGCTAACTTGGCATGGAAACGCGTCCTACCGGAATAAGTAAGGCATCCCCAGAAACCTTGTGAGAAAGATGAAAGAGTACCTCTATGAGAGCTTCATGGAGCTGTGCACAGAAGATTCCTGCTCCATCTTCAGACAGGTTAACACTCTGTTCCAGAGAGCCCCCATGGTGTAGGCAGAGCAGCCACCAAAGATCACACCCAACTGCCTTAACCCACTTGCAGCACAATTAAATTTATGAACTCACCAGAAGTGCCTTCCCTGCCATAAGGGCTCAGCAGCACTATGGCCAGAGAGGAGGTGATTAGCTCCAAAGTTATAAAAAGATGCTAGCTGTTGGTGAGATTGGATGCTCCGCTCGCCAGCTGACCATTCTCCTTCTCCTCCTCTCTCTCATCCACAATGTCCATCCTCTGGTTGCCTGAGGCTATTGCCTGAAGAGTCTCTTGTGAGGAATCCACGGGCTGGTTGGGTCTCACCCTAGGATCCCATGAATCTGCTCATAGAAGTTGCATGTTTGTGGCACTGACCAAGAGCATCTGTTTGCCTCCACTGTCTTTTGATATGCCTAAGCGCCTTTATTTTCACATGGCTCTGCTGGGCATCCCTGACATATCCTTTCCCCACTATGTCCTTTGCAATCTTTTGCTGCTTTGTGGATCTGCAGGATCAGATTTCTCTCCCTATAAAGAAATCAGGTCTAGGATCTCCTACATGTTCCATGCTGGAGCTCGTTTGTGAACCTGGGCATTCATGTTCAGGTGTGCTGCTGCTATGTGCTGCCTTTTCTGAGGACCTTTCATGCTGGCCAAATAGGAGATGAAGTTAAAATGTTATCAGGGCTTTTTCTGTGCACATGAAGACCACCAGCAGAGTTGAAAGTCCTGGCCAGAGTGGTCACATTGGGGCACTATAGGAGACCAAGAGACCAAGAACGTTGACTTTCATAGTGCTTTATCTGCACTCCCTTAAAGTTGACCATACAAGGTTGAATTTACCATTACTCATTGTGAGAAGAAGCAGTATTGAAATCAAATTTAACAGCCCTTAAAATCGCCAGACTTGGCTTAGTGGTGTGGACTCATTGTTTAGAAAATCAACCGAATGTGGCTAAGTTTGACCTAAACTCTACTGCAGATCAGATCTTAGACTGGGGTGGGCCAAATAGAGCTCACGGGCCAAATACAGTCTGCCAAGATGTCAGATTTAGCCCACAGCCCAGCAACCTACAACTCCTACAACAGACTGCTCTGAGTGGCATGTAGGGATGGGGTGTCTATACTTACCCAGAAGTTCTCATTAAGGTATATAACTTCAGTTATGTTAATTGTGTAACTGGAGTTGACATAGCGTACTTTCATCTTTTGCGTTGGCTTCGCAATGGGAGGTCGATGGGACCAAATGCTCCTGTTGATTTCCCTTACTACTTGTGACTTGAGGAGTACTGATATTGACAGGGTGTCCTCTGCGCTTGATTTAGTGGGTCTTTACCAGACCCGCTAAATTGAATGCCGGAAGATCGACCGCTGCTTGTTGATCTTCTCCTCGTATAGATGTGGCCTTACACTGCCACTACAAGTCGGGACAGGAGAGGGAGAGGGGTGCGAAAGGCTTTGAACACTACCCTGAACAAGCTCTTGCACTAATGGAAGCTTCCTGTTTGCAGGGCTGGCAACATACAAAGTTCTGCCCTCCCACCCCACAAGCTCACAGTGCTCAGAGAAGCACAGAGTAATACCTGAAGGACCTACAGGGCTGCTGGCCAGGCTTCACCTAGGTAAGGGTTGCCTAGGTAGGCACCTCCCAGCCAGAGCCTGCCTCTGACACTCCAACCCTTCTCTTCCCTCAACCTTACACATACCCTCTGTGTTCCTGCCCCATTTAACCCAAGCCCTCCTGCACTTACACCCCATCCCAGATGCTGTACTTCTTCCTGCACTCCAATCACCTGCTTCAGGTCAAAACCCTCTCCTTCACCCAAGCTCCCTCTCAACCTCTCCACCCCCTCCTTCACCCTAATCCCCTACCCCAAGCTCCCTTCCGCATCCAACCGCAATCCCAGAACCTGCCACCTTTCCATTAATACTATAGAAGAGTGCAGCCCTAGAACACTCACTAAATTCTTGGTATGGCTCCCCCTGTCAAAAATATTGTCTACCCCTGCCATAGAGAAATTTGCTTAAGACGTTACCCTGCAGCCTTTCTTCATGGAGCCAATTTGAGACTACTCAAAGTAGAAGCTTACTTCCCTGAGTGTATGTCTATACTTGCACCCTATTTCTATATAGGGATGCAAATGAAGACATTTGAAATTGCAAATGAAGCTGGGATTTAAATATCCCGCACTTCATTTGTATATTCGTGTTATGGAGTTATTTGGAAATAGTGCTATTTTGAAATAACAGATGCTGTTAAGACGTGGTTATTTTGAGAGAAAACCCTTCTCTCGACATAACCCTCATTCCTCATACAATGAGGTTTACTAGTTATTTCGAGAGAAGGGCTTTCTCTCGAAATAACCGCGTCTTAACAGCGTCTGTTATTTTGAAATAGTACCATAACGCAAATATGCAAATGAAGCATGAGATATTTAAATCCTGGCTTCTTTTGCAATTTTGAATGTTTTCATTTGCATCCCTATTTCGAAATAGGGTGCAAGTGTAGACATACCCTAAGGCCGTGTCCAGACTCAGGGGTTTTTTCGGGAAAAGTAGCCTTTTCCCAAAAAAACTTCCCCTGCGTCCAGACTCAAGCCGCGTTCTTTCGAAATTATTTCGAAAGAACGCGGCTTTTCTTTCGATGGCGGTAAACCTCAATTTACAAGGAAGAACGCCTTCTTTCGAAAGTTCCTCTTTCGAAAGAAGGCGTTCTTCAATGTAAAGAGGCTGTCTTCGAAAGAGAGCATCCAGACTCGCTGGGTGCTCTCTTTCGAAAAAGCGGATTCTCTTTCGAAAGATCCGCCTGCAGTCTAGACGCGATCTTTCGAAAGAGGCTCTTTCGAAAGATGCTTTCGAAAGAGCCTCTTTCGAAAGAAGCCTGCAGTCTAGACATAGCCTAAAAGTGCAGTGTGGGAATAAGGCATAATTCTCACAGAATTAAATATTAAATGCTTAGTATTATTATGGAGGGCCTAGAATAAAAACATAGGACCTGATTCTCACCGGAAACACCACTAAAGTTTCAAAATGTTGTAAGCCCTAATTTCAGTGGAGAAATACCAGCAAAAAGCTGAAGTAATGCCATGATGAACCTGTTCCAGAATGTGATTAGAACTGGAAACCTTACATTCTTGGAAAAATCCATAAACTGATTTGTTTATTGCATTAGTGAATATTTCAGACTAACACATGAAGACAACTTTTAAAAGCATCAAAAACTCAAGAAATTTGATTTTCACTTGAGAAAAAAAAGATATAGTTATCTTTATGGTTTGCAGTTGCCTTTTTCTCCTTGTATTACAGTCTAAAGGTTTAATTGTGGTATATGTTTCTTTGATGAGGACCAGGGGCTTCATTATACAAGATCCCACGTGTGCTATCAAGTATTATATTAGATATGCTTTGACTAAAGAAGCAAAGAGGCAGAACCAGAATAATTATAGGATTCCAAGTAATTCTTGTAATAAGACAGGCAATTTGCCAGCAATTTTTGTGGTCAAGAAGTCATGACAGAATGGGATAAGGAAAACGATGTTAATTAATTCTCAATGTCAGTGCTACCTATTACCAAAGTTAGCTAGAATATTTTGAAACAAAGAAGAATCAAGATATTCATGGAAGTGAGTTTTTCAGATATTACAAAATAACAAGAAGTATCACTGTTGCACACACAAATAACATTTTCCCACATCATTTGACTGAAAACAACGCTGCTAATATAAAGTAAGTTGGATAGAGACTTCCCCATTCTACTGAAAAGCTATTCCATTTTTTTATTATATTTTTGCTATAGTATTTTTAGTTTCTGAGGACTTAACTTGTACTGTTAAAGTTTCTTTAGGAGGCAATCTCACAATTTCAGTTGAGATACTTCAATAACAATGTTTCTTTTAAACTTATTATTTGTGTAAAGTTCAAACTAATAAAAAAATTCTGGAAGCAGAAGAGTATTTTAGGATGCTAATTGCTCATGTTACTTGCCATCCATGAAGCATATGCTGAAAACACTCTAAAGGGTTTAGTAATGCTTCTCTAAGTCATAAATCTTTTACAGGTACAATTATGTGAGAACAGCAATAGGAAAAGCACATTCAACATCTGGAGTCAGATGGGTTTACTGAAGTAAAATTACAAAATTAAATTTAGATGAACTTAATTAAAAAGAGGATCCAATTTAATATGGACATTCATCACTTTCTCATTGAATCCTTTCTTGCCTCAAGAAAATATAATAAAGCTTGAATACAAAAGATGTATTAAGGCTGAAATGAAGTATGAAAACATGTTCAAATAAAGAAATTGAATAACAAGGGAATGTTCCCCTTTACACTCTCTCTCTCTTTCTCTTAAATAGCACAGATTACCTTTTTAAAAAACACTAATAAGGGAATTAAATTGGCAACAGCAGATGCTCTAAAGATCCTTAATCATATAGCTTTTAATATACATTGTGCATATACTGAAAATGTAATCATGGAAGTTTATATTTAATGTTAACATATACACCCAGGTGTACTGAATTTTATCTAATAGCAATGGGAGTTAGACAAGCAAATCTAAGGGCAGATTTGGCCCAGAGACTCATTCTCTAACTTTACCTAATTGCAGTTACATCTTGAAGTATTTAAAATGTTTGTTTTCTTGACCTTCCATAGTACTTGGCTTACTTCCATTGCATTCAATAGGACTTTTACCACAAGACTGGGCCTTACATGTCCTATGATCGATTTTCATTTGCTTTAATTCAGAAATAACAAATGAAGCTCCTTTGCTTTCTTTTACAGAATCATCAGAGTTTTCTCTTTCCATGGGTAAAAGGTCTTGTAGTTAGTTCAGCACCACCTGGCCTTTGATTCTTACAAGTTCTTCACCTCTCAGCAGCAGCACTGACTTGGAAGTCCCCAGGTTATAGTATTCCAAGAAACCAAAGAGTGATAGAGAACAGTTTGGAAAGCTTCTAAAACTGTTACTAGGATCACGATGTTTGCCTACACAATAGTCTTTACAATTTTCTGTTCAGCACTTAATTAGATTTTCCATGGCTACTTGACAAGGCAAGGTGCTATTCAAACTATCTTTTTTGTTTCTAATAAAGTAGTGTACTTGTAGCCTAAGCCCTGATATAGATATTGTTTTTCACTAGATATACTAAACACGTTCTAGTTTTACAAAGTCACTTAACAACACTGAAATTTAATTTTAGGTGAGGCTTCATAATATAAGAGGATATCATGTTTATTATAAGAAAACTGTCTGTGATGGATGGAAATATGGTAGATATGACTGTTGTATGATTCCTTTTCTTAATAATAGGTAGTTATGATTAAGTTGCAAGGTTAATGACAGGAAATGGTCTAAAGGAAATGCTAGTAAACAGTCGTAAACTCACACTAAAAGACATTTGGTCTATAGCCTGACATTTTTTTGAATACACGATAATGTTAAGCTTAAAAGCTTTGGATAAGTTTTCCCCTTAATGTGATACGAAATAACTTCACTGCTTGGAAGAACAAATCTAGGGGCATGACTTCATTGGGCTGTACTCTGCACAACACAAATGTCATGTATTACACATATAAACACCAGGTAAAAATTGGAAAGCTGTCAATTACTCCCCTTCATTAAGGAGAGAGCTTCTATACAGCCATCAGTTTAATTCTATCCACTAGTAGGAATCAGACCAAATGGGGAAGTATTTTGCCAAGTGTCTTATTAGCTCCCCCTTTCTTCATATCTGCTCAAGAGTAAAACAACAAATTAATTTTGCAACTCCGTGAAGCCCCGAGACCTAGTGTGATCACCAAGGCTGCTCAAATTTGCACCAGCACACATTCTGGTATCTGTACTTCCGAAAGCCCAAGAACCAAGGCTGTTAACCATAGTTCCATGAATGCTTACACTCTCTGCATGATATGAGAAACTGTCACATTTGAGGGTGTTGAGGCTCCACATTTCATAGAACTGGTCCTAGTACAAACAAATTTAAAAGATTTTTTTTTTAGTGATTTTCAGTGCTAGGCTAAATGTTGCTATTTATGGGTCTTATTTAGATTAAGATTGATATAAAATTTAATTAAAAAGGAAGAACAATAATGCTACATGTTTAATATATTTTGGAATAAAAATGTTATGGCATGTATACTAGTTTTATTTTATAGCTACTTCTAACCTTCTCTCTGTTGTTGTGTGTCTGCACACATGGTGGGAAAAGATACTGGTTACATTTGTCATGACTCTCATGAGTATAGTAAAATAATCTGTGAACTGGTATCATAATGGGATACCTATCCACGGTATTTAGAAAAAAAATACATACAACAATACTGGGTCTGGTTCTGCAATCATTTTATATACAGTATGTCCATTCATGACAATGGAAATCTACAGTGAAAACTGATGGCATGATGGGATTTAACATCTCCATCTAAATATCATCAGACCCAATTTTATAATCTGTAGACCAGGCATTCCCCATGTAATCCTGCATCAAGGATATTTGAGGAGTGGGAGGAATGTGTGTGTCAGTCAGGGTATGTCTACACTACAGCACTAATTTGAACTAACTTAATTCAAGTTAGTTAATTCGAACTAAGCTAATTCGAACTAGCGCATCTAGACCTAAAAACTAGTTCGAATTAGCATTTTGCTAATTCGAACTAGCATGTCCAGATTGAGTGGACCCTGAACCGAGGTTAAGGATGGCCGGAAGCAGTGCCGGCAGGGCATCAGATTAGGACTTAGAGCGTGGAGCTGCTGTCTCAGGCTAGCCGAGGGCTGTGCTTAAAGGGACCCAACCACCACCCCGGACAGACAGTTCTCAGGGGTTCCCCGCTCGCTTGTCTAACTCGATGAAGGACAGCAAATCAGTCCTGGCTTGGAGTGCCCTGAAAGCCCACACTTGGCACATCACAGCACTCGGCCATCAGCCCGGCTGCACTTGCCGCAGGCTGCCATCTGGGGGGGGTGTCAATTGGGGGGCTGCAGGAGAGCTTCCACCCCGAGGAGCCCACAGAGCCACCCCAGTCCTCCCCATCGGGGGCTCTTACCCCATTCCTCCCTCACCTCCTTCCACTTACCCCTCCCTAGCCCCCCTTCCTGATGTACAAAATAAAGGACACATGTGTTAAAAAATAGAAACTCTCTTTATTTAACAAAACTCGGGGTGGGGGGGGGATTAACCTCTGGGGAGACTGGGAAAAGGAGGTGGGAGAGGGGAAGAGAGAGGGTGGGAGAGGGGAGGGCAACTAAAATGATCAGGGGTTTGGAACAGGTCCCATATGAGGAGAGGCTAAAGAGACTGGGACTTTTCAGCTTAGAAGAGAGGAGACAGAGGGGGGATATGATGGAGGTCTATAAAAGCATGAGTGGTGTGGAGAGGGTGCATAAAGAAAAGTTCTTCATTAGTTCCCATAATAGAAGGACTAGAGGACACCAAATGAAATGAATGGGTAGCAGGCTTCAAATTAATAACAGAAAGTTCTTTTTCACAAAGCAAATAGTCAACCTATGGAACTCCTTGCAGCAGGAGGCTGTGAAGGCTAGAACTATAACAGAGTTTAAAGGGAAGTTAGATAAATTCATGGAGGTTGGGTCCATATAGTGGTATTAGCCAGGGGTAGAAATGGTGTGCCTGGCCTCTGTTTGTGGCAGGCTGGAGATGGATGGCACGAGACAAATGGCTTGGTCATTGTCTTCAGTCCATCCCCTCCAGGATACATAGTATTGGCCGCTGTCGGCAGACAGGCTACTGGGCTAGATGGACCTTTGGTCTGACCCACTACGGCCATTCTTATGTTCTTATGTTCTAAGCTCAGGGCTCGGGGTCGGGGTCTCACTGGACCACCTTGATTTTCATGCAAACCTGCTCCTGGGTGGCCAGGCTGGCAGCTATCCTGCCCTAGACGGCCACTTTCCTGTGCCTAGTGCGGAGGTTGTGGATGAGGTCCACGATGTCCGCACTAGACCAGGCGGGCGCCCGCCTCTTGCGGCCCCGGGCAGGCTCCTGGGAGCCGCCAGGCTGGTCCCAGGAAGAGGCGGAGGGCTGGGTGGCAGCGGGTGGCTGGCTCGTGCCGTGCCAGGTGCAGGGTCTGCTGGCTGGGTGCTGGCAGGCTTGCACCTGGCATGGGCACCGTAGCCAGACCGTGCCCCTTTAAGCGCTCCGGGGCCAGGAGGGGAGCAGACGAGTTTACCTGGTGGTGCCCAGGGCAAGCTGGGGAGGGCTAGCCTCCCACTAGTTCGAATTAAGTGGCTACACAGCTCTTAATTCGAACAATTTAATTCGAACTAGGCGTTAGTCCTTGTACAATGAGGTTTACCTAGTTCAAATTAAGCACTCCGCTAGTTCAAATTAAGTTCGAACTAGTGGTTTGTATGTGTAGGGCCTATTAAAGTTAATTCGAACTAACGGCTGTAGTGTAGACATACCCTCAGAGAGGGAGCTTGGGAGCTGCTCTAATTTTTGAAACGTAGCTATAATCATAAGAGTCAATATGGTAGTTTAGAATTGATGCAGATATGTGGAACTACACTCTGTACCTTTGCTATCAGTTGAAAATTTCCCTTTACCAGGATAGGTCTTGGATTTCACCATATAGCCAGATAAAGTCCAATTTTAGTTCTCAGGAGCACAAAAGGTGTGGATCAAGAACCAAGAACATGCTTAAGTTTGTGGAAAATCAGGTTATAGTTATTGGGAAGGTACTGGTAGGTCTTGTCACATTTGCTGTTTTTCACTTCCAAAAGAAGTAATGCTTGAGGCTGTCTTATTGGATGTGATAGATAAACTTGTGGGAAATGGTTGTACTCTTCAAAATACATACCAGTCCTGTACAATAGCAGTCTTTTCAGGTAACAACTATAATACAGCAGCCAATGAAAATGGGCTGATTCTGCCCTGTGCATAAATAAAGACTTCCAATTTTCCTTTGTAAATTATTACCTGTTAATTATTACTATGATGAAAATGGCTAATTACTTCTATTTTTTAGACTTCATCATCAACTGTTGTCCTATCAGTAATAAGATGCCTTATTTTCTTGTGATAGTCAAAGAGAAATATTTATCTTAAATTAGTTTGCTTTTACTATGACATCTGACAGTAATATTATAATGCTATTTACTGTTTTATCTTTAGATCTTACCACTGAGATCTTTAAACTGCTGTCATCAGTGTTTCCATAGAGGCTGGCATGAACTCAGGTGGGTGGTCCTGCCAAAAAATTAGACGAAAGTATTCATCAGATGATTTATTTTAATCATGGTTTCCAGGTAGTCACAAAAGTGTGATTTAAATATGCCTACAGCATGTTTAATGATAAGACCATTAAGACAGATCTGAATGCAACACACCAACATGTTGACTTTTTCAGGAACTGTAAACCTGAATACTGACTCCCAAAGGGCATTTTCTATAAAGAAACTGTCCTTTCATGAATGCAACAAAACAATCCTACCAGGAAGAATAACAGTGCACTGCATGGTTAGTTTTAATAAACTGTATTAGAAAGATAGTCAATGTTGGGGGGGAAGGGAGGGAGAAAAGAACAGAAAAAAAAGCCAGTGGCCAATCTAAGATTAATAAAGTGTACTATCAAACACAGTCCTTAATTCTAGATCTAAGATGCTTTCAAGTTCATGGAAATGTGCCTCCTAGTCATTTTAATATGGGATTATCTCTCTTGAAATCAGAAAAGAAATATTTAGAGATAGCATTTAAGCGCTTACTTGTACAAAAGCACTTGAGGAGCAAGCAAAATTGTAATTTTTTACCATATTCTGAACATTTTTATATCACTATTGAAGCTTCTACAAAACCCCTAAAACTAGCAAAATGATGTAATTACAAATATATTTTTTACATAATACATTGATCAAATTATTCAAAATAGCTTTTGTTTAAGATGCTGAATTTCTTGACAAAATGCAACTAGACTTAAATCTAATTCAAAGAAGAAACAGACTTGACAAGAAACAGAAAATTGGATCATCTGGCCCGTGTCTCTTCTTATATCATGTTATTAATGTTCATAGTGGGCATAAAATTCAAGTTGCAATATACAATAGCAGGCAATCAGGAAAGGATTCTGAAATATACATCGTATATTTGAAATGTAAAAACTACAAAGAGCTATAGTTGATCTTTCGATTTGTAGATTTCTTTCATTCTCTATTGTTCAGGCTCCCTATGAAAATATTATCATTTTTAAACATTTTTAACAAGTGCATTAGGGTGAGATTTTCAAAGTACCTGAGAGAATCGGGGGCCTACCTCTCTTCCATGCATTTTAAATCTCACCATTGGTGTGTTTGATAGTTTGTTATGTACCGAATCATTTTCCAATGCACTTCACATTAATCTACAAACTTTAAGTTAAAAATGTTTAAACAGTAGTCCTTGATCAAAGGTTTATTCTATACTTTACCATATACTTAACAAAAACATTTAAAATTACCATTAAAGTGTTCCCAGCTTCTAATCTCAGAGGTTTTATAAAGGGATTTTCAGTGCATTTAATACAATTTTGAACAGAAGCTGCAGCTTGCTGCAGAAACACATGAGATATATTGGTTTAAGGGGCAACAGATGTACATGTTTCAATTTAGAATAAAATACTTGGTATTGGAGCTGAGAGAAGACTGATATCTATACCGCATAATGTAAAGCATGACTTGATACATATAATTGAACTCAAGAGCCAATGTACTGCAAAGACAGATTGCAAGAAACCTTAAAAGCCAAGCCAGACAAAACCTTAAATATAAGTTTATTTTTCATTCCCTCCCCTCTCTTTGGAAGACAAATCCACAGAGTGGTCATGGTGGACACAAGGGTATGGTAGCACAGCATCACTTATTAAAATGTCTCCTTGCCAGGCCAGCCTATCCATGGTTAGATTGGACTGATCTGCCAAGACAAGTGGAGAGACCCTACAATGTGGGAACCAACTGTAGTCATCTAAGGGTTGAGGCAAGGAGTTAATGTATACAATCTTATCCTCCACACATCCCCCCCGCCCCCCCCCCCGCAGGGCTCAGTAGAACTCAGTACCACTCTCTCCTTGTTTAGTTCTGCTGCGAGGCTGCATTAACCTCCACACGGTGGTTGTAATGTAGTGAGAGGATCCTTATTTTTAAAGAAAGATATTGATTAAGCATGATAGGTCAAATATTTGGATCTTCCCTAATTATCCTGAATGGAATATTTGACTCACTGGCCACATCCTATTTCCCAAATTACACCAATGTTCACATCTGATAAGTGAGAGGACTAATTTAGGGCTGTGTTTACAAAAGTTCCATCTTTAGCCATCAAAGAAAAACTTATCCCCATTCCCAGACCTTGGAGATCCAATGCACAGATGCCCATTGGAACAAGTAATAGAGAATAGATCAATGGAACTTCTTATGTGAAAATTATTTTATTTTTTAGTTGCTTTACCCCAAATTTCATTGTTGCTTCTGACAGTTCCAAATATATTTTCTACCTGATTCTGGAAACTAAGAAAAGTTGTTGTTTTAATACTGCCACAGAATAAGTACAATGGGCCGAGAAGACTTTTCACTTAAAATGTAGTTATTAATTTTTGCATGCAGAAGCTATATACAGGAGGTTACAATGTTTCAAAGACTGGGTATGTGTAGATAGGGTAGGGCACATATGAAAAAGTGTGTCAATTGACAAGGGAAAAAGTCAATAGATATAGGCACAGAATGCAGGGGAATTTGTAAGCCAATGAAGTATCTTGAAGATTTGGGAAATTTTCTCCCCAGGAAAATAGAATGGAGAGGACACTATTCCAAATACTGATGAGAAAATGAACCATCATAGTCTGAATAATTTATAAACACAGGGATACCTCAGAGAGACCACAAGAAGGGAAACTACACTTGTCAAGAGTAGGAAAGAGGAAGAAATACTAATAGCTTTGACAGAAGAGTGGTTGATGTTGTGCCTAATATGGGTGATGTTATGGAGCCGATATAAGGCAAATTTAGAGGTCTGAAAGATATGGAATAAAAACAGAGTTTGGGGAGAATGTGAACACTTATATTCCTGAAAAGTAGGGGTAAAGGTAAACCAGTAAGAGAAATGGAGAGAATTAAGTTTTGGTTGAAAATATTCTTATTGAGAGAATAATGGAGTTTAACGCAGTTTTAGCAGAGCCAGGGATTGATAACACTGAAGCAGTAAAAATAAAAATGGACCACAATTACAAAGGAACAGAGATTTAAGTATCATCTTTCCACAAATGGCATCCAAATGTGAATTCAGAAAGAAAGAGGCTAACTGGAATAAAGTAACTAAAAGAATGAAAGGGCTCTTAGTGGAGGAATCCATTAGCAGAGAATCTTACATTCCAAATCACAAAAATGAACTGAATAAAATGAGGCAAATCCAGGATAGCAAAGTACCTGTGGATTTTAGTTGGTTAAGTTGTTGTGGCAGGGTGATGCACTGCTGCCTCTGTATCAGAAGTAGAAGTGCAGGGTGCCAAACAGGAGCTGGTCCAATTTAAAAACCAGCTCCCCTTGCAGACTGGCTGCCTGCCACAGACAGGGCTGAGCTCCCAGACCTGGAACACACCGGAACTGAGCCGGCTGCCTGACCACCTGTCTCCTAATACACTTTAAAAGCAGAGCTGCAGTGGGGGTAGGTACCAGACCTGGCATGAGTCAGGACTGAGCTGGGCTGCTGGTCAGCCTTTTAAAAAAATTATTGTTGGGGGAGAGGACGGGGGAAATGCGTGTAGTCTATAGCATTAACCTATAAGCTTTTGTTTATCGGTTAATCGGTTACTCGACTACACTATTATATCCCTACCTTGAAGAGGTGTGCTCCTCTCTGGCATCCCGTACTTCTACTTCTGATACAGAGGCAGCAGTGCAGAGTGGCAGAGGGCTCCTTCGGAGTGGGGCTGGAGCACTCTGGCTGCCACTCCTACCCCCACGAACTATAGAATAGTCGAGTAACGAATAAGAAAATCACGTGGTAATTCGACTAACCAATATTTAACATTCCTACTTCAAGTCACTGCATGGCCAGGCAGGCATACAATCCTCAGTTTCCTCTTTCTTTGCCCAGATAACCCGGTCACATACCAAATTCTTCCTCCTGGTTATGGGTTTCCACAGTCCTCTTACATGGGCTGTTTCAATGGCTCAAGCTGTCTTCCCCAATGTACTAGTATAGTTCCAAATCTACTTCACAGAGCCTTACTTCTGTCCTTTTGTCTCTCCAGAGGCATCTTTTTTTAATCTTCTCCAGCGGGGAATGATTTTAGATGCAAGACCTGCCTGTCATGTCACTGCGTATTTTCTCCAACTGGGGTGGCAAGCTAATCGGGTCACAAGTGGGGCTGGATCCATTACCCCTTACAGGGGCAGTCACCCTATGACAGTTTTCTGTCATAATCTCTAGTACCAAGTGCAAGGAGGGAGAGGAAGGATATGATTATAAAAAGACAGGTAATTCATCACATGTTAAAAGGACTTCAGAAATTTGGAAGTGGTACAGCTAGATTAGAAATAGCAGTGGATGGTCTAATAGGTGAGAAAGGGTACCTTTCTTCCAGATTTTTGTTAAGAGATGGAAGATTAATAATAATCATAGAATCATAGAATAATAGGACTGGAAGGGACCTCGAGAGGTCATCGAGTCCAGCCCCCCGCCCTCAAGGCAGGACCACGCTCCATCTACACCATCCCTGACAGATGTCTATCTAACCTGTTCTTAAATATCTCCAGAGAGGGAGATTCCACCACCTCCCTTGGCAATTTATTCCAATATTTGACCACCCTGACAGTTAGGAATTTTTTCCTAATGTCCAATCTAAACCTTCCCTGCTGCACTTTAAGCCCATTACTCCTTGTCCTGTCCTCAGAAACCAAGAGGAACAAATTTTCGCCTTCCTCCTTGTGACACCCTTTTAGATATTTGAAAACCGCTATCATGTCCCCCCTTAATCTTCTTTTTTCCAAACTAAACAAGCCCAGTTCATGAAGCCTGGCTTCATAGGTCATGTTCTCTAAACCTTTAATCATTCTTGTCGCTCTTCTCTGTACCCTTTCCAATTTCTCCACATCTTTCTTGAAATGTGGCGCCCAGAACTGGACACAGTACTCCAGCTGAGGCCTAACTAGCGCAGAGTAGAGCGGCAGAATGACTTCACGAGTTTTGCTTACAACACACCTGTTGATACAACCTAAAATCATATTTGCTTTTTTTGCAACAGCATCACACTGTTGACTCATATTCAACTTGTGGTCCACTATGACCCCTAGATCTCTTTCCGCCATGCTCCTTCCTAGACAGTCCCTTCCCATCTTGTATGTATGGAACTGATTGTTCCTTCCTAAGTGGAGCACTTTGCATTTCTCTTTATTAAACCTCATCCTGTTTACCTCTGACCATTTCTCTAACTTGGTAAGGTCATTTTGAATTATGTCCCTATCCTCCAAAGAAGTTGCAACCCCACCCAGTTCGGTATCATCTGCAAACTTAATAAGCGTACTCTCTATCCCAATATCTACATCATTGATGAAGATATTGAACAGTACGGGTCCCAAAACAGACCCTTGAGGAACTCCACTTGCTATCCCTTTCCAGCAGGATTTAGAACCGTTAACAACAACTCTCGGACTACGGTTATCCAGCCAATTATGCACCCACCTTATCGTGGCCCTATCTAAGTTATATTTGCCTAGTTTATCAATAAGAATATCATGCGAGACCGTATCAAATACCTTACTAAAGTCTAGGTATATGACATCCACCGCTTCTCCCTTATCCACAAGGCTCGTTATCTTATCAAAGAAAGCTATCAGATTAGTTTGGCATGACTTGTTCTTCATAAACCAATGCTGGCTATTCCCTATCACTTTATTACCTTCCAAGTGTTTGCATATGATTTCCTTAATTACCTGCTCCATTATCTTCCCTGGGACAGACGTTAAACTGACCGGTCTGTAGTTTCCTGGGTTGTTCTTATTCCCCTTTTTATAGATGGGTACAATATTTGCCCTTTTCCAGTCTTCTGGAATCTCCCCTGTCTGCCATGATTTTTCAAAGATCATAGCTAAAGGCTCAGATACCTCCTCTATCAGCTCCTTGAGTATCCTGGGATGCATTTCATCAGGACCTGGTGACTTGCTGACATCTAACTTTCCTAAGTGATTTTTAACTTGTTCTTTGTGTATCCTATCTTCTAAACTTACCCTCTCTCTGCTTGTATTCACTACGTTAGGCACTCTTCCAGACTTCTCGGTGAAGACCGAAACAAAGAAGTCATTGAGCATCTCCGCCATTTCCAAGTTTCCTGTTACTCCTTCTCCCTCCTCACTAAGCAGTGGGCCTACCCTGTCCTTGGTCTTCCTCTTGCTTTTAATGTATTTATAAAAGGTCTTCTTGTTTCCCTTTATGCCTGTAGCTAGTTTGATCTCATTTTGTGCCTTTGCCTTTCTAATCTTGCCCCTGCATTCCCGTGCTGCTTGCTTATATTCATCCTTTGTTAGTTGTCCTAGTTTCCATTTTTTATATGACTCCTTTTTTATTTTGAGATCATGCAAGAACTCCTTGTTAAGCCAAGCTGGTCTTTTGCCATATTTTCTATCTTTCCTACACAGCGGAATTGTTTGCTTTTGGGCCCTTAACAACGTCCCTTTGAAATACTTCCAACTCTCCTCAGTTGTTTTTCCCTTCAGTCTTGCTTCCCATGGGACCTTACCTACAAGTTCTCTGAGCTTATCAAAATCTGCCTTCCTGAAATCCATTACCTCAATTGTGCTGGTCTCCCTTCTACCTTTCCTTAAGATCATGAACTCTATTATTTCATGATCACTGTCCCCTATACTGTCTTCCACTTTCAAGTTCTCAACTAGTTCCTCCCTATTTGTTAAAACCAAATCCAGAACAGCTTCTCCTCTGGTAGCTTTTTCAACCTTCTGAAACAGAAAGTTGTCTCCAATGCAGTTCAGAAACTTATTGGATAGCCTGTGCCTCGCTGTGTTAGTTTCCCAACATATGTCTGGGAAATTAATTCTTAATTTCACTACATCTTATCCCAATCAATAATCCTGCAGAGTTTATAATCTATTGGTTGACACACACAACCACTGGTATAAACTATTTACTAGTTCAGTTGTGATACATAATAGGAAAAAAAATCCAGAAGATCAAAACATAATGGATCATTTAGAATGAGATTTATTACTATTTTATTCATGCATATGTATATATCTATCTATATTTGAAATTTTGCATGGAGAAAAATGAATTATGTTCAACATTGCTTTTAATGCTATAAAATATATGGACGCAAGATTAATTGAAAACCTGAAATAATATAAAAATATGATCAACATGTAATAAGAATAAATATGGTGTGCACATCGCTACTGAGCCTGATGGAATAGTGAAAACTTTCCATGAACATCACTTTAAAGAAATGAATGAATAAAAGCATGCAATAGGTTTTAGCCAGCTGGCAAATCTCTAAGGCTTGGCACAGATATAGGAGATCTCCACCACCATGGAAACATTTCAATTATTTTGTCTCCCACCCAAGAAGGAAGAAAATCCCTCCGTAGGACAAAATTGGTATTCAATGGTTACGACTATCAACTTCTAAGGAAAAAAAGATGTGGTGATCACAATGAGAGCTAGGCCACACATATCTGGCCCTCCTGGCAAACCCACTTGTCTACTTTTCCATCTGAAAGACTCACTAGTAAGTGTAGTCTTTTTCTGCTTGTGCTACCTTAGACATCTTTGCCATGTCAAATGGAGAATGTTATAGAGCCACAGGCAAGAGTTCAGAAAGGAATGTGTTTTTGTAGCACTCCCAAGTGCATTTGAGGGTTAGAGTTACATGTATCCTGTCCCTTTAAGGACTGAGGGTATAGTGATGAGATCAAAGGGGATAGCTCTGGTTACAGCAGTAGAAATGTCTGTTTTGTAAGAGGACTGAGCAGCAAAGGGGTTTTCACAAACTGTATTTGTTTGTTTTATACCAAGTTTAATAAACTTTCAGTTTTATAACTGTCCCTTGTCAGGGAGGGTAGCATTTTGAATGAGGCTTGCTTTTTGAAATATAATTTTTTTTTAAACCAAGTTCTGACTGTTTGGATTTTGTGCAGGCAGGCAGTGTGTTCTGTCAAGAATCTTTCACAAATTACTCTTAGCCTGCTGCAAATGATGCAATTAGCTGCCACACCCTATTTTGGAAGGGACAGATGCAATTATCCAAAATACAAACCAATATTTTAAAAATATTCACTTCTGAAGACAACAATTTGTCATATAAACATTCATATATATAAACTGAACCATTCCTATAGCATGGAGAGGAATGGGCAAAGATAACCACAAGAGCTCTCAGTAGGCGTGAAGCAGCTAGTATCCTATTTATGCTAGGTGCCCTGGAGTGTGTGAGGCAAATATTACAATATCATTTCCTCTTCTCCCTGTTGGACTGGCAATCCATGAGCTGCAGGTGTGAGACCACTGTGTACCTACAATAATCTGAAGGTTTAGATATTCAGTTACGTTCTGTGAGCAAGGGAATATAGGCAAGAGGAGAAAAAGTATTTAATTTTAACACAGAATCAAAGGTATGTAGGGCTGGATAGGACCTTTTTCCTCAAGAGGTCATCAAGTCCAGTCCCTTGTGCTGTGGCAGGACCAAATAGAATTTGACCATCCCTTACAGGTGTTTGTCCAACCTGTTTTCAGAAATCTTCAGTGATGAGGATTTTAGAGCCTTCCTTCGAACCCTATTCCACATGTTAATTACCCTTAAAGTTAGTAAGCTTTTCCTAATATCTATCCTAAATCTCTTTTGCTGCAGGTTAAGAACAACCATAGACCATCTAGACCAGTGTTCTGTCTTCTAACAGTGGCCAATGCCAGGTATCCCTGACGGAATTAACAGAACAGGTGAACTTCAAGTGCTTCATGCCCTGTCGCCCATTCCCAGGTTCTGACAAAGGGAGGCTAGGGACACTCTCCCTGACTTTCTGACTAATAGCCATTGACGGACCTATTCTCCATGAATTTATCTAGCTTTTTTTTTTTTTTTAACCCTTTTGTGAGTTTTGGCCTTCACAGCATCTTCTGGCAAGGAGTTGTATAGGTTGACTGTCCATTGCATGAAGAAGTGCTTCCTTTTTATTTGTTTTAAACTTGTTACCTATTAATTTCTTTATTTAACCCCTAAGGCCATTACTTCTTGTTCTACCTTCAGTGGACACAGAGAACAATAGATCACCATTCTCTTCACAGCCTTCACATATCTGAAGACATATGAGGTTACCCTGCTTAGTTTCCATTTCTTAAGACTAAACATGCCATTTTTAAGCTTTTTGAATGGGTCAGGTTTTCTAACCCTTTTATCAGTTTTGTTTCAGGCCTCTGGGCTCTCTTTAGTTTGTCCATAGCTTTCCTAACGTGTGATGCTCAGAACTGAACACAATGCTAAAGCTGAGGCCTCATCAGAGCTGAATAGAGGGACAATTATGTTCAGTGTCTTAAATATGGTACTTCTGTTAAAACAAAACGATATTAACTTTTCCCCCATCTGTATCACATTGGTGACTCATTCAATTTGTGATCCACTAGAATCCCCAAAGACTTTCCCACAGCAGACTTTCCATCTAGCAAGTTAGTTCCCATTGTGTAGTTGTACATTTGATTTTTCCTTCCTAAGGGAAGTGCTTTGCAATTGTTTTTATTGAATTTCATTGGTCTCAAGTTTCTTTTGACAGATTAATTCAATTGGCAGTGACTTTTTACACATTTCGGGGATATTTATGATGGGCAGCTAAACTGAGTTTATTCATGTGGTACCAAACTTTCCAGGTGTTCCTTCCCTATCCAGTGATTTAACATGCCCACACCTCAGGAATCAATGCATTCCCATATGAAGTAGCACATTTCGCTTTCATCTCTAGCACTCTATTCCAATAGGATTGCACTGGTGAGATTGTCTACCTGTAACTAGTACTTGAAAGTTATGCAACTTATGTTCTAGTGGTCATTTGTTCATAAACCTGAGAGTACCCTGAAGACAGTAAGGAGGGAGGGGACATTGTTATTAATAGGAACGCACTATAGTCTGTCTTCATCAAAATAAGTGCTCCTGTATTCAGAAGGAGGGGCCGAGATATATACAGAGGCCGAGATATATACAATCTGTGCAGAGTTAATCATAATAGGGAAAGCTGTTTAACAAAAAGAATGAGAATATTTCATATTTTCCACTTTTATGAAACCAATACTTGCTTACATTGGCAAACTCTGTGGGATAATATACCATAATTTATATTTTAAATGATAGCTTTTCTTTTATCAGCCTCCAGATCAAAATGTCCTTAATATCGTAGAGAAATATTATTCTGTCCTACTTTTGTGCCTAACAGCCAATCATACTCTTTCCCTCTATTTTAACAATACACCCTAAAAGTAATAAGGGCCACATTTTCAAAATTGCATGCATATAAAAATGCATACACAAAATGTGTGCTCAGTTACAAAAATTTCATGTACAATTTGCATATGGAACTGTGTACCTGTACACATCCTCATAGTCTTGGAGATGGGCCACAAATTGATGGCATGTTTTCTGTACTCTGTCACTGAAATGTTTTGTCACTACCAATTTATAATGGACTAGCTTGATTCTGTTACTTAAAATGACAGCATATCAGTCTGTCTATTAATGGCATACACTATTCATACCATCTGCAATAACTATATGGAAAAAAACATCAGCACCTCCCAAGATTTCTTTTATGAACTTGAATATCTCTAAGGCAGTCAATCCTACCCACTTTCGTTTCCTTCCCCAAAGTAGAGATGTGCACCCCTAGACTGCCCAGTCAATGTACTCACACGTTGACAGTCATATCCAAATTATAAAAACACTTAAACAAAATGCTGTTAAGAACTAGAGAAGAAAACACATGAAAACAAAGCAAAACATTTACATTTAGTTTCATCTAGTCATAGACTACAAAAAGTTGTATTAGCAAACTCTAAACTTAGGACTTTAATAGGAGTAGATTTAACCCCTTACACCCCTGTAGTAAAAGCTGCCTGTTTCTAATCCCAGTTCCAGTGTGTTAGTGTGCAGGTCTAGTCAATTAACAACCAAATCAATTTTTTATAATGTGATTCTATGGAGCTGTTTAGAAAGAATATATAATCTACAACACAGAATGCTATATAAACACTACTACTACAAGATAGGTTGCACCTCTCTAAACTGGGACTCTCTGGTCTGGCAGCATCCGTGGTCTGGCAGCTGGTACCATGCAGCTGGGCTGCCTGAGAGAGCTGGGGGAGCACAGATCAGTTGGGCTGTGGATGGGGTGGAGGGCCAGGAGCCCAGCAAACAGCCTGGGGGCAGGAACCAGGAGCTGTGGCTCTATTGGAAGGGGGAGTGTGCTGGGAAGCCCGGTGCATGGCTCAGCTGGGTTGATGGGGGGGGGGGGAGGAGGCGGCAGGTGCCGGGAAGTCTGGTGCACAGCCCATCTGGGCTGTGGAGAAGCTGGGAAGCTGACGCACAGCACAGCTTGGCTGTCCAAAGGAGCTGAGAAGTCCGGTGAGGCAACAGGATTGGGAGGGACACTGGCAGGGTGGCCAGAAATGACCTCCCCATGGCGAGCAAAATCCCTCATCAGGTACCAGTCAGGTCTCGAGGGTGCTGGACTCAAGGTCCAACCTATATACACTTTGATGTCTCTCTGCCAAAAGATATACGTCAAAGAGAAACATCAAAGTTTTCAGAAATGTTTAGCACATCACTTCATCCTTAATAAAAACAGAACTGTAAGTTTTAAAATGAATTTTCTAAAGTAACATCAGATCTCCACAAATACTCTTCAATTTCCCTCTATATATTTTATATCATAAGACCATTCCTTCAGTGTAGAATATTCCTTTAAAAATGCACTTGGAAGACTTCTGCCTGTCTCTATGGATGCATGGCTAATAATTTTTGTTCAAGCAATTTTGGTTAGTATGGTAATGCAATCTTTACCCCAGGGGAAGGGGGAAAGATGTCTTTCTGCACAGGATACCTGCTTACAGTTGTACCTGCAAAGTTACATTGCAACTGACTTTACATTCATGCACTGTTAACTAATTCTAACTCACAAAGGCATAATCATCTATCATAGCCAGCCATAAAAAATACAGTATAGATTTTTTCTTAGTTCAACCTAAACATTACATGTAGCTACTGTTCTTCAGCAGTTTAATATCACACTTTATTATTAACATCATTAGGTTAGGAAGAATGTTTTATTTTTGGATTGATGGGCACAGGCTGTATTTGTTGGCTTATTTAAAGCAAACAACAAGACTTGCAGTGTGACTTTCATATAATGGGACTAAATGGAGAGTGCTACTGTATTTCAAAGGAAAGGTGAAACAATAGTGATCATGCTGTGAACTGAATAAGCAGAGAGTCTATGAACTGATTTACAATTCTCATTGAAGTCAGCATGCAACAAAGTCTCTCTCTTTTGTTGTGGTAGTGATTAGTGAATATAGTTGACCTACAATACCTACTGTGTTTAATCCAGTGTTTTTCACATAAAGCTAAAGGCTGAACTCTCAATATATTTATTTCTTTGATACCATTCCAAGTTTTTCAGAGATGTATCTCACTACACACTGAATTAGCTGAAGGGGAATATATAATTTAGAACATAACACAAACAGTAATTATTAGTAAAGTAAACTTAGTCCTGCTTGTCTTCTGATGCATGGAGGCTCCAAATATGAGAATAACAGAGTCTTGATAAAACAAACTTGAAAACAGTGTCTCAGATTTTTCAATCCACCAAAGGGATTTGGATACTCAATTCCCATTAATATTTACAAGAACTTGGCATCTAAACCCCTTTTGCACCTTTGAAAATCTCAGTCATATATTTCTTTTCAATTCATCTCTTTAGTTAAAGATTAAAGGTAACTGACAGTCTTTGAGAAACAGAAAATCCACAGACTCAACATTTATTAGCATGTCAGTCATAGTACTGGTGATTATTATTATCTTCATTATTCATTATTGGTTTCTGGTAGTGCCCACAGTGTGATGACTGCTTTCCAAACACACCATAAGGACAAAATAAAGTAACAGACAAATGGAGAGAAGGGAAAAAGAGGAAAATAGAGAAGGATAGTGGACAAGTGGTAGAATGACAATGGCCAGGGACAGACAAAAAAAACTTTGTGGCATTTTATATATCTTAAATAGATGCACATATACACTGAAATGTACAGGCAATCACAGATAAAATATTTAATTTTAAGTGTTGCAGGTGAAATGGACATTTAGGAGGGATTTGATTGGCCTGGATCACCACGTCCCATGGAAATACCCAGTGGCACAGACCTGTGTATTGCGACAAAGTCAGATCAGATGGCTGTAGTAGAGTGGGAAAAGGCAGCAATAGAAGGGGAAAAGGCCCACTCCCCTATAACCAGAAATGGGTTACTGCAGGTCAATCAGGATCAGTTAAAGAGGGGCTGTCTCAGGCAGATTAGGATCAGATGAGATGAGGCTACCTTGGCCCAACTAGGATCAGCTGATTCCATTTCAGGGCTGCTTAAGACCTTTTTAAACCCTCCTGTTGGGAGGGGAGGGGAGGGGAGGGGATTGGGATTGTATTGCATTTGCATTCCCAATGACAACTAAGGCTACAGCTACACTGTGTGCTTTGCCGGAAGAGGCAACGCAAATGAAGCGCAGATTAGCATTTTCTCATACTTCATTTGCATAATCTTTTCCGGTCCATTTTTGCAGAAGAGATTTTTGCACAAAAACAAGCAGTGTGGACATTTCCTTTTTGCGCAAAAAACCCTTTTTGTGCAAGATCCTTATGCCTCCAGTGTGAGCATTCATTACCTTTGAAAATCAGCTCTGCTTTGGAGTAGAGTCTTAAATCTGCAGTGGGGATAGTCTTGGTATCAAGGATATACTTTTTGCTGTTACTATGAAAAATCTACCCACATTTGAACAAGTCACAAGCCTCTGAAAAATCTCAGATGACACATGCTCAGTAGAGACTCCGAATTGGTAGCTAAATTATCTGAAGAATCTGGCTGCACAGAGCAACATCCCGGAGATGAAGCAGGGTCTTCCCTGAAAGTGATTCTCACAGCTGCCTGGGAATACTATGATACTGGAAATGAGAACAGGAAGACTGTCTCTCCTGTGCATTTAATGTTTCCCTCTTGCTGCTCAACCAGCACAGAAAAGGAAGAGGCAGAAGACAGGGGAAAATGGGAACAAGTGGGAGGGCGGAAGCAGGAAACATGGGCAAGAGCTGAAGGAGGGGGGGGGGGGCTGTAAGGAGCAGTGGGCAGGAAAGAGGCAGAAGCCAAGTGGGATACAGTAACCTAAACTTTGGCATTTTGTAATGTTGGCTGCTTGATTTTGTAACCATAATATTCTTTTAATATAAGGTGCTTCTGAAGTGTATGAAGATCTGATTTGAAGCATTCAAGCTCAAGGAAGGAGGTGGGAGAAGGAGGAGGGATAGAGCATGCTTGGGGAAGGAGGTGGAGCAGGGATGCAGCAGGAGTGGGAAGAGGCTTGGTGGAGTGAGGGTGGGGTTTGGGGGGGGGCATCCCTCCCTAGCAAGATGAGAAGTCAGTGCCTATGCTCACTACGCATGAAAAGAAGATTGCAGAGAAATAGTAAATCCTGAGGATGTATCTTATGTCTATCCTGATTGCTGTTGGACTGGCAGGGAGGAATGATATGCAACCTCACAAGCAGTGACTTGCCCTCTGCTTCTCCCTACCTCTCTGTACAGACCCCTGGACCCAGAAACACCGCTCTGTGGCGGCTAGAGGAAAGTTAGAATATAGATGTGGAGATCTTACAGCCCCTTTCTATTTGTCAAGGATGTTAGCTTCATTTCTGTCTGTGGCATAGCATAAATCTTGCATTCCCAGTTCAAATTACTTCAACTGAAATTTTTCCTGCCATAATCATCCACTCCTTGGCTGTTTAGAATGAAAGCAGTTATTCCCAAATAATGTCCTCTGTAACATATAGATGAACACAATTTGTTGGGGGAAAAGACAACATGGCAAACAAAATTTAATGTTGATAAATGTAAAGTAATGACACACGTTGAAAAAAATAATCCCAACTATACATACAATATGATGGGGACTAATTTAGCTATTACCACTCAAGAGAGATCTTAGCATCATTGTGGATAGTTCTCTGAAAACATCCACTCAATGTGCAGCAGCAGTTAAAAAACCAAACAGAATGTTAGGAATCATTTAAAAAGGGAAAAAGAAAAATATGTTACTGCCTCTGTATAAATCCATGTTATGCCCACATCTTGAATACTGATACAGATGTAGTCACCTCATCTCAAAAAAGGCAACACAAATCATTAGGGGCATAAATAGAATAGGTGCCATATGAAGAGAGACTAAAAAGACTGGGACTTTTCAGCTTAGAAAAGGGGGATTAAAGAGGATACAGAAGTCTACAAAATCATGACAGGCATAAAAAAAATGAATAAGGGAAAGTTATTTACTTGTTCCCATAAAATAACAACTAGGGGGTCACCAAATGAAATTAATAGGTAGCAGGTTTAAAATAAATAAAAGTAAATTTTTCTTCAAGCAGTGCAAAGTTTGTCTGTGCAACTCCTTGCCAGAGGACGTTGTGAAGAACAGGACTTTAACAGGGTTAAAAAAAACCAAAAGCAAAAACCAAAAAACAACCTAGATAAATTCATGGAGGTTAGGTCCATCAATACTTATTAGCCAGGATAGGTAGGAATGATGTCCCTAGCCTCTGTTTGTCAGAGGATGGAATTGGGTGACAGGAGAAGGATCAAAATGATTATCTGTTCTGTTCACTCCCTCTGGGGCATCTGCCATTGGTCACTGTCAGAAGACAGGATACTGAGCTAGCTGGACCTTTGGTCTGACCCAGTATGGCTGTTCTTATGTTCTTACATACCACTAGGAAAACAAAGGATACCTCATTATGACCAATTTTCAGCAGAGAAACACTAAAAGAAATGTCAGTCATTTGCTTTATTTGATTGCCTCATGTATAGCAAAATTGCAGGATACCAAAAAACTAGGTCTCTCTCTCCTTTGCTTCTCAGCAAAGATTTAAAAGCAGAGTGCTATGGTGAGATCTCACACTACTAAGCCTTTATTGTTTCCCACATAACAGACTGCAGTATGTTTACAAGTACATTATGAAACAGTGTAAAAGATAATAGAAACCGAAATAGCAGTTGTCAACATTAATGAACAAAATACATGTTGTGATACAGTCTTACTTTTACTAATTTTGTTTGCTTACTATCTAACTTGCAATATTCATTTATTTGCAAAGGATCTGTTAGTCATTGATATAAATTAGCAAAAGTCTACCATGCACTCAACATTAACTGGGTCTCATAAATAGGTATAATAACCCCATCCCTCAGTAACCTTTACTAATCTTGAGTTGTTGATGCACTGATGATTTATTCTTATTCTGTGCTAAGTAAGACTCAACAAAAACTCATAGGCTATTCTGCATTAGTGGAAACTTTAGTCTCCCCCTTCATATGCATAATTGTGAAAGATAAGAATTGGCTATTCAAATGTATGGATTTCTCAGCTTCCCCTTAACTTCAGAAATCACCTTTCTTTCTAGTATAAATAATTAAAGTATAATCAGAAAATAATTATATTCTAACTGAGCAGTAAATCAAATCAGAATTAGTGCATGCTAAATATAAATTGGTATCTCAGTCTAGGTCACTACCATACTAAAAAATGAACACGCAGATTAGACCTTGCTGGGCTGGGTATTGTGATGACAGGGACCAAACAGTTCATTCCATTAAAGTAAAAGAATACAGAAATCCTGTTGGAAGTAAAAATTTCAACATTGTTTCAATACAATCTTAAACATTAATAAATGTTGTTACCCTCCAGAGGCCCCCATGGTTTAACATTCAGCTTGGAGTGATTCATAAATACTTAGTTTCCTGAAAAATATATTACTCTCTATGGGTATGTCTACACTACAAAGTTAATTCGAACTAACAGCTGTTAGTTCAAATTAACTTTGATAGGCGCTACACATACAAACCGCTAGTTCGAACTTAATTCGAACTAGCGGAGCGTTTAATTCGAACTAAGTAAACCTCATTCCCCGAGGACTAACGCCTAGTTCGAATTAAGGGCTGTGTAGCCACTTAATTCGAACTAGTGGGAGGCTAGCCCTCCCCAGCTTGCCCTGGTGGCCACTCTGGGCACCACCAGGGAAACTCTTCTGCTCCCCTCCCGGCCCCGGAGCCCTTAAAGGGGCACGGTCTGGCTACGGATTGAGCCAGACCCTGCACCTGGCACGGGATGAGCCAGACACACGCTGCCCCCCAGCCCTCCGCCTCTTCCCGGGACCAGGCTGGCGGCTCCCAGGAGCCTGCCCGGGGCCGCTGGAGGCGGGCGCCCGCCTGGTCTAGTGTGGAGATTGGGGACCTCATCCAGGTTTGGGGGGAAGCCTCCAACGTCCACGACCTTCGCACTAAGCACAGGAAAGTGGTCATCTAGGGCAGGATAGCTGCCAGCCTGGCCACCCAGGAGCAGGTTTGCATGAAAATCAAGGTGGTCCAGTGAGACCCCCGACCCTGAGCCCAGAGCTTAGAACATAAAAACATAAGAATGGCCATACTGGGTCAGACCAAAGGTCCATATAGCCCAGTAGCCTGTCTGCCGACAGCGGCCCACACTAGGTACCCTGGAGGGGATAGATCGAAGACAATGACCAAGCCATTTGTCTCATGCCATCCATCTCCAGAGGCCAGGGACACCATTTCTACCCCCTGGCTAATACCACTCCATGGACCCAACCTCCATGAATTGATCTAACTTCTCTTTAAACTCTGTTCTAGTTCTAGCCTTCACAGCCTTCTGCTGCAAGGAGTTCCACAGGTTGACTATTTGCTGTGTGAAAAAGATCTTTCTGTTATTAGTTTGAAGCCTGCTACCCATTCATTTCATTTGGTGTCCTCTAGTCCTCCTATTATGGGAACAAATGAAGAACTTTTCTTTATGCACCCTCTCCACACCACTCATGCTTTTAGAGACCTCTATCATATCCCCCCTCAGTCTCCTCTTTTCTAAGCTGAAAAGTCCCAGTCTCTGTAGCCTCTCTTCATATGGGACCTGTTCCAAACCCCTGATCATTTTAATTGCCTTCCCCTCTCCCACCCTCTCTCTTCCCCTCTCCCACCTCCTTTTCCCAGTCTCCCCAAGTTTTGTTCAATAAAGAGAGTTTCTATTTTTGAACACACGTTTTCTTTATTTTGTACATCAGGAAGGGGGGCTAGGGAGGGGTAAGTGGAAAGAGGTGAGGGAGGAATGGGGTACGAGCCCCCGATGGGGAGGACTGGGGTGGCTCTGCAGGCTCCTCGGGGTGGAAGCTCTTCTGCAGCCTCCCAATTGACCCCCCCGGATGGCAGCCTGCGGCAAGTGCAGCCTGGCTGATGGCCAAGTGCTGTGATGTGCTGAGTGTGGGCATTCAGGGCACTGCAAGCCAGGACTGCTTTGCATCATCGAGTTAGACAAGCGAGCGGGGAACCCCTGAGAACTGTCTGCCCGGGGTGGGGGTCGGGTCCCTTTAAGCATAGCCCTCGGCTAGCCTGAGGCAGCAGCTCCACGCTCTAAGTCCTAACCTGATGTCCTGCCAGCACTGCTTCCGGCCAGCCTTAACCTCAGTTCAGGGTCCACTCAGTGTGGACATGCTAGCTCGAATTAGCAAAATGCTAATTCGAACTAGTTTTTAGGTCTAGATGCACTAGTTCGAATTAGCTTAGTTCGAATTAACTAATTCGAATTAAGTTAGTTCAAATTAGTGCTGTAGTGTAGACATACCCTATGTAACTTCACTAGGAAAGATTTCAGGTTCATTTATACGTTCTGTCAATATTACTAGTTGCTTTTCTGCCTCACCAAGATAGCAGTTTAGTGTTACTACTTTGGTACTTCTGCTTGTCTATCATCCATCCTAGCATCCATTCCCTTAAGTGTTTCCCATTTGTTGGCTTTTATTAAATAACCCTTGTGCTTTCTAATAGAGAAGAACCAGTTTCTTTAGAGAGCACAGCATTCTCAATATCACATTCTCTCCCCACCAATCCATTCTTGTTTCACATGGGCAAATACCTACATGGCTATAAGGTTCCATGAGTTTTTTCTGTCATTTTCCAAGGACAATTCTGCTATTACTATTTATAGTATACAGGAATTGAGTAACTGCATTTTAAATAGTTTGGTGTCTCCTAGTCTTCAATTGCAGAGACTATCAAAATACACAGAGCTGCAGCATATATATGGCATTGTGTATTTAAATAGTTAGCAAATAGGCTTCTTTGGAACCCAACTGTGTCTCTTAGGTTTCCTCATATATTTAATTTGTATAAAAAGCTAAGAAACAACAATATTGGATGCTATGGCCTGCTAAATGACTGAAAAACATTAGTGTCTGGGATTCAGTGTTTTCTCAGCATTGACACAGAGAGGGCCAGATTCTCTTGTTTGGACAAGCTGTGCTTGGCACAGAATGTGGAGAGGGAACAAACAAGTCTTTTAGCATGAATTAGAGCACCCTGAAAGGGAATGTTCATGTAGGCAGCTGATCTGGTATTCCAGCTGCCTTGCACGATTGCAATGGAACAAAAAATCTGACCTGGAGTCTTCCATGTAAATCAGAGAAATGTGCACAGTTCTCAGCACTGTGAGCTGAACAGTGGTGGATCACAGGGAGAAGTAAGTGCAACAACAATTGAGGCCATGTTTTCATTCTGTGGAAGATCGATGCTGCCACAATCAATCTTCAAGAATTCGATTTATTGAGTCTAGTTAAGTCTCACTTAATCAAACTCAATGGGCTCCCCTGCCAGTGGCTAGGACTCCTATTCCTATATTCTACATAGCTAGAGTTGTGTACCTTAAGCCAAGCTGCCGGGTCTAGTGTAGACTTGGTGTAAGATTGTGAGTCTTAGGTGACTTAAATCTACATTGCCTTGCCCATTATGAAATTGTTTGTATATGTACAAAATGAGTATAAAATACCGCAAAGTCAGAACAGTCAATCTTCACAAATATTTTGCAGATGTGTAAATGAATTGAAACCACTGTCTCCCAAAACAGATCATGTATGGGGAGCTCAGTCAGGGCAAAAGAAAAAAGCATTGTGCATATAAGTGCTTTAAAGATAATGTGAAGGGCAGTCCCCTGTGGACTGCCATCAATCCCAAAGAACTTGAGTAAATGGTTCAGAACAGGATTCAGTGACCGTCTCTGATGAGATCAACATGTGACAAGTTTGAGAGGGATTGACAAAATTATCTCCAGGCTCCATGTGCAAGATGCCAGAGAGTTGCATCATCAAGCATCACAGATTCATAATTCCTATTCCTTCAGTATAGCCAACTCTGAGTATTGGAATTCAGATTGCTGAGTAATATTGTAGCCATGTATGGGAATTATGATAATATTGTCATCATCAGCAATGGACTAACCATGAAATAAATAAAAAATGAGGGTTATTGATTAATTGCAGTTAACTCACATGATCCACTCAAAATTAACGATGATTAAAAAGTTAATAAAATATTAACTGAAATGTATTAAATATTTGTGAATGTTATTTCAATGGCAACCTAGAACACAAAGTGTATAATGCTCACTTTATATTGTCTTTATTATAAATATATGCACTTAAATTGTATTTTTCAGTTCACCTCATACAAGTACTAAAGTGCAATCTCTTTATCATGAAAGTAAATAATTTTTTTTTGTTACATAACTGCACTCAAGAACAAAATAATGTAAAACATTAGCGCCTATAAGTCTGTTCAGTCCCACTTCTTGTTCTGCCAGTTGCTAAGACAAACAAATTTGTTTACAATAATGGGAGATACAGCTCCCAGCTTCTTTTTCACCATGTCTTAAGAAAGTGAGAACAGGTGTTCACATGGCACTTTTGTAGCCAACACTGCATGGGATTTATTGCCAGATATGCTAAACATCCGTATGCCCCTTCATGCTTCAGCCACCATTCCAGAGGACATGCTTCCATGCTGGTGATGCTCTTTAAAATATAATGCATTAATTAAATTTGACTGTACTCCTTGAGGGAGAATTGTATGTCTCTTGCTCTGTTTACCTGAATTCTGCCATATATTTCATGTTATAGCAGTCTCTTATGACCTACAACATGTTCACTTTAACAGCAGAATTGACAAAACACAAAGATACTAATGTGAGATTTCTAAAAATAGCTACAGCACTCAATCAAGTTTTAAGAATCTGAAGTGCCATCCAAAATCTAAGAGGGATAAGGGGTGGATCATGCTTTCAGAAGTCTTAAAAGTGCAACACTCTGATATGGAAACTAACTCAGATGATGAAAATGATCATGCATCAGTCTGCGCTGCTTTGGTTCATTATCAAATAGCACCTATCATCAGCATACATGCATGTCCTCTGGAATGTTATTTGAAACATGAAGTGACATAGGAATCTTTAGCACATCTGGCACATACATATCTAGCAACAACAGCTACAACAGAGCCATGTGAATGCCTGTTCTCACTTTCAGGTGATATTGTAAATAAGCAGCAGGCAACATTATCTCCTGCAAATTGTAACCAAAGTTGTTCGTCTGAGCAACTTGCTGAACAAGAAGTAAGACTGAGTGAACTTGTAGGCTCCAGAGTTTTACATTGTTTTATTTTTGAATGGAGGGTGTTTTTTTTATATCATTCTAAATTTGTAAGTTCAACATTCATGATAGATTGCACTACAGTACTTGTATAAGAAAAAAATACAATATTTTGTTCTTTACAGTTCACTAGGGTGCTGTGCCCCCTGCTTGCTGTGCTCACCAACCTCCCTCTCATTGTGGGGTAGGCAATCCCAGCTCTCCCCCCATGGCAATCAGGGAGGGCTGGGCTGCAGCCATGCCAGCCCGGATCCCTTCTACCTGATCCTGCCAGCCCAGGCCCTTTCTCCCTCCCTTGCCATGCCAACCCCTTCTCCTTCCCCCGTCCCGCTCTGCAAGCCTGAACCCCTTCTCTCTCCTCCCCCCCACCAGCCCAGATCCTTTCTCTCTCCCCCAAGCAGCCTTTCTCTTCTGGCCATGGCAGACATGAGGCCCAGCTCTAAATCTGACGGCCAGGGAAGCACAGAGATACCTACCTGCCCCACGTGAGACACAGCGAAGTGCAGGTAGTGCTGTGTGCACATGGTGATCTGGGGCACTTCAGCCTGCTGAGGTGGGGAAAGCAGCAGCATGGGGGGGCTGCTTTCCTAACCTCTCCCCCGTGTGGTCCTGCCTGCACTGCTCTCTGCTCTAGCCCTGCCCGCAGAGCCCGGGGCTACCGATCCGCCCACCAAGAGTGGAAGGGAAGGAGCAGATAGGTTGGTGCAGTGGCTCAGAGGTGCTCTGGTACTGAGGGAGTTGGCTAATGTCATTGAGGAGCCTTTCGCCATTATCTTTGAAAAGTCGTGGAGATCGGGAAAGATCCCGGACGATTGGAAAAAGGCAAATGTAGTGCCCATCTTTAAGAAAGGGAAGAAAGACGATCCAGGGAACAACAGACCAGTCGGCCTTACCTCAGTCCCTGGAAAAATCATGGAGGGGATGCTCAAGGAATCCATTTTAAAGCACTTGGAAGAAGTGAAGGTGATCAAGAATAGTCAGCATGGATTCATGAAGGGCAAGTCGTGCCTGACCAATCTGATTAGCTTCTATGATGAGGTAACTAGCTCTGTGGATATGGGGAAGTCAGTGGATGTGATATAACTTGACTTTAGCAAGGCTTTTGATACGGTCTCCCACAATATTCTTGCCAGCAAGTTAAGGGAATGTGGATTGGATAAATGGACTGTAAGATGGATAGAAAACTGGCTGGAAGGTCGGGCCCAGCGGGTAGTGATCAACAGCTTGATGTCAGGATGGCGGTTGGTTTCTAGCAGAGTGCCCCAAGGTTCGGTTCTGGGACCTGTTTTGTTCAACATCTTTATTAATGACCTGGATAAGGAGATGGATTGCACCCTCAGCAAGTTTGAGGATGACACTAAGCTAGGGAGAGAGGTGGATACACTGGAGGGCAGGGATAGAGTCCAGAGTGACTTAGACAAATTGGAGGATCGGGCCAGAAGAAATCTGATGAGGTTCAACATGGACTAGCGTAGAGTCCTGCACATGGAACAGAAGAATCTGAAGCATTGTTACATGCTGGGGACCAACTGGCTAAGTAGCGGTTTTATAGAAAAGGACCTGGTGATTACAGTGGATGAGAAGCTGGACACGAGTCAACAGTGTGCCCTTGTAGCCAAGAAGGCTAATGGCATACTAGGTTGCATTAAGAGGAGCATTGCCAGTCAATCCAGCGATGTGATTATTCCTCTTTACTCGGATCTGGTGTGGCCACATCTGGAGTATTGTGTCCAGTTCTGGGCCCCCAATTACAGGAAGGATGTGGATGTGTTGGAGAGGGTCCAGCGGAGGGCAACCAAAATGATTAGGGGGCTGGAGCATATGACCTATGAGAAGAAGCTGAGGGAGTTGGGTCTATTTAGTCTGCAGAAAAGAAGAGTGAGGGGGGATTTGATAGCAGCCTTCAACTTCCTGAAGGGAGGTTCCAAAGAGTCTGGAGAAAGGCTGTTCACAGTAGTGACAGATGGCAGAACAAGGAACAGTGGTCTCAAGTTGCGGTGGGAGAGGTCCAGGTTGGATATTAGGAAAAGCTATTTCACTAGGAGGGTGGTGAAGCACTGGAATGGGTTACCTAGGGAAGTAGTGGAGTCTCCATCCCTAGAGGTGTTTACGTCTTGGCTTGACAAAGCCCTGGCTGGGTTGATTTAATTGGGATTGGTCCTGCTTTGGGCAAGGGGCTGGACTTGATGGCCTTCTAAGGTCTCTTCCAGCTCTGTGATTCTATGGTAGACATGGTAAGTGCAGCCAGTGGGGAAGGGGTGAGTCTCTGCAGGGTCAGCTGGACTCCAAACAGTTGGGCATTGCATGTCAGCTCCCCAAGAGCCTGGTGGTGAGGGAGCCACCCAAGAGCCTGCTGCTGGCACATAAGACTGGGGAGCCCTGCTCCTAGTGCCTATCCCCGGTCTGCTGTCCTGAGTACTGTGCCCGTAAACCCCCCACTCCTGGTCTGTCACAGCTGCGATTTGGGATCTGCCAGCTTCTGTGCCATGTTTATTAGTGTTGAAAGCCCTGTGGGGGTGAGGCTGGAGGAAGGGGAGTAGGGGCTTGGCTTAAAATATCAATTCCAAGTGGTGAGGGGAAGCAGTGAGGTTGGGCTCAAGTTTGGGTGGGGAGAGGGAAGAGGCAGATGGAATGCAGAGTTATGTGATGTCGTCACTCTGTTGTGCTGCAGGAAAAGTTTTTTTAAATATATATAGAGAAATATTAATAATAAAAATACATATAAAGTGGACACTGGTAACTTTGCACTCTGTGTTGTAATAGAAATCAACCGGTTTGAAGATGTAGAATAGGGATGCAAAATGCATTTAAAAATACAACCATGTAGCCACTCAAAATCATAGCATCTTCACATTCTGCAGTACAGAACTTTGGTGGGCCCCATGGGGCAGAGTGAGGCTTACTGGTTAAACGTTTACATCCCTAATGTAGAAAACATCTAAAATATTTAAAATAAATGGCACAGGTTGAACCTTTCAAATCCAGAACTCTTTAGTCTGACATCTGGTCTAGCAGGACCATGGATGTTCCTGGACCAAAGAGCTCTGGAAGTGGGAAGCAGGAGCCAGCTGGAAGTCTGGTGGCCAGGGAGCTGGAAGTCTGGGCCAATAGCAGCTGGGCCGGAAGTGGCCAGGCAGCCCCACCCCTGGGGAGCCCCAGCAGGAGTGGGGCTGGCAGTGGTGGTGGAGCCTTGGTAGCAAAGGGGCCTGTGTTGGCTGGGGAACCCTGGTCTTGGGGAGCAGTGGTGGCAGTGGAGCCGGCAGTGGCTAGGAAATCGTGGCCTCAGAGAACCCCAACAGCAGTAGTGGCTGGGGAGTAGGGTTGCCAGATGGCAGAAACAAAAATACCGTACCCCTCCCCCCCCCAAAAAAAAACACTGGGAAAAAATTTTGTTGAAGGAAAAAGGGGGGGAGGGGACACACCAAGAACCTGGATCACTGCTAGGGGTTACCAGGTAGTCATTTAAAAAAAACCAAAAACCCGAATACGCTTCATGGGGGAAGGGGTAGTGGGGGAGGGAGAGGGGAGGACCAGCCAGTATGAGCGGTGCTGGCCAGGAAGGGGGGGGGGGCTGGAAACAGCTAATGGGAGGGAGCAACGGGGCTGGCCGGGGGAGATGGCGGGCCAAAGGGAAGCAGGGCTGGTTGGGTGGAACAGGGCTGGATATTGGGGGAGGGGGACTTGCAGGGAGGGGGCGGGGCTGACCAGGAGTAAAGAGGGGTGGGAAGCACAGCAGGTGGGGGGGGGGTCGGTGGCCACGGTGCTGGCTAGGAGGAAGGGTGGGCGGGAAGCAGAGCTGGTGCGGGGGGGGGGGCATGCAGTGGTGCTGGCCAGGGGAGATCAGGAAGAGGAACAGGCCAGCTGGAAGCAGAGCTGCGGGGGGGAGGGGGCTGCGGGGCTGGCCAGGAGGAAGGGGGAGCAGGAAGCAGAGCTGGCATGGGCGGGGGTGAGTGCACTGGTGCCGGCCGGGAGGAAGCGGGGTGGGAAGCAGAGCTGGCAGGGGCAGGGAGAGGTGCAGCGGCGCTGGCCGGGGGAGATCAGGAAGAGGAATGGGTCGGCGGGAAGCAGAGCTGGGGGGCGGTGCAGGGGGGCTGGCTGGGGAAGATCAGGAGAGGAAGATCAGGAGTGGGGGAGATTCGGCCAGCTGGGAAGGGGAGTTGTTAGCAAAGTGGCTGGCAGGGAGCAGGAGTGACCCGGGCACTTGCTGCTTGTCTCACGCAGGCTCCCGGCGACGCATGAGTGAGGAGGAGGCTTCCCCTCCTCCTCACACTCAACGGACTGAGGGCTCCCGGCGGCAATCATGGCCCCACCTCCCAGCTGGGACTCCCAACCACTCTCCCCCCCCCCCCCCCACCCACACCAGACTTCTGTCTGGTTCACAACCGGAAAAATCAGAAAATAGTGGACATTGCACATGTCCGGTATTTTCTGATTTTTTTACCGGACAGAGCGTGCAAATACCGAACTGTCTGGTACAATACCAGACACCTGGCAACTCTATCCCTGACCCAGCAAACTCCCTAATTCAGGACTGCTCAGGTCCCAAAGGTACTGGACTAGGGAGGTCCAACCTGTATTTTATTAACTTTACAATTAATCGTAATTAATTTTAATTGCTTGACTGTCATAATAAATAATAATAATAATAATGAGAAATTAATACACAAGATGCGAAGCAGTGACGCCTCACTGGCTGTAGCCAGAGAATAGTGGTTTACATATCTAGAGTGGGGCAAATGATGTGCCCATCCCAACATACTTTGTTTTATAGGATTTTCAGTTACTCTAACTCTCAATAAAAGCATAGTTCACTCAAGCAAGCATGTTTAAGAGCTATGCGCAGTAGGTGGGAGTCTGAGAAGCCATGAGGGACAGCTACTGACAGAAATGTTTCCAAAAGTTTCCATTAAAATTATCTCACAAGGGCACAGCTTAGTGCCTCATGGCTTACACTAGGCATAGTGTTCTCATTGAGCCAGTTCTCCTCAAGTTACCTCTTCATTAGTGAATAACGAAATACTGAGTTCTATGGTTATACCAATAGCTCTACGCTACAGTCGCACAAGATTCTCCATGCTTATGCAAGATAGAGAATTTAAGTTTAAAATGGAACATTAATCTAGTTTGACCTTCTGTATATCACAGACTATTACATTTAACTAATTTCCCCCTATATTAAACCCAATAACTTGTGTTTGACCAAATCATAGCTTTCAGAAAGGCTTGCTGTCATGATGTGAAGATATCAAGAGATGGAGAATTCAAAACCACCTTGCTTGGCAGTTTGTTCCAGCTAATCAGCCTCACTATTTAAAATGCATGTCTGATTTCTAATTTCAATTTGTCTGGCTTTAGATTCCAGCCATTGGTTCTTGCCATGTCTTTCTCTGCTAGATTATAGAGCCCTTTAGCATCCAATATTTTCTCCACTCAAAGCTACTTGTACATTAAAATCAAATCAACAGTTAATCTTCCTTTTAGTTTATCAGGCAGACTAAAGTTTAAAAATCTCTTAACAGTGAAGCCTTTCTGCCAGTCCTCACATTTTTGTAGTTTTTTTCTGCATCCTTTCCAACATCCATGTTAAAATGTGGGTACTGGAACTGTGCACAATATTCCAGTATCTGTGTCACCTTTTGAAGTAAAATAATTGATCTCCTACTTATTACACCCATGTTTATACATCCAAGGATTTGCATAAGCTCTTTCTGACAAAGCATGATACCAATTGCTCACACTGAATGCTTGTTCATTATGGCCCTAAATTCTTTTTTGAGTTACTGTTTTTCAAGTTACAGTCCCTGTATTCCTCGATCCAGGATGCAAAACTTTGCATTTGTCTGTATTAAAATGCATTTTGTTTAATAGACCTATGTTGCCAAGCAATCCATAATGAATCCACAAATTTTATCAGGCACCACTGTAGAGTCAGCTTTTGAAAATCTGGATGAGCCTATATGTTATAGTAGACAGACAGACAGACAGACACACACACACACACACACACACATTCTCCCCTCACCTGGTCCTGTTCCCAAATACTGAAGTAATATAACTTTCAGAATCATACCTCATGTTCCCAAGATATAATCCTTAATCTGTTTATCCATTCGAACAGTACACTCTAGTGAGTGTTGTTTGCCTATACTTTAGAACCAATTTGTAGGAGAATTAAAAACTTTAAATTTCAGTAATAAAATACACCGAATGCTGCCTTTATATTTCAAATTGAACATGATTTATTTAAAAATACTGAAACACAAAATAACATTGACCTTCTAATTTTTCTTCCCTCTATCAAAGTAATTTAACACATTTACTTCCCTGTAGTTATCCAATTCACTTGTCAGCAGGTGATTGCAATTTTTCAGACATGGTTTTTCATTATAATAAATAGCATATTACAAATAAGGGTATAAAGTCCCTATTAAAAAAAAGTGGTAGTGTAGAATTGTAGAATAATCCCAGGTTCTGTCATTTATATTTTAAATAGATTTGTCAATTATATCACAGTTAACTCATGTGATTAACTGAAAACATTAAACATGATTACAATTTTGATTAATCATTTTTATCACACTGATAAATAATAGAATGCCAATTGACATTTGTTAAATATTTTTGGATGTTTTCTACAATTTAAAATATATTGATTTCAATTACAATACAGAATACAAAGTATACATTGCTCACTTTACATTATTATTTTGTTACAAATATTTATACTGTAAAAATGATCAAAGAAATAGTATTTTTCAATTCACCTAATATAAGTACTATAGAACTCTTTATCGTTAAAGTGAAACTTTACATAACTTCACTCAAAAACATAATTTAAAACTTTAGAGCATACAAGTCCACCTAGTCTTACTACTTATTTACTCAACCACAGTTTTGTTTACATTTATGGGAAATAATGTTATCCACTTCTTATTTGCAATGTTAACTGAAAGTGAGAACAGACCATACACATACACATACAAACCTTCAGCTTGTGTCATCTGAGTTAATGATAAAAATGAACATGTGTCATTCTGTACGGCTTTGGATCATTATCAGATAGACTCCATTATCAGCATGGAGGTATGTCATCTAGAATGGTGGTTAAAGCATGAAGAGACATGAATCTTTAACACACCTGGCATGTAAATGTCTAGTGATATTAGCTACAATAGTGCCATGTGAATGTCTGTTCTCGCTTTTAGCTGTCCTCTTTATAACAGCCTTTACAATGAAAATTAAAGACTGTTATCAGGTTGAGTTTTTTTAACCTTTCCTCATGGCCAGGTTTTCTAAAACTTCTATCATTTGTTGTTTTATTTTGGATTCTTTTCAATTTGTCCACATCTTTTCCAAGTATTGCACACAGATCTGGACACAGTACTCCAGCTGATATCTCATCAGTATTGAATAAAGCAGGGCAATTACCTGCATCGTATGTCACTCCTGTTAATATACTCAAGAATAGTATTAGCCTTTTTTCACAATGGTACCCAAAGTAGACTTGCATTCTATTTGTGATTCACTATAACTCTCAGACCCTTTTCACAAGCCTATTCAGAGCAAGTTATGTTACTTAGGCCTGAGCTACCCTAAAAAGCAATTTAGCTACATTGCTCAGAGGCATTAAAAAATCCACATCTCTGAGTGACATAGTTAAACCAACCTAACCCCCCAGTGTAGACAGCACTATGTCAACTGAATAATTCTTCTGTCGACCTAGCTACTGCCTCTCAGGGAGTTGGATTATGTACACCAAAAGGAGAACCACTTCTGTCAGTGTAGGTAGCATTTACACTGAAGTGCTACAGCTCTGCTGCTCTACCATTTCAAGTATAGGCTAGCACTTTATACTTGCATTTTCCAGTTAATTTATGCCCCAATGGCCTGAATTTCCACCAGCTTACATCTTGGGGAATAATTTACATTTATGAGAAGTTTGGGGAAAATTCTTACTTGACAGCCACTTTAAATTGGTGCAAATGATTACACAAGATGCAAGAAAATGGAGAACCAACCTCAATGTGTTAGTGACATTACTATTTGAGTCAGAGTTGAATTTGCACTTGAGTATAAATTCCTTATTTCGGCTTTGCCTGGGCACATTTGTTTATTATCATTTGGAAAAATATGCCTAAAGTAAAATAATAGCTGTACAGGCAGTCCCCGGGTTACGTACAAGATAGGGACTGTAGGTTTGTTCTTAAGTTGAATTTGTATGCAAGTCGGAACTGGTACATATTGTAGGGGAAACTCTAGCCAAACATTTCTCCAGAGCTCAGTTTTATTCTCCCACTCCTCACTTCCCTCAGTCCTTTATTCTTAAGCTGAGGTGTCTGCTGAGAAAAGCCGCTCCGCGTTTCCCTGGTCTGCTGGGGGGAAGCAGCTAGTGCGGGGTTGCCTCACCCCGTTTGTAAGTAGGGATCCGATGTAAGTCGGATCCATGTAACCCGGGGACTGCCTGTATACTACTCAAATGGAGAGTTTGGTTTTGCAGATTAACATTTTTGTTTCCTACAGTAGTTATTTCAGGAGACACTAGGAACTTGCTGGAAAGCAAAGCATAAACTATAAACATTCACATAACCACTGAGAGGACACTGTGTCAGGACCAACTGTTATGCATTTGCGTTGTAAAACAAATTTGACTTTTTTTTTAAAAAAGGACAACTCAGTTTGTAACAGAGATCAGAGCCAAAACTTCCTGCTATATTCAGGATCAAACTGAATTAGCAGTTTTGAAATACTTGTAGCAATGAACAAAGAAGCCACAAATGAGAACTACAGAAATAAAGATGTGACAATGTAAAATGAATATCTGAACGAGAAAACTGCAGCAAAAAGAGTATGGGTAGCCAACCATGACACCATTCATCTTTCTAATTGTCTACCATTACTTCTTAGTTCTGTAGTCAACTGACCAGGTGCTAAACACGTCTTTTAAAAAGATAGCTATCTTTTGTGTTCATTTTGAAGCAAATGCTATGTACACTTTTGCAAAACAATACTGGATACCCATTTCATACCATGTAAATTCTTTATCTCTGGTACATTTTGTAGTTATTCTACTCAGATTCATCTCCTACTGCTTCATACAGACAAGGGACCTGGCATCATTGCAGAAACAATATGGCATCTCTAATCAACCTATTTCCATAAATTAGTAACTTAATTTTGTTCAGCTTTGAATTAGGGTCCTGTCAGTGCATATGCATATTCTCAGAGCTTTTATTGTTTTAAATATTATGAGTAATAAGAGTCTAAAATGATAAATATTTGTGGCTATAATAAATTGCTGTCATGCTGAGCTTTCCTGTCAGCTCAAACTATGTCAGCAGTAGGAAATTTTGCACCATGTATACAACACTAGTGCAGATCCATTTGTGCTAGCAACAGCAGAAGTGCAGTTGTTGACAGGGGTGCAGTTTTTTTTACTATCTTGCTGTGTACCCCTGCTCTGAATGGTGAGCATAGTTCTTTGAGGCCAAGCTGTCCTAAAGCTGACATTAATAACCAAAGGAGGAAACTAGCAATACATAGTACTTTGTGTGGCAGAGCTGTCCAATGTTCCTTCCTCATGTCTCTAACTCTGGGTGTTAGAGACAGGGAGAAAAGAACCTTAATTGGAACATGCACATGCTGCACAATTCCCAGCAGCAGCAACAAGCCTTTTAGGGAGTTAGTGCAAGTTAAAGTAAATCATGTGGCTCAACTTGTGCTGAGGACTGGCCCGATGCAGGTCTGCTCACGGTCTGTCACTATTAACATTCCTTCTTTACATTACACTGATTGTTCTTTGTGTTCATATTAGGATCAGGGCTTCTACATAACTCCACTTTGTATCTTTGCCTTGTAGAGACAAAGTAGATGCTGCCACTTTTTCTCTCTCTCCTGGTATGGAATGAAATTAAATGCAAGGCCTGGCTCTCTCCTAGTTTCCTTCATAGCACAGACATCCTTGTGCTTTCATTTTTGGTACTGTTCTTCACAAAATCTGATTTTCTCTTCATATTTTAAGAAAACTTGTAAATGTCCCTAGATGGCATGAAGCAAAATGCAGGACAATGTAGCACTTTAAAGACTAACAAGATGGTTTATTAGACGATGAGCTTTCGTGGGCCAGACCCACTTCCTCAGATCAAATAATGGAAGAAAACAGTCACAACCATATATACCAAAGGATACAATTTAAAAAAATGAACACACATGAAAAGGACAAATCACATGGCATGTAACTATTTGTCAAAATAAGCAGCGTGGGATTTTGATACGTCATCATTTACCAGCGCCTCAGCTAGTAGTATCAGAATATAGATTAAGAATATTAGAAATTGTGGAAGTGAAGTCTGATGGGCTCATTCTTCCTTGGAATAACATCATGAGTGAGTGATTCAGTTTCCCTTTTGTACAACTGAACTGTAATGTACTGTAATGGATTAGCGAATATATTTAAATAGCAAAAATGATCAATTTTTCCATGGCTATTTATTCAGGAAAAAAAATATGAGGAAGTGACTTGAATAATATATAACAACAATTATGTAATTTATATAACTGAGAATCAGAAAAGAATAAAATGTCTAAAATAATCACACAGTAAAACAAAATGCCTATAACATTTAGTGTTGACTGGAAATGGGGAAAATCTTAATGAAAATCCATATTTGTTTTTCATGGAAATTTCTTTTGCCTTATAACATTGAAACCATCACTATGCTAAAGTTTTTGTAGATATAAAGATTTTGCATTCATGCTAGCATGCAGTGGAAACCAAATATTGATTCATTTTATTTAAAATTTCAGATCTTGTTTAATGAAATTCTGTCAATGAATTTTCAAATGAATTATGACACAACAATACAGAATTTTAATACAAATTATCATAAAAACATGAAGTGTAAGTTACTATTAAGAATAAAGTGGCTTTACATTATAAGAAAGAGGGTATTTAAGACAGCATTAAAGCATGCAATATTTGTATATTGTGAATATCAATACATCTCGGTACTACTTCACCTGACACTAAACAATTTTTTGCCATCAACATTGGATCATGTATTTAACATTTCCTTTGCACATTCCTTCTACTATGCTAAACTCATTAGTTGTAGTAGAACATTTTATATTTATAAAAGATAAGGATAGAGTCATGCAAGTAGTACTGCATGGAATTGAAAGAGTATTCTGAAACAATCTAAGTTTCTATTTTCCTAGATTTCTTTGGAGCTACCTATTTACTACAAAAAGGCTCTTAAACAACATATTAGAGTATGAATATATTAGAAGACTTACCCACTGTTGCCAGAGTCTGGCCTAGAGAGGGCTGCACAGACCTCTTGTTGGCACTCCCCAGACCAGTTCAGGGCCCTGGAGTGGGAGGGGGATCTGTCCCAGAGCAGGGATGTGAGGAGGCCATCCCAAGGCCAGGATTGGGGGGCCAGCCCAGAGTTTGTGGTAATGCAGGCTTCCCCTGCTGGCACCTCCTGGGCCCAGCCTGGGGATGGGAGAGGTGAGGAGGGGTCATGAAGGCTGGTCAGCAGCAGCCATGCTGAGCAGCCCAGTGGTGCTGGTGGGGGGGGGGGATGGCTGTGTTTCTCTTTCCCCGTGGTGATCCCAGGGGGTGTGTGTGTGTGTGTGTGTGGCACAGCCGTGGAGCCAACCCTGGCACTGTAGCTGAGGCCAGGGAAAGGAGTTTGGGGTGGGGGTTAGGGTTAGGGTGTCACTTACATGGGCCTGTGGCCGGCAAGATGGCAAGCTCTGTCCCCAGCTGGCCACTCCATTGGTGGTGTGGCTATCCTCCAGTGGTCACTCTTCAGGATAGCTGTCCTCTGCACTCGCTGTCCCCAGTAGTGACTGAGTATTGCATTCCTCCTCTCTTTGCCCCTCCCTTTCCATGTAACGGAAGACAATCAAATTCTAGGAACACCCCATTTTCTCGGCACAACCAAACCCTGACCTTTCTTTTAGTTATGATAAGAGGAAGCTGCATACCAAAACTGGAGGTCCTAGCTCTTACCATTTAGGAGGAGTCCCTGAACAAATAATCTTCACAGACAGGCAGATGCATAAATCCCTCTCTCATATATATGAGAGAGAGAGAGAGAGAGAGAGCGCGCAAGTTAGGAATGGTAACACAACTTTCGTATTACAAAATGAAGATTGGTGAAAACCAAAACCATTGGTGAAAATGGATCATTCCGATGAAAATTTTGTTTGGCTTCAGGATGAATTGTCTGGTCAAAATCAAAATGAGAGAGATCCAATATTGAAGATTCAAGTTCATACTCTGCCTGATTTAGAACAGGGACCTGAATGTGAGTCTCTCACATGAGTATCCCACACACAGAATACACTAGGGAATCAGGAATTCTCTCTCTCTCTCTCTCTCTTTTTTTTTTTGGCAAATAAATAAATAAATAAACAAATAAATAAATGTTATAAGTTCTTCATTTCATTCGTCTTTCAAACAAACACAAATTCTAAAACCTTATTTTTGGTGTGAAGTGGAAATAATTTTTGGCCGACCATATTAATACGCCTGTTCTCCTTGTAGCGAAACTGTAAATCACAACAGATGCTTAAAAAATATACTGGGGTAATATGGTGCTAAATCTTCTCTCAATGAACATTTAAAAGGCAGTTATTAATAAGTGTAAATGGTTCTGATGAAGAAGTCTGTACTACTACTTTATGATTGTATATTATACCTATAAAGAGGTAGAAAACAGGTTTTTTTATAGTAAGGTATATTTAATTTGTAAACTTTAAAAAACCCCATACACTAAGGGCATATCTACACCAGAAGATACAGTCGATTTCTTACCATCCAATTTTGCAAAGACAAAGGTCCGTATCCTCACTGCAGGGAACAATTGAATATAGTACAAAGTAGTGTGTCTCCATTATGGAGCCTATCATCAATTCAGAAAGCGAGGCACTATGGGCAGCTTTGTATTCTGGGCTATGCTCACAGTGTCCACCAGGTCCAAAACTTTACAGCAAATGGAACGGGGATCATGCTGATATTATCCCAGAAGGCTCTCATTTACTCCCCGCCTCCTCTCCCTGCCTTGCATATTTATGGAAGAGAGTCCGCTCATGCCTTTTTGTGCCCTGGTTGCTCATGAGGCTGCCATAACAGTGCAACCATGGAGCCCGGTGTACAGGAAAGCATTGTCATTTGTCATGCTCATGTATGTTGTGATGCACCTCATGGCACTATGCTGAGAGAGCGTACGCATATTGCTCCACCAGGAAGAGGACAAAGCTCAGTGTGGCATGGAGGCCCTGCTCAGGTAAGGCCTGGTGCTCATGCTACCGCACTGATCAGTCAATCCTCTGGACACAGTGCAATGGTGGTTCTGGCACCATGAGACGAACTTAGACTGGTGGGACCGCCTTGTGATGCAGACATGGGACGATCAGCAGTGGCTGCAGATCTTATGAATGTGTAAGGTCATGTTCCTGAACAGTGAGAATGTCCTCCCTTTGTCCTGAGGCACGAGAATACCCGAATGAGACCTGCTTTGACCATGGAGAAGTGTTTGGCAATTATCCTATGGAAGTTTGCCACATCAGACAGCTACCGATCAGTCATGAATCAGTGTGGGGTGGGAAAATCTACCGTCAGGGCTATTGTCATAGAAATAGCTGAGGCCACCAATAACATCCCACTATGGAGGATTGTGACTCTGGAAAACGTGGACACCACAGTGGATGACTTTGCCATGATTTGCTTCCCTAACTACGGTGGCCCACAGACAGAACACACATCCCCATCTTGGCCCCTGAACACTTTGTCATGGAGTAGATCAACTGTAAGGTCTAATTCTCCATGGTGCTGCAGGAACTTGTGGATCACAAGGTCTGTTTCACCCACATCAACATGTGATGCTCAGGAAAGGCGCATGATGCCCGCATCTTTCGGAACTCCTGACTCTTTTAAAAGATGCATACCAGAGAGGTGGACATGCCAATAGCGATCTTTGGTGACACAGCCTACTTCTTGGTGCCATGGCTCATGAAGCCCTACATGGTCAGCCTAGACTCCAGCAAGAAGGAGTTTGAAAACAGGCTGAGTAGTTGCAGATGCAATGGCGGTTGAATGTGCCCTTGGATGTTTAAAGGGGAGGTTCAGGAGTCTCCTGACTCATCTGGACCATAGAGAATGAAACATTTTCTTCATAGTGGCAGCGTGATGTGTGCTCCATAAGGGGGAAACTTATCTGGCAGGCAGGGGGGGCAGGTCTGTATAATTTTTGGTGGTGCCCCATTAGCCACTTCCCCATCCCCCTCCCATTACCCAGGCCTCTGGAGGTAACACGCTTGGGGCAAGATGGACACATGACCAGAAGTAAAGGGTGTCATGTGACCCCTCTCTAAGGACTTTTCCCATCATCCTCCTACCAACAGGGATTAGTTTGGCCCCGACCAAAACCCCCTCATGCAACTATCCTGCAATTGCATTAGTCCAATGTGTGTGACATTAACTCGGAGGCAGAGAGGCTGGGAGAAGTGTTCCCTCTCAGGCTATGTCTACACTCATGGCTTCTTGCGCAAGTACAGTCATTCTTGCGCAAGAACCTGCACAGCAGCCACACTGTCCACCTCTCTTGTGCAAGGAAATTTACAGTACAGCATGGTAAGAGAGGGCGTCATGTGCAAGAGCTACACTCTTTTCCAACAGGTGTAAGCTCTCTTGCTCAAGAGGACAGTGTAAAGGTTTGGCAGGGATTACTTGTGCAAGAAACCCCTATGGCTAAAATCGTCATCGGAGCTTTCGTGCGAAAGAGAGTGTCCACACTGCCATGGATGCTCTTGTGCAAAAGCACAGCTCGCACATGGCAGTGCGGATGTGTTCTTGTGCAAGACTTGCACAAGAACCCTTGAACAAAATGTTCTTGTGCAAGAAGCCACCAGTGTAGACATAGCCTAAGAGTTTCCTCCCATGCGCAGAATGAATTTTGTGTTCTGCACCAGTACTGAGTTCATGTGGCTTGTTTGGATGTACCACTGTGGCACCCAAGTTATTAATAAATAACTTATAAACCTCTACCTTTTCTCTCTGCTGCCATGTCTCCTCCCCTTGCTCCATCAGCTCCCCGGTGCTTGCTGCCCCCCAACTCCTCACCCTCCTCTGCTGTTCTGACTCCTGCCCTTCTCACTGCCCTCAGCCCTCCTGCAACCTGCCCCCCTCTACCAGCCCTTCTCTCCCCCCTGTGCCCACTCCTCCAGTAGCCCCACTCTGATCATGTGAGCTCCTCCTCCTCATCCCCTCTCCTAAAACCTCCCTCTACACACCTGCCCTGCCTCTCTCCTTTGGTGCTGGTCCCTCCCCTGCAGGTGTCTGCCCTTCTGCTTCACCCTCATAATCCCCTGGCACCTGCACCTTCCCTTATCACTGCACCCTCCTGATGCCTCCCCCTTCCCTCATTACCCCTGACCCCTTTGCCCTCTTTTTCACTTATGCCTACCCCCTCACCATCCTCTGCCCCCCCATTCCTCTCAAGCCCGTGTCCTCACATGACTTGCTCCATCCCCACCTTCCTCATGCCCACCCCTTCTTTCAAGCCTTATCCCAACACCTTCTCCTCTAGCCCCCAATGCCCTTACCCTCTCCTTTCCCAGCATCACCCTGTCCCCCCTCCCACTGACACCTCCCCTCCTACCTTTGTCCTCAGTCTCCACTTGGATACTTAGCATTTCTCTCTCCTGCACTGCTCCTTGGTACATTCCCCTTTCTTCTCCTAACCTGCCCCCCTCCCCTCACAGCACAAGCCCCTTCCCTCTTCCACTCCTTTCCCCTTTTTCCCCCCTCCCCTACCTTCTGCCTTTCAGTTTGTGGGGCAGGGGGCTGGAGTCTGTGATCAGGCCCTGCTGCCCCTCTGTCCATCGAGGGGGTATAGGCCGCTCCAGCATCCGCTGCCCATTCCTTCTGGGGCTGCGGATTCTGGGCGTCTGCACCGCGGGGTTGCCTGCCAGGTCCCGGCTGCTGCAGGAGGGTGGGTGCTTCCCTGAGCTGAGCTCACTGCATCACCCCCGGTCCCAGGAGGATTCCGCCCCCCTTTGTCTGCCACGCCGCAGGCATTTAAAATACCTGGTGCGTGGCATGAGCATGCGCCGTAAGGGGCGGGGCCAGCTGCACCCGCTTGCTGCAACATTTGCCCAGGGGTGAGGCCTCCGCATCCTGTCACCCCTGTCTGGCGTGCAGTGTATGCATGTGCCACATGGATGTGGGGCCAGCCCGTCGCAGCAGCTTGCTGTGGCATCCATCCAGTGGCAGAGCCCCTGCGCTCCATTACAGTGGGCTGTAGGCACCCCGTCACAATCCCCCTTCTCCTCCGGGGATGCTTTGGGGCTGAGGGGGAGGGGGGACAAGGACGTGCCAGCAGGTGGGGGCCGGGGCCCGCTCCAGGCAGGGCCAGGGGAGAGACTCAGCTCCAAATATTGGTGTAGCAGGGCCCCTGGCTCTGCATATTGCTGGAGCATGGGCACCACGAGCCCATATAACTCGCTGCCCGTGCCGGCAGGATCAGGGACTGAGGCAGAGTGTTTAGCCAGAGTGATTGAACAGCCACAGACCACCGCGATCAGGAGAGCTCCGTAAGGGGCAGTGCAAATCAGAGAAGTCTTGTAGGACAGTTTTACGAAAGGCCTCTTTTGAGACTCTGCCATATGGCTCTCCACAAGTTGCCCCTTCATTCCCCATGTTTCCCTTTAATCCCAACCCCACTGGGGCAGTTCATGCAATAAAGAGACTGTAGTTCAATGAGTAGGAGTTTTTATTAGGGGAAAACAAGAGGAAGTGGAAGATCTGCAAACTGCAAGGGGGGAGGGAAAGGGAGGCTCAGGAACAGGAGTGGGGCTGCCTCTGCCTCCTTAGGGCCTGGAGGGTCTGGTTCCCCTGGAGTTTCCCCCCACATCCTGGTGCCATTTTGGCCTTTGAGGACCCTGAAGGCAGAAGCTACGGGGCTGGTGAAGGATGGATTTGGGCAGCCATCAAGGTAGGTGGGATTTTGGGAAGTGACCCTGTCGAGAACATGTCCTCTTAGAACATGTCCTCCCTCATGCATTTGCACCTGCGGATATGAGCCAGGTAGGCAGATGCTGGAACCTGAGCCAATGGGAGCCATGAGGCTCTGTAGCTGCAGAGCCAGTAAATAAACAAACCAGAATGGCCCATTAGCAGCTTTCCAAAGTGGGTCCATGGACCACTTTTAGAAACACTGGAATAGAGAGAGGAACAATCCTTCCCACAGTTCCTGATATGCAGGGCTATTGAGCAATTAGAATCATGAGCCTGTTCCCTGCACAGTGCATTTAGCCCTTTGTGGGTGGAAGTTGACTTTGATGAAATTATTTTCATTAGAAAATACTGATTGGTCAAAACCAAAATGATCTGAAGTTTCAACAAACTTCTGCAAAAACATAGGCAAGGTTCTGATGGACCCTGCCAGCCAAGAAACCTGTCTGGCATGCTGCCAGCTCACTTAGTAGCCACATTGGGGAGCTCAGGCTTCCAGGATCCATAGCCCCTTGGCAACCCCAACATGCTGATTGCCTCAGAGTGAGGGACCCCAAACCTCTGTATTATGCAGTGTAGATCCTGGAAGCCCATGGGTGGAACTGGGGTTCTTAAGATTTATATGCTCCCCACTATGTGGTGGGTACTGCCTTAACGAATGTTCAATACATTGTGAAGATGTCAAACATTTTCAAATAAGTTATATCAAACGCTGTTGAACTCTACAGAATATCCAACTTATTTTAGTAACAACAATGGAGCAGGCCTCAGATCAACAAATCAGATTTCATTGATCAGTATTCACCTTGCACTGCCAGAGCACTACCAGAAGCAGAGAAGTACCAGTGAATATATCTACAGAAACAGATTTGAAAAGCTAGAAAAATATCTTTACTGCTATTAGGTTACAGTATGCCCAAACAATGTTCTAGTCTGATGGTAAACATACCTGTATGAGAAGAAAGAACTGATCATTCAGCTACAGCAGACATATGCTGTCAGAAGTGGGTTTCTTGTCAAAACTAAATTGGAAGCTGTTGAGTGTGAGCCAAGTCTTGTTGTCAGCCATAAAGAAGAGACACAGAGACTGCTCCAACATAATTTAATTTAAATATTAAAATACATGTGTGTTGTCAACATAAACCCTGGAAAATCCACCATTACTTGCTTAAGGTAACAGGCATGTTTTAAAAATAACTTAAAAAACAACAATGGTCCGAAAGCACCTTAGAGAATAATCAAAAAAGATATAGATAGTACCATGAGCTTTCATGAGCACAACCCTCTTCTTCAGATAATAAAACGGAACAAGAAGCACAGAGATTCAATTATAAAATCAGAAAAGAGGGGATGGAGAAGAGTTAAAAACCCTGTCAATTAAAATGTCCATGCTAAATGAGGCTAATAGAGTAAGCTGTAAGTGCCCAATACTTTGGGTGTTGAATATAATGGCGTATCCTATTCATGTCTTTGTTCAAGTCATGAGAAATAGTATCAAATTTGCATATGAAGGCTAGTTCCACAGACTTTCTTTCCAGTTGATTCCTGAAATTAGTTTGTAAGAAAATAGCCGTAACACAAACACTATGACAGACTCCTGGATTAGTAGGTACAACTTCCAGTCTACAGTCCTGAAACATTTCCAGATGAAAATTCCCAAATTGCTAAGAATGAGACTACTGAAGAAGATCATTTGGTGTCCAGTGACAGACTCTAATCTCCATCCATTCAACGTAAAATATTATTCAATAAGACTAGATCGAAATGTATGGGGAAAAACATTGAGAAGATCTGCATCCAAGTTGTTAATTTTAGAAGTAATGATCTGTTTCTGGAACTGGAGAAAACTCATTAGATCAAATGGACACACGATACTGGTGTTTTGTAGATCTTAATGTGGAAGTTACAGATTTCTACAAGGTAGAGTGCCACAGTGAACTTTCCTAATAAATTATGGAGTATCTTTGTCTTAGTTATATATTGAAAAAAGGCACTGTGGATGCAGTACAAAAACACACTGAGGAATAACAGACTTCAAATAACATATAGACTGCTCACAGGTAAAAGTATGGAACATGACAAGTTTAGTACATATATATCTGCTGAAGATGGTGAATATCATCACAACGGACAAAGTCTTGATGTCTGAAAAACCTGCACACACCAGGCAGAAAGCCCCTAAATTACTCTCAACATACTGCAGTACTGTTTGGCTTAATAGCTGATATATACCAGTGATAGTAACATCACTGTCAGACTTCATACTACTATGAATACTTTCCTTAGTCCAACACGTCATAGATACACTGAGGCTATGTCTACACTACAAGGTTTTTGCGCAAAACAGCTGTTTTTGTGCAAAAACCCACGGAGCGTCCACACCTCAGGCGTGCTTTTGATCAAGGAAATCGACAGCAAAATGGCAGAACATAGGGTTTTTTGCGGTATAGGTAAACCTCCTTCTATGAGGCATAACTCCTTTTTGAGCCACAACTGTTGCACAAAAAGGCATGTGTGGAAGCTCCGCAGGGTATCATTGTGCAAATACAGCCTATCCGAAAAAGCACAGGTGCTCTGATGGCCATTCTGCAAATGGGCATCAGAGCTTTCTTGTGCAAGAGCATCCATACAGTGTGGATGCGCTCTTGTGCAAGAAGTTTTTTCACAAAAACTCTTGCTCAAGAAGGCTTTTGTGCAAGAAGTCTGTAGTGTCAACGTAGTCTGGGTCTTCCCACTTTCCACAGACCACACCCCACATCCCCAATATCTTTCTATTGCGTATTGAATACACTGCACATATTTTGGTTTATGTGGTAGTGTTCTGCTGCATCACATAGAGGTCATTGAGTCCAGTTCCCTGCCCCCACAGCAGAACTGAGTACCTAGATCATCCCTGATATTTGTGTGTTCTGTTGCTTACACCTACTGGTATTACTAAAGTGACACGCACCTAAAGCAAGGGCAAGTGAAATGAAGTACATGCTGATTGCATACAACACTGACTTTAAGAATAATGTGCTCCCTCTGCATCCAGTCAAAGGGCTGCTACACTTCAATCAGATATGCTAGCACAGTTAGCAAAACTACCCTATTCCAGGTGAGAGTTTTGGTTATGACAGTTTTGTGTCCCACCCAGAGGAACGAGGGCCTCTCATGCAGTACATTAACTAAATGAGGTTTTCCTTCTCTGCTTTAATGTGTGCAAACCAGATGACTGATTGGCTCAGAGAGAAGCAGCACTTCTGACAGCTCTGTGTGGCGAGATTATTGGAGACCGCTGGACTATGCTAGGACTCTGAGATAAACACCTGAGGTAAGGGCGAGGACACTGCCTCCAGGAGGGGAAGCCCTAGGAGCACCACTCTCTGCCAGAGTGGGGAACAGACTGGAAGAACAGACTGATGAGGGGCACCAGGGACACCATGAAAATGGGCCTCTGTTATAGGTGTACCCTAGAAGGGTTTTGTTTGATTGTACACAGGGGCATGTATGATTTGCCCGGAGGGCTGAGTCACGGAAGAGACTTTGAAAAGGAGAGAGTTCAGAGAGTGAGAACAGAGTGCCACCCCATTAAACTGTCAATGTCAGTTCAGTCTTCAGTTGACAAATTGTCAGTAAAAATACATTGGGTCACAAGTAGGACCCTACCAAATTCAAGTTGCATTTTAGTCAATTGCATGGACATAAGTTTTAAAAATAATATTTTTCATGATTTCAGCTATTTAAATCTGAAATTTCACAAGTGTTCTAATTGCAGGGCAGTGTTTCTCATGTGGTTCATAGATGCACTCTGAGAAACCTGCTAACTGGCCACTGTGGTTTGTTTATTTACCAGCTCCACAGCCACAAAATTTCGCAGCTCCCATTGGCTCCAGTTCATCGTTTGCATCCTAGGGGAGCCACGGCAAATGGCAAACTTTAGGTCAATGGGAGCTGCGAGGACAACAAACAAACCATTTGGCAGGTTTCTCAGAGTGGATCCATGGACCACTTTGAGAAACATTGTTGTAGGGTCTTCACCCAAAAAGGAGTTTGGGAGAGAGAGGGGGGATTACAAGATTATTGTAGGAGGGGTCCTGGTACTTCTACTCTTACTTCTGCAAGGCTCCTAGAAGCTGCGCTGTCTACAAAGCTGGACACCTGGGCTTCGTCTAGACTGCATCCCTCTGATGAGAGAGGGATGCAAATCAAGCACTTCAGAAGTGCAAATGAGCCCGGGATTTAAATATCCTGGGCTTCATTTGCATGCTCGCGTTCAGACGCTGTGCTGATCAGGCTCAGTGTCGAAAGTGAAAGTAGAGTGTAGCCGTGGCTCTGCTGACAGCGGGGAGCTTTTTCGGCAGCCCCTGTACTCCTCATTTTTGCAGCAACACTGGAGTAAGATGACATGAGTAACCCCCAAGGAGATTGCTTGGATTCCCGGGGCTTTGTCTGCTGGCAGCTCAGGGAGAGGCACTCTGAGTTTGCCTTGGCTCCCCCTCCCTACCAGGGCCAGAGTCTGCCCGGCAACCCATGGGGAGTGAGATGCCCCTCCCAGGGGGAAGGAGAGACCATTGTTGAGGGGAGTCTGGAGCCAGCCAGGAAAAGGGGAGGACTGAGTGTGTGGGAGCGAGTAAGCCCCAGGCCTGCATGCAGGGTTCCCCCTGAGAACTGGCCTCTAGGGACCTGAAGGCAGGATCCCTCAGCTGGGTTTATGTCTCCACTGTTGATTCCCAGTTGTGGAGTTTGCTGGGAGGCTTCCCCAGCCAGGCTGAGTTGGCTCTCCAGCTCCCTGGGTGAGAGAGTCACTGCATGGTCAGCTGGGCTCTAGCAGCAAGTTCAGGGCTGTTGCCTGCTGTGTGGGTCTGGAGGCTGGGCTGGGAGGCTATAGTTTTGAATTTTGGTGCAGTTGTGTGGTCTGCATCTTGAGCCCTGCACCCCTTCGCGGTGAGGGGAGATTCTGGGACCGAAGCAGCCTGGTTCCTGCTTAAAGAGGACCCCTGTGAAAAGAGAGCAGCCCTTTGCAGAGACTGAGTCATCTCTCAACCTGAGGCTCATTCATGGAGTGTGTGAGTGCACCAATTTTTAGTTAGTCAGGCAGGGAATTTGTTTGGGGATTTTATTACCTGCAGCATATTAAACTGTGGAGGGATTTGCTGCCTTCTCCCATTTGTGAGTCCTTTGGGATGTACTGGACCTAGTCAGCTCCACTGCTAAACCACTGCAGAGAAGGATTGTGTGGTCAACAGTCATCAAGAGCCCCAACAAAGTACGCGTACCAACGGGACACTAACCTCACAGTTGCTGGGCACCGGTGACCCTAAAAATAGTGTTTTACCCTGTTCTGTTATAATTGTCTCTTGTTTAATATAATTGTGTTTATTATAGTGTATGTGTTTGTGTTATTTTCTGGGAGTCTCCAACTATCTGGCAAATACGTGGGGATTATCCTGGGCTAGAATTTTCCTCCCAAGCTGCCCTGGTGACCCTGCTAGGAAGGAGTGAGGGGGGTGGAGGCACCGCCAAGTACATCAATCAGAAAGAATAAAATTGAGTAGGTGGCGGGATCCAGAAGAACCCAGACCTATCCATCCGAACCTGAAAGGAGATTGGCTTTAAAAGAAGGTAACCAGGTGGAGAGGGGGCGCTACACATGGTTTGATATTGCCACCTTTACATTCTGTGCTCCTGATTGCAGAGCTGAACTTTCAATCAGCAGCTACCACTTTCCAGCTGCCCCACTCTGTAGGCATCAGTGCAGAAGTAAGGGTGACATAATACGGTATTGCGACCCTTACTTCTGCACTGTTATTGGCAGCTCCTTCAGAGCGGAGAACTCAGCCAACAGCAGCTGCTCTCTAGTTGCCCAGCTCTGAAGGCAGCACAGAAGTAAGGGGAGTAATACCATAGGACCCTTAATTTGAGAAATGCTGGTCTCCTCCATTAAATCTGTAGAGTATAGGGTAAAAGTACACATAAGACCAGATTTTACAGTCCAAGATAAAATTTTAATGACTGAGAATTTGGTAGGACCTTAGTCATAGCCTTTGAGATATCCTCTGAAAAAGTGAATGATACAATCTGATCCTCTCCTCATTTAACCTTGTAAATAAATACATTAATGAAGATGTGAATTAAGTTTGAAAATTATGCCTTTTAAAAATAATCACTCAGAGCTTTTGTGATTTAGGGTTCTTCATATCTTGTAAGAAATATGACCTTTTGGGAATCATAAAAACATATTTTGAACAGCCTAATCTCTCATTTCCTTTTACCTGCCATGGTGAAAGTACAGGATGCCCAGTTTCTGGAAATTTGCTGCTGAGGGCTTATTCTTGAAAGTCACGGACAATTTGCTGCATTTCCACCGACTTCCTATAGATCCTCATGGCTGATAAGAGCTACTTTAGGCTACAAAATCAGCAAAAGTAATACTGAGGTAAATCCACTTTTTTCTCTGTGTTTCTTTCATTGTCTCCTTGCTTTCTATCTCTAAGATGCTAGTCCTTGATGGACAATGAGGACAGAAAAAAAGAAAAAAGGGTAATTTCTTGCCTGCAATACTTTTCTCTTGATCTTTTGTGGTTATATTTTTGCACTTTAGAGTGAAATATTACTACTGTGAAGTCAGGTGTTCCATTAATCCTATTTTTACATAGTCCAAAGGGCACAAATCCCAGGTAATGTCTGTTCCACGACATCTTGAATGATAAGTACATTCAGACTAAAAAAACAGATAAGTGTTTAAGGCAGAAAGGAAGTATGCTTTTGTTAACATAAACTAACTTGCTAGTATCATCCACATGTAAAAACATATATTTTTTGTAAATCAAAAGAACAGGGTGCAGATTTGAAGTTCACGCATATGGAAAATAAATAAAACCTGTTAAAAGTGAGGCATGCAGCAAAATATATAAATACAACACAAATATATCAAGCCAGGGTGCCTAAAATTAGGCACCAACAGTTCATACACCTTAAGAAGAAGAAGAAAAGAGAGTTACTCACCTTGTGCAGTAACGTCTGTTCTTCAAGATGCGTGTCCCCTTGGGTGCTCCACTGGAGGTGTTGGGCTTGTCCTGGCACCACAAACAGAGAATCTTCCCTAGTAGTAGCCCTGCTGGCCCATGCATGTGCTCCTGCTGTCTCACGCCATTCGCGTCATTACAGCTGAGCACAGGCCAGCTTGTCTGTTTCCTCCCAATCGGAAGCGTCTGAAAGATAAAAACAGAAGCTCTGAAGCAGGGAGGAGGGTGGGTCGTGGAGCACCCACAGGGATACACATCTCGAAGAACAGAAGTTACTGCACAAGGTAACTCTCTCTATTTCGTCGAGTAGCGTCCCCGAGAGTGCTCCACTCGAGGTGAGTATACAGCAGTAGTCCAATGCTATCACCGTGCTTCGGATTTATGGCCTCTGCACTGTGGCCTAGACTGCTTGCGCCACCACTGAATCGTTCCTCAATATTTTCATGAGAGCATAGTGTCTGGCGAAAGTAAGAGCAGATGACCAAGTTGCTGCACGGCATATGTCCTGCAAGGGCACACCTCTAAGGTAAGCCGAGGATGCGGCCATGCCTCTGGTGGAATAGGCGTGAGGCCGTCCTGGTAAAGGTTCATGCCGTAGGGCGTAACAACGTGTGATGCAAGAGATGATTAAGTTGGAAATATGTTGTGCGGAGAGCTGTTGGCCTTTCGAATGCTCTGCCGTGGCTATGAAAAGACGCCGAGACTTCCTAAAGGCACGCGTTCTGCCCAGGTAGAAGGCCAATGCTCGCCTGACGTCGAGTATATGCAGACGTGAATCTTCTGGTGAAGAATGTGGCTTCAGATAGAATGTTGGCAAGCTTATCGGCTCGTTTATATGAAAAGGAGAGTTCACCTTTGGGAGGAAGGAAGGATGGACATGGAGCACGACGCCATGCTCAGAAAACAGTATGTATGGCGGGTCGGCGGACAGACCTGCCAACTCACTAACTCAACGTGCTGAAGTGATTGCCAGCAGGAATGACACCTTCATCGTGAGCATCCGCAAGTCGCAAGTTGCTAACGGTTCAAGGGGAGGACGAGTTAGTGCATCCAATACTAAAGCCAAGTCCCATGGCTCTGGTGGAATCCTGTAGACCGGGTACAGATTCCCGAGTCTTTTAATGAGTAGATGGGCAAACAGTGAATGACCGTTGATGGGAAGACGGAAGGCTGAGATTGCTGCCAGATGAACTTTCAGCGAAGCAACTGCTAACCCCTCCATCTTTAGGTAGAGCATGTAATCCAGGACCTGCTGCGCAGGCAAGGACAGAGGGTCAAGATTCCTTGCCACACACCAAGATTGGAACCGATGCCATTTGTAGAGGTAGGTCTTGCGAGTAGTTTGGTGCCAACTGTTTATCAGCACATGCCTCACTGCCTGAGAACAGGTCATTTCTGGCAGTTGGAGCCAGTTAGGAGCCATGTCGTCAGGTGCATGCAATCGATGTCCAGATGCACCATCGTACCGTGCTGTTGGGACAGTAAATTGGACAGCTTTGGTAGTCATCGTGGCTGAGTCACAGACATTCTCGACAATTGTGTCAGCTAAGTCTGTTAGGGCCAAAAGGGGGCTATGAAAATCACTGTTGCGCCCTCCAATGTTATCTTCTCCAGCACCCTCGGAATGAGAGGAAGAGGAGGAAAAGCGTAGAGGAGATGGTGACAATTCCAGTCGAGTAGGAAGGCATCCCCCAAGGAATTCGTGCCAATGCCCATCCACAAGCAATAACGGTAACACTTTCTGTTGTGACGGGTGGCAAAGAGGTCTATACTCGGAAGCCCCCAGAGATGAAAGAGGTCGTGGACAACTTTGTTATGCAACTCCCATTCGTGTTGGGGAAGGAAGTGTCTGCTGAGGGTGTCAGCAATGACATTGTCCTTGCCGGGTAGGTATGATGCAGTAAGGGTTATACCGTGTTGAATTGCCCAGTCCCACAGACGTATAGCCTCCGCGCAAAGGAGGCATGAGCGTGCACCCCCTTGCCTGTTGATATAATAAATGGTGCATATATTGTCAGCGAGAACGTGAACCGTAAGACCTCAGATCATGAGGAAGAAGTGCCTGCAGGCATTGAATACAGCTCGCAATCCTAGGAAGTTTATGTGCTGTAGGGATTCTGGGGCGTCCAGAGCCCTTGAACCCAATGCTCTTGCAAATGGACACCACAACCGATCAAGGAAGCATCCATTGTGATCTGCATTGAGGGTTTCTGTCCATGAAAGGGGATGCCTGCTAGCAAATTTTCGGGGCTGTCCTCCCATGTTTGCGAAGACCTGACGTGCTTGAGAATGGATACTGTCTTGATTGACCTGTGAACACCCGGTATGTAAACAGTGAATAGCCAGTGCTGGAAGCAGTGCAGGTGAAGTCTTGCATGGGACACCACATAAGTGGTGGAGGCCATATGCCAGAGCAGCTTTAGGCAGGTAAAGTATGTGGGATCTGGGAGCAGTTGACACAGCCTGAACCAAGTCCCAGATCAACTTGAATCTCATTGCGGGTAGGTATACCCTTGCACTCAGTGCATTGAGCCTCACGCCGATAAATTCCAGATCATGACTTGGTGTCAGGGATGAATTGTCGAAGTTGATAATAAGTCCCAAAGCCTCGAACACCATTGTGGTGGTGGCAACCGCCCGTGTAGCCTCATTGAAAGTAGGGGCCTTCAACAGGCAGTCGTCGAGATACGGGAAGATCGTGATATTGAGGCATCGAAGGTAAGCAGCAACCACTGCTAAGGTTTTGGAAAACACTCGTGGCGCTGATGAAAGACTGAAGGGTAACACCCGATATTGGTAATGATCTGAGCCTACTACAAAATGAAGGAATCGCCTGTGGGCTAGATGAATTGTTATATGGAAATAGGCATCCTGCAAGTTGAGGGATGCAAACCAATCCCCTTTGTCGAGAGCTGGGATGATAGAGACTAATGTAACCATCTTGAATTTCTGTTTCCGCAGGTGATGATTGAGTTGACGTAGGTCCAGGATAGGTCTCCAACCCCCTGACTTATTCTGAGTGAGGAAGTACCGAGACTAAAAACCTCTCCCCCGGAACTGAATGGGTACCTCTCCACTGCTCCTATGGTAAGTAGCCGAGAAACCTCTTGCTGTAAAAGAGTCTTGTGAGGGTGTCCCTGAAAAGGGATGGGGAGGGAGGGAAGTGGGGAGGGATGGAGTTGAACGGGATGGCGTATCCTGAAACGATGTTGTTGACTCAGCAGTCGGTGGAAATCAGAGACCAGAGGTGTTGATAAGGCCTCAGCAGATGACTGGAATAAGGCTTTCAGATTGTGTGAAGCCTCCGTCAAAGGGATGATGCGCAGTCCCTCGACCGATCCATCAAACTTGCTGCCGCCCCTGCTGGTGGCCAGACACCTTGTTAGGTTGTTGTCTTCATTTCTGTTGGTGTTGTCTTGGTCTCTGCTGCTCATATGGTTTGGCACAGAGTGTCACAAAAGAGAAGGGTTTCTGTTATTGGGCATATCTCTCTTGCGCTTATACGGAGGTGTATACATCCTGAGCGTTCTCAACGTCGTACGGGAATTTTTGCCTGAGTGGAACACCTGATCAGTGGATTGAGCAAACAGCGACTGATGATCAAAAGTTAAGTCTTCTACCTTGTTTAATAGCTCTTTTGGGGCAGCAGCTTGATGCAACCAGGACTCACAACGCATGACTACAGCAGTAGCTGTGGCTCTAGCTGCTGTGTCAGCTGTGTCCAGGGCAATCTGCAGTGCTGTTCGAGCTGTTGCATAGCCCTCCTGTATTACTGCCTTTAAGATTTGACACTCAGAGTCTGGTAGATGTTCTAGAAGAGGGACTAATTTCAAATAATTGTCAAAATCATGATTCGCGAGGGGAGCCACGTAATTACACATTTGGAGAGCTGAGGTGGCAGAAGAGTATACTTTCCTGCCTAAAATGTCCAGGCACTTAGCCTCCTTGTCACTTGAGGTGTTTTTAGTTTGCGCCATCTTGGATCTCTGTTGTGCGGCATCCATGACAAGGGAATTGGGATGGAGGTGCATGAACAGAAAGTCCACACCCTTTTGGTTTATAAAATATTTCTTATCCGACCTCTTATTGGTCAGTAAGGAAGCAGCTGGAGTCTGCCAGATATCATTAGCGATCTCCAAGATAGCCTCATCAAAGGGGAGCACCAGCTACGATTTTTGTGAAGAATGTAAGTTCTTCAGCAAGGGGTATTGCTTTTGCTGCACGGCCATAGTCTGAATGCCCTGCGAATGAGCAACCCTCTTAAAGAGCTCTTGAAATTGCTTATGGTCTTCCGTGGGGGACAGCTCTCCAGGGAAGACCGCGTCGTCCAGTGACGATGATGAATGGTTGGATGGAGAATAAGGGCTGCGTGGTTCCCTATTTGAGGTATGATTGTCCTCGTGTTCGCCATGGTTAGAAACTGAGGTAGTGTCCTCTGCAGGCGCTGGAGGAACTGCCAGAGAGGGTGCACGAAGTGGAGACACCAGGCAACTGGATCGTGGAGATTGTGAACATGGGTATCGCCTGCTATGAGAAGAAAGATGGTCATCATAGTAACGGTCATATCTCTGACGGTGAGTTGGGGAACATCTTGGAGAGTATCCCCTCGATGCATCATATTAATGTGAATATCCTGAGAGTCTTGAGGAACTCAATGAAATAGATCTAACAGAATAACGAGATGGAAATCAAGAATAGCGAGAATAGTGATAGCAGTAGTGACGGCATGATGACGAACGACAAGGTGATTTGGTAATGATCTCTGGTGGAGGCATAACGAGGAGCATGATGGTTGCCCGAGTAAGACAAGGCTGGTGACCAGGGTCCCAGAGAGAACACAGCTCGGTCTGTCATGATGGAAGGGGTCTGAGCACGTCGTGACTTATATTGTGCCTTAGCCTGCACCAAAGAGAGTCAAGAGGGGAAGACGGTGCCATTTGAAGTGGAGTGGCCGGCAATTAAGCAGCCCCAATAGAACAGCTGCCACGTGGGAGAATCAGCAGTGCCGCAGGAGCTGACAGCTGTGCTGGTGCCGGAGGATGCTGTGCCGGTGCAGAGAACTGCGCAGTGCCAATGCTTGCCTGCGGTGCTGGAGCCAGTGCTGTTACGTGCGGCACCATGGAGAGCGTGGCTACAGCAGATGGCACCGCAGGTGTGGGTGCCAGCAGGGCTGCGGTCGTCTGCGCATGGGCAGCATAAGCCGGTGCCGGGGTCGCCATTGCCGGCTTCAAAGTGGCCGTTAGAGCCGTTGCTGGTGCTGATTCCGCCGGCAGTCCTTTGTAAAGAGCCAGCATCGGGTCTTTGGGGCGGTCAAGGCTCAGGGATGAGGCACTGCAGCCCTTGCCTGTCTGCTCTGCCGGGTGCCTCGGCAACTTGCCAGAGGTGCCCAGTCTGTCCCCCACACTCACTAGCTGCGACGGTCTAGCTGGCTTGTGGAACTCTTTAGTGTGTGAGCGAGCTGCATGAGTCCCGGAGGCAATGGAGGAAGGCTTGATCCCATCGGGTGTCTGGAGGGCTTTATTAAACAAAATTACTCTGAGTCGCATCTCGTGATCGCGCCTGGTGCGTGCTGTCAATTTCATACAATGCAAGCACTTCATTGGGATGTGCCCACCCCCTAAGCATTTGACAGCATGCGTGTCCATTGGATGTAGGCATGGCATCCTGACACTGCGAAAGTTTCTAACATTTCTTGACGCCGGGCATGGTTTTCTTTGGTAAATAGTAAAATCAACAGCTTTTTTTTTTTTAAGGCTACTGAACAACAAAATATGGGATTAGGATGGAAATAAATATTTTTAAAACTAACTAGACTATTAACAACTACACTAACTACGAACTGCCAAGTGGAAACTAAAGTGTCTAAAGTAAAATTCCCTTTTCTCCTCAGGCCGGAGAGGGAGCATATCCTAGGTCCGTCTGCGGCCACAGATGGTTGAAAGGAAACTGACAAGCCAGTCTACGTTCAGCTGTAATGGCGCGAGACAGCAGGAGCGCATGTGTGGGCCAGCAGGGCTACTGCTAGGGAAGATTCTCCATTTGCGGCGCTGGGACGTGCCCAACACCTCAAGTGGAGCACCCACGGGGACACTATTCGATGAAGAACAGCCTAATTTACAGAGGTGCTGAGCACTTGCAAGTCCCACTAACTTCAATGGGAATTTTGCCCAAGTAAAGAATTCAGGATATTTGTATTATTTTTGGCAATTCCCAGTATCAGTATATTACCTGTGATTGCATATATACACAGAATATGCTCATAGTTTTGCTAGATATTAGATATTCTCATTTGATAAACTATAATGATGCAATAATTCATCATCACAGCAATCTGTAAATGTACTGATGTATCAGTATATTTCATTTAAGGTGAGATTTATCAGAAGCACTCAGCACTGGCTCAGATGTAATTTCACTGAAGACAACAAAGTGGAAACAGAGTTAAAGCATTGCTGAATGCTTTTAAAAATCCTATACTTAGGATTTTATTTATTAGTATACTGTGTACATATAACTACATCTTACTTTTATTATGTTTGGTGGATCCTCGATGATGGTGATGATGGGCGATCATTTGTTGCTGAGTATGATCATCTTCCCTGGGGGTTATGGACCCTCAGTTGGCTGATAAGGCTGATCCTTGAACCACAAGTTCTAATACAGTGAGGACAGAAGTTTCCAGATACAGGAGGCAGCTGTTGACCATGACTAGAAACTAGTCTCTCCTTCCTCCTGCACCTCTTCTCTTCAGCATGTTGGCAGGCAAATTCAAAATGCAGGAAGCCATTGCATAGGACTTGTCTCCATTTTGACCTATCCTAGGCAAGTGTCTCCCAAGTGTGAATGTCAATGTTGCACTTCTTTAAGTTATCCTTTAGTAAGCTCTCATAATGCTCCTAAAGTCCTCCCACATTATGGTATCCTTTCAGCTGAGAGCACAGGACCTGTTTTGGGAGGCAATGGTCTGGCATCTTTACAACATGACCGGTCTAGCCAAGTTGCTGACTGGTGATAATTATTTTCAATAATCATAGTCTTTGCCTCTTCTAGAACACTGATGTTAGTGTGCCTGTCTTCCATAGTCAACCTGAGGAACTCCTTGCCAGAGGATATGGTGAAGACTAAGACTTTAACAAGGTTCAAAAAAGAGCTAGATAGATTCATGGAGTTTAAGTCCATCAATGGCTATTAGCCAGGATGGGTAGGAATGGTGTCCCTAGCCTCTATTTGCCTGGAAATAGGTGATAGGAGAGGGATTACGTGAGGATTACCTGTTGCATTCCCTCCCTCTGGGGCATCTGGTATTGGCCACTGTTAGCAGACAAGGTAGTAGGCTAGATAGACCTTTGGTCTGATCCAGTACGGCCGTTCTTCTGATATCATGTGCAGTTCCAATTGCTCCATCTCAGAAAACATATATTGAATTGGAAGAGATGAAGAGGAGGGCAAAAAATAATAAGAACATAAGAACGGCCGTACTGGTTCAGACCAAAGGTCCATCTAGCCCAGTAGTCTGCCTGCCGACAGTCGCCAGCACCAGGTGCCCCGGAGAGGGTGGACCGAAGACAATGATCAAGTGATTTGTCTCCTGCCATCCTTCTCCAGCCTCTGATAAACAGAGGACAGGGACATCATTTCTATCCCCTGGCTAGTAGCCTTTTATGGACCTAACCTCCATGAAATTATCTAGCTTCTCTTTAAACTCTGTTATAGACCTAGCCTTCACAGCCTCCTCTGGCAAGGAGTTCCACAGGTTGACTACACGCTGTGTGAAGAAGAACTTTCTTTTATTAGTTTTAAACCTCCTACCCATTAATTTCATTTGGTGTCCTCTAGTTCTTCTATTATGGGAACTAATAAATGAGGTATATGAGAGATTAAAAAGAGTGGCACTGTTCATTTTAAGAAAAGAAATGACTGTAGTAAGAGATTTACTTAAAATAATGAGATTGCCCTAAGAACAATAATTTTTATTGTGAGTTTCAATGGCTTTTTTGCCTTCTGATTCCTGAGTTTGGAGTTCTCACTTTGGCCACATTTTCAAGCAACCACAATAACTAAAATCTTGCTTTTTTTAAAAAATGACAGCTGAGATTCTCATGTAATCACTGGACTCCGGGATCTACAGCTTTCAAAAGAATACCAAATATTGCCAGAATGGGTAGCATTGGTGTTCTGAAGTTTAGTTAAGTGATGCTCGTAAAGTAGTTTGGATTCCTCTTTGGAACACAGTATAAGAATTAAAAACTATATTATTCTTTGTAATTATAGTGAAAATTCTATATCAAGTAGAATTAGGATAGTTTATTCTAGAGACATTAAAACAAATCTTGTCTTCCCTGAAACAGCTGTGAGCAATTTAAAAACACCTTGAATTATAGAAGAACATATAGCATAACTATACTATCAAGCAGGTTACATTTGAACTGATGCCTTATGTTACTTCATACAGCTGGTACTTCTCATTAAAAATCTTTTGGATTAATCTTGTATTTAATGTCCTTGAGGTTGCACTCCTAATGATTTATAAACAAATTAAAAAATTCTCTGAAAATACAGTTTGGTAGAGCTGTCAAACTCGAGAGAGAGAGAGAAAAATAAGTTCTAATAAATCAGGAGATCCTAATTTGTCTCTATATATTCCAGATGTCTCTCCACGCTAACATGTTGAGGAATGCATTTTACTACTAGTGGTTTTTCAATAAATTGCTTGCTTGCTTACATAGTCTAAGGACACAGTACTGACTAGAACTAGGCATTTTTCACACTGTAGGAAGTTGTAGGAATTGCACTCCCTCTGAATATTGTGCAGGAGAAATTTCAATGTGAGTCTCCCACAGTACAGGAGGATGCCCTAATCATTAGGTTGTGATATATTCTGGTGAAAGGTAGTCTCATTTTTTCTGTTGAAGCTATTCCACTGTGTATAAATAATTAAATTGTCATTTGAACAGAAAGATGAATTTTGGTGTCCCACATATTAGGCAAATGTCCTAACCACAAGACTGTAGAATTATTCTCACTCTTGTTCCCTAGATCAATGACTGTTATGAAATCAACATTAAACTAAATGTATGTCAGACCACCAGAGGTGGCAATGTAAATCTAATTTATGGGAGGGACACAAATTCAGAACTCCCCCAGAAGTAACAATCACATTTTCTTGTATGAACACAAGTATATTATTCACAAACAATGATAAGGCATTTAAAGGTATAAATGCAGAGACCTGCTGAAAGTTTGCATCATGTTGTGTGTTGTCACTTCTGGTATGTAATGAGAAACAATGCAGCCAGATACACAGCTATTCTGATTATTTGTGCAGGTGATTACTTAAGGCAGAGATACTCAACTTTGGAAGCCCTGGGGGCCACAACGATACTCACAGCACATGCTGAGGGCTGCAACTTAAGTGTGGTTGCATATACATGCAAATATATATTCAAATTTATGCAAATAGCTTTTTTCACCCTGATGGATATGAATACAAAACACTTCCCACAATGCACTGGTGCTCCCAGCACTACCCTCGGGGGCTAGAAACGCCAACACCCTGTACCCATCTGTTCTAGTCAGCCGCCTGCTTGTGTCTTTCAGTGCTCACCCTACCTGGTAGATGCCTCACTGTTGTGGAGTGTATTCCCAGTGGAAGCCATGTTCAAAGGATCCCATCCACAGGCTGCATGTTGATCCCCGTGTAAACCCAAACCACACCGTGAGCTGCAAACAAACAGGTTGAGTGCCCCATGTGGCCTGTGGGCTGCGTGTTGAGAAGTCCTGACTTAAGGGATAGACTTTTAAAAGGAAACTACAGAACTTTCACTTTTGCACAAGCAATTAATTCTGGGTGCACATAAATAATTGCATCTGGACTTCTCAATACTTAGTATTTGGGTTAGGCCAGGTGTGGGCAATAATTTGACTGCGGGACAACCTTCAGAAATTTTTGAAGTGGCCTCGGGTCATCCTAGAAGGGGCAAGGCCTCAGGCAGAAGGGGCAAGGCCTCAGGCAGAAGGGGCGGGGCCAGGACACTTGCGTGCTTTCCCACCCATAGACCCTGATTGATCTGTGTGTGGGGGAAAGTGTGAAGTCTTCATCCCCACTCACCTTCAGAGAGAACTGCCAGCTGTTCTGAAGAACTGGCAGTTCCCTCTAGGTACCTGCGCTCCTGGAGGTAGGAAGAGACTTTGCACATTCCCCCTACCTCCAGGGCAATCAGGGCCTGCAGGTGGGGGAAAATGCATGAAGACTCCTCCCACCATTCCCCTGCTCTGCAAGGAGTGTGCAGCAGGGTTGACTCTAAGCACCGCACACTCCCTCATCCCTAGGCCCTGACTGGCTTGGGGATTGGGGAGTGGCAGGACCTCCATAGGCCAGGTTAACCTGGTTGGTGGGCAGGATCCAGCGCTGATGTAGGCAGTAGGCAGGCCAAAATGTTTTGATCAAAACTGTTTTCTACAGATATTTTTAAACAAAAACAAATTCAGAGAAGAATGTCTTCTTTCTACAGAAATGTTTTTCGCTATAGAAACACTGAAAACCTAAAAGCTTCCAGTTTGGAAATGTTGCTGCAGTGCCTCATGCTCCCATTCTCCTCTACAGAGTGGACTCCCCAGTCAAGCTGCATGTCTCATGATATACCAGACCTATGGGACTACCCCGATTCACTGCAAATACTCTGGAAGAGGGGACCCATGGTGCATTATGAGAGATGTAGTCTGGCCATAAAGAGGAGGGCATAAGGCACCCAATTTATAACATCGATTAGGCACCACAATGACATTTATGAATTGAGTTCATTTGTAAGAATGCATTTTCTGTACACATCCAGTTCTATTACAAGCACCAATGCATCCTGAAAAGTAACTAAAGGAATGAATAAACGTACATTTAAAATAACAAATAGTCTGGTAGCACTTTAAAGACTAACAAAACATGTAGAAGGTATCATGAGCTTTCATGGGCACAGCCCACTTCTTCAGAATGTTGGATGTCCAGGACCAAAATAAATAGGAGAGAGGGGGTAGGGGTGGGGGAGGAGGAGGAGACTGGAAGAAGGAAAAAATGGGAGGGGGGGGACAAGAAGAGGCAATGAATTAAATGAAAACATTTTTGAAGTGATGACCTGTTTTATTTGCAAATGCAGTTGTGATGCCTATACACTTAGGGTATGTCTACACTACCCCCCTAGTTCGAACTAGGGGGGGTAATGTAGTCATACAGAGTTGCAAATGAAGCCCGGGATTTGAATTTCCCAGGCTTCATTTGCATAAAGCCAGCCGGCACCATTTTTAAATGCCGGCTAGGTCGGACCCCGTGCCACGCGGCTACACGCGGCATGGACTAGCTAGTACTGATTAAGCTTCCTATCCGAATTAGCTGTACGCCTGTACAGTGGAATGAGGTCCGACCTAGCCGGCATTTAAAAATGGCGCCGGCCGGCTTTATGCAAATGAAGCCCGGGAAATTCAAATCCCGGGCTTCATTTGCAACTCCGTATGACTACATTACCCCCCATAGTTCGAACTAGGGGGGTAGTGTAGACATACCCTTAGGGTACAGCTACACTGCACTGTTATTCCGAAATAACAATACAAGCATCGACAATTCAGTTAGTTACAGCAATTCTGTTATTTCAAAATAACATTGAAACTACAGACAGCTTAGTCCGACTTCTGTAAACCTTATTCTATGAGGAATAACTCCTCTTCTGAAATAGCTATTTCAAAATACGGCATGTATGGACGCTCCACTGCTGCTATTTCAAAATAGCTCCAAATCAGGACCATTCTGAGTAATTTTTCCACAGTGCTTTCTGGGGCTTTAAATTGAGGTAGCATGTCCTCATTAGGGAAGCCTTGCTCGGATTAATTTTGAGTCTTCCCTGTAGTGTAGACATCACATACAAATATGCTTTTCCTTGTGCTATAGGAGCAGCAAAACAGGATAAGTGTTGCAGCAAATCTTAAGGCTGATATAAATTCCAATTAGAGATTTAGTTCTCCATAAACACTATTAAAATTAGACTCTAATCTTCATACTCATATCTACTACCCTAAAGACATAAATACACATGATAATCTTTTGAGCATATTAGATGCAAGATCACTTCAGAAGAAAAGATGAGAACATGGAAACTTAGTTAGCAAGTTGGATGATGATCTGGTACCTTTCATGGGAAAATCTAAACCTTTGCCATCTTTAATCAGATAGTCATACTTTGTTTTCCTGCCTGTTATTTCTTTGCTAAATAGGTTTTAAGGGATGTTCAAAATCTCTTGACAATAAGCTTAGAATGAATTCAGAAGCTATTCTTGAAGCATTTTTATTCCCTGGAGATGGACAACTGGACACACATTTTAGGCAGATTAGACTGTTAAATAAACCCACTTCATCTCTCTTTTCTATACTGATGCTGCCAGCAATAGAGGCACAATGTGGATTTTAAGCTCTTTTGAAAACCACACAAGTTTTTCTCTTTGAAAAAGAATGGCAAGCAGCCATTTAATTCTGACCATAACTACTATCTGCTTTTATCCTTGGTGACAACCATACAACCAGTTTCCTCCACGAATAATTGTAAGATTTAATGGCTAAATATTTAAGCAGGAAACAACATATTTGGGGTAAATGTGTTTGTGTCTTTTTACTAGAAAATTACCAAATTACAGGCAGTACATCGGATCCCTACTTACCAAACGGGGTGAGGCAACCCCGCACTAGCTGCTTCCCCCCAGCAGACCAGGGAGACGCGGAGCGGCTTTTCTCAGCAGACACCTCAGCTTGAGAATAAAGGACTGAGAGAAGTGAGGTGTGGAGAACAAAACTGAGCTCTGGAGAAATGTTTGGCTAGAGTTACCCCTACAATATGTACCAGTTCCGACTTACATACAAATTCAACTTAAGAACAAACCTACAGTCCCTATCTTGTACGTAACCTGGGGACTGTCTGTACAAAAAATATTAGAAGCAGTAATTGTAGATGAACTATTTTATATAAATCCAACAAAATCAGTGTAAATAAAGATGAAATCATATGGCACAGTTCAGAGTGCACTGACTCGTGTTATTTACATATTACTAGGCAAAACCCATAATTTTCTTGATCATATTTTTTCCACGTCTGATGAGCTACAAGATTGGATATTGGTAAATGCTGTTCTACTTTTTAGTTCTGTTGTACAATTTCCTGCTTCACCCCAATTTCTGCACTATTTCATTAACAAAGTCAACAGTCAACTGTTTTGGAAAAAAGAAATTATTCAATATCCAGAATAGTTTGGAAAAACAATTAAAATAATCATTACAAGAAGTCATGTTGAGGTTGGAAAAACTGTAATATATGTGGAGAGATGCAAATATTTGAAAGTCTTCTCCCTGTCGAATTTTTTAAAGAAGTTTTCCTTATAAAAGGCTTATTTAAAAATAAGAGCACAAAGAGGTTGTGGAAGAACTCCAAAACAGTGAAAACTATCTTAGAAACTGTAAACAAAGAACAGTTATCAGTGAGAAATACTTCAAGAATCCCATGGAAACAGACCAAATAATATTTTATGAATTGGCTCCTTTAACCCACATTTTGTAGACTTTCAACCAGCCTTTTAGAGTTCATGTTCTTGAGATCTGCTGCACACAATAGTCAGCTTAACCTCTCTCAGTATGCTAATATCCTAAATTAAGAGGAGTAAATCTGAATGCAATATTCTAGAGATGAACTCTCACAATGTCACACATTAGTTGTACAGTTTTGGCTTCATTGCGACTTATTTTTCAACCACCCTAGGATCCAATTTATTTCCTTTGCGCAATTCTCAGAGTTAGCAAGATCTTATGGGAGCTGAGCTCAGACACTTTTTTCCCAGAAGATACTGAGAATGAGCATTTCCCCTAAGAAAATAAAATTTTCATTGTTACAGTAAGTTTAAGAAAACCAAATTCTGCAGTACTTTCTCAAACAGAGCATCATGGATTTTTATCGGTCTGTTCACATGAGAGCTACTCATCATGAATCAGAATTCCAGAATCAGGTCTTTTATGAACTAGAAAAAATGAGAACAGACAATTTACAGCTTTGTTTCTGTATTGCTTTCCTATGCTTTATTTCACCTAACACAGCAACATTAAAAATAACCGACTACCCTATTCTTACACTGATCTTTAGCTTGACACTTATCTACTTTCTAGAGACAGATTCTCCTCTAACTTCTATCGGTATAAATCACATGAGAATCTAGCCCCAATTTCACAGTCAGAATTAACAAAATAAACTTCCTGTAAATAATAATGAAGTTATTTTGGAAGTTTTTACCCACTCAAACATTTCAACTATAAACAGATCAGCTATATTTTTAACCTTCTGGCATACAATATTAATGTAGGAAAATACATGTAAGTAAACAATACTGATATATTTAAAATACATTTTATTACAATTATTTTACTTAATATTCAAAATAGTTTCCAACTACAAACATATACAAATCTATCTAGGTACACATTTGGTAACTAAGAGAAGCTAAATGCCTCAAATATTTACAATGGAACTACAGTTCTCTCTTCTTAGTTTTCCTAGTCTGTTGGTGAAATAGCTTGAATATTTTTAAAATTTTTAATTTCTTTCCTGGTTTATGTGTGGGCTTTATGCAAAAGAGAGAAGAAGTTACTAAGGAAAATCTAAGACGAAGAAAAAAGTCTAGCATTTAGTTCAGAAGTGGCTGACTCATGATCATACTTCTCTTTTGCAGGGAGGTTTCCATGAAAGTTGTCTCCTTCAGGTCCAGATCTAGATATCATAAAAGTTAGTCTCCTGCACTGTTGAATTTCTCATTATTGGTCAATTATTGCATTGTGCTAGTGGAACGCAGTTGCCACAGGAAGTCATAAACATGGGGAGTGCGAAGAGAATCTCTGTGATAGCTAGAATTCATTCCACTGAAGATTTGACTGTCAAAATAAGAAGGTTTAGACTGAACTCTGCCTTCAAAGTTGCACCAGGCCAGACAGCAAAGCTGAAAAACTAACAGTGAAACTGCCTACCTGTACTACTAAGCAGAGGAGCTACTACAATTTGTAATAGTTGGACAGTTTTCAGGGCATATAAGTTTCATTCTTAGATATAATGAGGTGCAATAATCACCAGTGTCAGGTGAGCATTTGATAGCACAGGGGGCAATGTTTCAAACCTTGATCAAATTAAATAAATACAGACATCTACATACACAATAATAATGGCAAAGAGTTAAGTTTTTCTAAATGTGTGTTCATTTTATCAAGCTGAATTCTTGTTATTTTCTATCCATATTCATAATCTCCTTTATTTTATTTCTCTAACACTCACAACTCCTCATTATCTACATCATCTGCAGATTTAATATGCTGTTAATTCCTCTTTCCAAATAATTACAAATAAGATATTAAATAAGGCACATAATGGAACAGGTGGCTATTTCAAGGTATGTATTTATGTTAAATAAGAGAGACAATTGCATCTCTAGAACAATTTTGTAGCCCAAATTCTCTAAAATGGATTTGAGCAGAAAAAAATGTACAGTATATGCTGTAGCTGTGTTAATCTCATTTGAACGCTGCCAAACCAGAGAATTTGCTAGAACACAAGAGGTCAACATTATCTAGAAGTTTACCAACACTTCCACTGCTTATTGGAATTTTAGATGACAATTAGAATCAAACAACAGCAAAGAACACTAAGATCAGGGACTGGTGGCTTCTAAGCAAACTTCATGGGATCACGGGAAAATTGGCCACACCCATAATAAGTGGACATCTGAAATAGCTGACTAAATTTATGCCTGACCACAGATGTTGAGTGCTGGATTAGAGAGGTTCAACCTGTAGTATATGTATATGCACATACAACTTTTACCTATAACTTTGCATGACTAGAAAGTGGAAAAAATAATTTCTTTCCACCTTGAAGTTCCCGAGTCACTGGATCTTACAGTTATAATAATGCTACATATTGAAAAATTACATTCTAAAGATGTATTAGTTTTAATTTTTCTCTCTGGAGTTTAGGTAACTGGTTTCAAGATGCTAAAGGAGCCTGACCTTATATAGGTGAAGGCAGACAACAATATTTTTTAAAACATGGTAAACTAGCCTAAATATTTCTAAATTAGGTTTTCATTACAAAAAGAGAGAAAAGGTAGTATCTTTTACTGGAGTAACATGTGTTGGTAAAAGAGACAAGCTTTTGAGTTTAAGCAGAGCTCTTCTTCTATTCTGGGAAATGTACTCAGAATGTCATAGGTCAATAGAAGGTGGAACAGATTGTTTAGCATAAGTACATTTCCTGGGCCAAAGGAAGAGCTCTGTGTAACTTGAAAGTTGAACAGAAGTGTCTCGAACAAAAGATATTACTTCACTGTGATGGTCTAGATTACAAAAATCCCCTGGTGTGCTGATCATGCCACTAATGCCTGCCTTCTTGCTCTTTGGTGCTTCCTACCACCCTGATTTACTGGACTAAAAGCTCTGGCATTCTCCAGCAAAGATACAGAGTTGAGGGTAAACACCCTGTTGAAGAGCAACACAGACACTGAATCAGTTCAGCTCCATGAGAGCTCAGCACCCAGGAAAATCAACCTTCAAAAGGAACCAAACCCCCAAATAAACATGTCTTATTCTGTGTAAAACTTTTGCAGGGAGAATGGTCATAAGGTCAGGTCAACTCTCTTTATCAATGAAAGAGAGTGGTTAACTCCTATTCACCCACTCCCAGGAGCAACAATCATTCATTCATAATAAACAAAAGTACAAAAAAAGAAAGATTTAAGTGATTGCAAGTGAACAGTCAGATCAAAGTAAATTACTAAATTAAAATAAGCAAAAAATGCCAGCTAATCCTAATCCAGTAAGAAATTTATTTAATCCAAATTCTTACCCTAAACAGCTGTTCTAAAACATTTCTTTCACAAGCTAAGCAGCCTCCTAGCTTGGGCCTGATCCTTCCCCCATGTTCAGTCTTAGATGTGTCCAGCAGGCATCTTAGGTGGTAAGAGAGTGTGTCTCTCCAGCCACCTGGCAACTCCCTACTGTTTGTTTTCCTCTCTTATATCCTTTTTGCCCCAGGGCGGAATTCTATGTGTCCTTTCTCACCTCAAATGGAAAATTATAAGAACCAAAACTGGAGTTCAGCATCAGGTGGCACGGCCACATGCTTTTCTAGGACCAAGCACAGTTTGGGTTTACAGGACAAAATAAGACAATTCACAGGTTGTTGAATTGATCACTAACCCTTCAGTTTCCAGGGCATCAGCAATGGGCCTCGTAGGACAGATTCATACTACATATTTCTAACTTCACATACAAGAATGACAGATGCACAATAATAGGATATACAGATTCAGCAGATTGCAATGTTAAAATTGATGTTACATGAGGTATTCTATCAAAGCATCTTCAAGTTATGCATATTCATAGTCACAAGCCAATTTTCATAAAGCATTAGGGGCTGTGACACTCACCTACCTTATCTAATATACCAAGGCCAACAATGGTACTACTATACTGGCATGCGAAAAGTGCATTAAGGTATAGCCTAAATGGTTATACTATATGTAATTTCTAAACTATTGTAGTTTCAGAGACATTTTAAATTACAAAACGTCATCATAAATTCAATCAGGGAGCTGTCAAAACCACTAAAATACAGAAATAACACAAAATATTTCATTTGTATTTCTAAGAGATTCAAGATACTTTGAGTCTAAGAGACTCAAGCTTGCTTTGCTCATATGCCTTTTCTTATTAATTAGATGTCTTGTACACCTATCTGCTTAGTCTACTAACACTTCTAGGCTATTTTTCCATACTACACTCCCACTCAGATTATAGTTTTCTGAACACAAATCAGCTGCAGACATATTAGCCAACATCCAACTGTTGTGACTTTTAGCATCCATGGGTGTGTCTAGACTACATGGCTCCGTCGACGGAGCCATGTAGATGAGTTTACTAAACATAGCAAAATGAAGCGGCGATTTAAATAATCGCCGCTTCATTTACATCAAAATGGCCGCCGTGCTGTGCCGATCAGCTGTTTGTTGGCACAGCGCAGTAGTCTAGACGGGGATCAACCGACCCCAGATCCCTTTGTCGTCAGATTTTTGTAAGCCTCGTTTCACAAGGCATAAGGGATCTGACGACAATGGGATCTGGGGTCGGTTGGTCCCTGTCTAGACTACCGTGCTGTGCCAACAAACAGCTGATCGGCACAGCACGGCAGCCATTTTGATGTAAATGAAGTGGCGATTATTTAAATCGCCGCTTCATTTTGCTATGTTTAGTAAACTCATCTACATGGCTCCGTCGATGGAGCCATGTAGTCTAGACACACCCCATATGTGTATATGCACAAGTATGTATTGTAATACAGTGAATATACTCAGTATCTATCTATGCATATCCCCAAGCATATTTACTATACATTTGAAAGAGTCTGTCTGTCTGTCTGTCCATCCATCTATCCACCAGTTTGTTCAAGAACTCCAAAATAGTAAGAGCTAGGACCACCAAAACTAGTATAAAACTTCCTCTTATAAGTTGTCAGAATTTGGTTGTGCCAGGAAAATGGAATGAGCCTGGAATTTTGCCATTTTATAATGATGAAATACATTAATTCTTTATGTAGGTCTTTAGTCTTCATATACCTGTACTACAAATCAGTATGATCTTGAATACAATGTGTAAGATTATTGTTTATTGCACTGATAACATGTTTTTAAAACACACCCTAATGCACCAGAATAATTTTATCTGATAATAGGTCTAGTAAGTAAATAAAATGCATATTCTTTTTAAAATTACACACAAATATTTGATATAATCCCATAATTCATTTTGTTTACTGGACTCATATTAACACACATAATTATATATATAACCCATACAGAAAATGGAATTCTTCCTTTGTCAAGTTCCCTTATCAATGCTGATTAACAGATGGAGCTATTCAGTTAAAACTCTTCAAAGAGGTAATAAGTGAAAACTGCTCTCTCTCACAAACAATAGATAGCCATAGGCTGGAGTGAATTTATAGCTGCATATCACTCTTGGGATTCTGCTTCTGTTTAGAAACAACTTGATATGTACTCACATGGTTTAGTCTGTTGTATTCGCACAGTAACTTTCCATTATACTGGATATTTTAAAAGATGGAATTAACACCCAAGAGATACATTTTCAAAGCACTGCATGAGGGTTTAGCTCTGTCGCTCCCATTCATTTAAATGGTATGTGTAGTTAAAACCTTTGAAATGCTTGGGAAATTTACCTTAAGATACTAACCTGCATGACAGTATCAAGACAATTAAATTTAACATGCTGCCATCAGGTACATTTGTTTAATCTATGGACATGATTCTTCACTGCATTCCTAGTGATGAACCATTTTATACTGCAAAGCAGCATGTGACATCTGCCTATGCTGCTCATGCTCCTTGACTTATGCTTGACAGCTCCCACATTTCTTTTCAAATGTACTATCTTAGCAATACTGGAGAACTGAATATCATTCTGCCCAAAAAGTGCATGGAAGAGGAAAACTTAATAGAGAAACATTGCCGTTCACAGAAGGCATGATGTAGCCTTCTGCTGTCATGAATTCCAGTCAAGGCCCCGGATAGCTTGGCCTGTCCCTCAGTGTACTGTTTTGGGCTCCCTCCTCTTTTCTGGCAGCACAGCAGCTTTGGTGGGCTGGCTGCTCTTCATCTCTTGTGTCTTCCTTACATACTTGTTTGAAAGAAAGAATAATAGAAATTTATCCTGCAAAGATCAGTATAAATTTAGGCAAAGAACTGCACCCCAAAATGTGTTTGTTCCCTCTGTCTGCCATACTGTTGAGCTATGTCTAGACTACAGGATTTTTTTTTTTTAAAGTGGCCTTTTTAAAAAAAACTTCACCTGCATCTCGACTGCTGCTGCATTCTTTCAAAATTAAATTGAATTGAAAGACCGTGGCGGTTTACTGACAGCGGTAAACGACATTTTACAAAGAAGAATGACTTTTTTCAAATGAGCTCTTTTGAAAAAAGGCATTCTTGACCGCAAACAGTGCTTTTTTCAAAAGAGAGCATCCAGATTGCATAGGTCCTCTTTCAAAAAAGCGGATCGCTTTTTCGAAAAAAGTTGTGGCTGTGTAGACGATCTCTTTCAAAAGAAGAGTGTAGTCTAGATGAACCCTTGGCTACGTGCCCAAATTTTCAGACACTCAAATGCATATCACCACAAGGAGCTTTTGGCTCAGGAAGAAGAAACGTAGCTACCATGCTTCAGACAAATTTCACAAGTCTCACAAATTTATCTCCTCCATTCGCGGAACAGAATAAAGGATTTGGCTCTTTTTTAGATACCTTTCCTGTGCCTACTCCACCCTTCAAGTAAATAAGAGAGCACAAACTGAAGAGATGGACAGAATGTGTGCATATGCATTTTATAGTGAAGAAAGAGGGGCATTATCATAATCTCTATTTCTTGTGTACTTTTGCATATTCGTTTAATCCTCCCCATTATGGCTGAATGCATAAAAGACTGGGAAAAGGAAACAAGCTTTAGGGAGCATGTCCTGCACATAAAAAGACCCTAGCAATATTACAGAATAGCAGTAGAACCATTTTAATATTTTAATAAGGAATCCAGTGAGTCTATGCAAGCCAACAATTCTTTGTTTGAAATGAAAGAGCATCTCTATCTCACACACACACATACACTCACAAATCAGTACAACTGAACCCATCTTTTCACTAAGTTAAAGCATTTATTTTGTTGGGAAAAAAACAAAACCGCATTAATTAATAAATGCTTTTAACTTATTTGCAATAGCTGCAGACTTCATATTCTAAGTATGATTGTACACAGATTTAGTTCTAGTTATTCTTCTGCCTAGCAGCTAAGAAATTAGTGGAAATTGCATTAGAAAATCAGTTTCCTCTAATGGTTTTTCACAAAATAGCTCCTCTCAGATGCTGTACTGCATGTAGAGGTTTTTCATAATGAAGAATGGACAGCTGCACTAGTTTGGATTCCTAATGTTCAATGTAATTTAATACCAACTACCATTCTTGAAAGCCTTCTAAATTTCCTACAAATCCAAATTCAATTACCTTAGTTGGAACTAATCAGTGACTACACAAGTGTTTCCTTGGTACCTGGGACACTGCTTAAAGCAACAAATCCATTTCACTTTCAAACATTTTTCTTCAGCAGGGAAGCAGAAAAATACAAGAACATCTGTAGTCTATCAAGTTGCTTGTCTATCATGCTAATAATATGGTTGTGTTGATTTAGATTCATTCATTAATTTATTAATGGGTAGATTTAGCATAGAGGTAATAGTTAAGAGCAGTAACGCAAGAAATCTGCTAAAGGCCGTTTGCAAGATCAGCAGAAGCTAAGGTTAGCAGATTTCTGTGGTTGAGACATTGATCTCAACCAGACACACGTCATAGCTTATTTAGAGCTTCCCTGGACAGAAAAGAGGAACTTATATCTGGGACCTTTCACCCACATAGCATAGTAGGGAAAATACTCTCAGACTCAGCAGATGCATTATTATATAAAAAAATCCCAAAATAACTGGTTCAGGCTGAGCTGAAGTAATCAGGACACACGATGTGATAAATAACCACAAAGGCCCATGGTAACAAATTGCTGTTTATGATATTGTTGATTATTGAGAGCAATAATACATTTACCTATAGGAAAAGAAGACTTCAACATTATAAACATCCCCTACTGAATATGTATCAAACATGTCAGCATCAGTGTCTCATAGTATAAGAGTGGTACCCCAGCCTAGGGACGATAGGGAGAAGAAGATATAGTCCTTGGAAGGGCCAGAATGATGGCCCCTGGTGAGGATGGGGAAGGTGAAGGTAATGAGAAAGATGGTGAGCTAACACCTAAGATTGTTCTAGAAGGAATGATGTAAGTATATGGTATGGAAATATGGATGTACATTCCCTATCTTATGAAACTGGAGTGTTTGTGACTGTGCTAACTGTATTAATAAACTATATTTGTAAATATACAAGAGTTTCTACAGTGTGAGTATTGCAACTGTACACATCAGGGTTCCTAACTGTAGAATAATTGAATCCTCGGCCTGATCCGGGGACAAAGAACCCGTCAACCCTAAAGGTGGTATTTAGAAATTAAAACGTAATCTTAGATCAGGCAACAAGTCTGAAATTTCTCAGTGCAATCCCACTCTTTAGCCATTTGTATACTGCCAAATGCAAATGTTGAATAAAAGGGAGGCAAAGCAGGCAACGGAACATCTACACAAGAAAGGAAAAAGGTAGCAACTCTACAGCAACCTGGAAAGCTTGGAACTACAAGACGCTATGTAATAGACATGAGTTATTACTAACATTTCAGTGCCGAGGCTATAAGGGAAATAAGCTCTAATGAGTGAACCGAGCAGCAGAAGATTCCAAGATATTGGTACTGCATGTGAACAGGGGGACAAAAGATGTAGAAGGGGGTATTAATTTGGCTTTCGTAGAAGTAATGTTTGTTGGGGAAATGGCTCATAAAGATAGTCAACGTGTAGTCAGAATAGAGGGAAGATAAATGAAACAGTCCAGCTTTGTCTGTGTGAAAGAAACAACGGTTTGGTTTAGCAAAATGGTGTTGTTCTTTATGTTGTAAAGCTACCTTAAAGCTACCTAGGTCCAGATCCACATACTAGTTCATCAGGATCACTAAAATTTAGGGCTTTGGGTTCGGGCTGTTGAATGACAGGTTCCAGTTTTGGAACATTAGTGGCCCAGACTGGTAGGTTGGGTGAAATAAATCAAATCTGACTGATCACCAGCTCTCCTTTTTTATTTTGAAAAGCAAATACCATTTGCACAGGTTGCCTAATCAGGGACTGCTGCTTTTTTCATATCAGTGAAGTAAAGAGAGGAGGAGGAGACAGAAAGAGAAAACGGCAGGCAGATACAGTTCGTTGTTTGTCACAGTCTAAACTTATCCGTGATGAGGGATCATGGGCGAGATATCTGAAAAACAAAGGGCTTTTCTTTGAAGTAGGAATAAGAGATCCTCCGGAATAGGGCTTTATTCTGGAGGATTGGGCCAGTCTAGACGCTTTTTTCCGGCTTTTCCCCAAGCCGGATAAAAGCGGCGGACATCTTTATTTAAATCCCGCTGGGTATATTTAAATCCCCCGTGGATTTCCCTATTCCGAAGTTTAAAATTAGCATGCCCCTTTCGAAAAAGGGGCCAGTGTAGACGTAGCCTTAATGTTTCCCCTGCAGCTGACATGGTGGAGGAAAGAATAAGGAGGCCTCAGGGATTTTCACTTTGATCCTTCTATCATTCAATATCACCCCTTGGTTTGGGGGCCTGATCCTGATCATACCCTTGTCCCCCTTCTGAGTGGAAAGTAAAGGTGACACATATTGTCATTAAAAGCTGTAAACCAGGAGGCTGGTATTCCTTTTTCTCATCCAAAGGCTGAGAAACATTTCTGATATTTTATGCAGTAATACTATTCAGGGACTCTTAGCCGAAGAGAGAGATTACACATGCAATTTTAAAAATCAACCCTCTGCCTAAACTTACAATCATATGCAAATTTGCCATGCAAAACTATTCTAATAATAGTTCAGTGACATGCAAAAAGGGGTCACTTGTAATTGTTTTTGCCAGGGCTCCAAATTATTTGGTATTGCAAATATAAACCTGGAAATGGTGCTACCTTAATAAAATGGAAATAAGACAAACTGACACGCACAGCTTTCATTCAGAAGAGAGGTATTCCTTGCCTGCTCATGCTGCAGCAAACCCTCATTTTGAAGCACAAAACTACTCTGGTTTTCCAAATTCATATTACCTGAACTAAAGTTGATCATTATGGCTCTTGGGGTCACACTGACTGAAGCTCTGCTAGACAGGAGCGTCACTGCTTCAGTCTCGTAGAGCTACTGCATGACAGAATTTTCTAAATTCAGTAGGAATGGAACTTTGCTGCAGTTGTGGAGCTTACGTTCAGGCTGGAGTCCTGCAGAGTTTAGAATATCCAAAGAACTGAAGTTCTTGGATTTTAAACCTTCTGTTTAATAAAAATGTTGAATGTCCTCACTAGTCCTTTGAAAAATCAATCAGGACAGACCTGATTATCTTCTCCTTTTTCTTCATAATAATCCTTCACCCACCTTAACACTATCCCAAAGACAAACAAATTCCCAATCCAATGTATACCCCATAACTTGAACTCAACTGCAAAAGATGTCTGCAAGCCTTTTATACTCCATGCACTCCAGAGATCGATAGGGACCAGATTGGTGTTACCTCTCACCTACCTACCCACCCCACTGTACTACAGAAAATAGGTCCCCATCACTTCTCACTGGAAGCTTCTAAGGAACTAAAGCTATACAAATACAAGCAGTCCCTGGGTTATGCGGATCCGACTTATGTCAGATCCGCACTTACGAACGGGGCTTTTCTCGCCCCGGAGGACGCGGGCAGCAGGACCGCCTAGACGCGCTGCAGTCCCGCCGCCCGTGTCCTCCGGGGCGAGAAAAGCTGCTCTGCGTCTCCCTGGTCTGCTGGGGGCTCCCCACAGCAGACCAGGGAGACGCAGAGCAAAGCCACGGAGGACCCAGGCGGGGGGACCGCAGCGCATCTGGGCGGTCTCCCCGCCCGGGTCCTCCGCGGCTTTGCTCCGCGTCTCCCTGGTCCGCTGGGGCCCTAGGTCTGGGCAGTCCCCCCGCCTGGGTCCTCCGCTGCTTTGCTCCACGTCTCCCTGGTCTGCTGGGGGAGGGGGAGGGCGCAGCTAGTGCGCCCCCCCCAGCAGACCAGGCTTTTCTCAGGATGCCTGTGGTAGAGCAGCTGGGGCGCTGCCGGTTGGTCCCGCAGCGCCGCTCTCGGCGCTACTGGACCAACCCGGTAACACCCCAGCTGCTCTACCCCAGGCGTCCTGATTCAGCCGCTGCTGGTCAGTTTCAGCAGCTGCTGAATCAGGACGCCTGGGGCAGAGCAACTTGGGTGCTGCTGGGTTGGTCCAGTAGCGTGGAGGAGCGGCGCTACTGGAGCAACCCAGCAGCACCCCAGCTGTTCTGCCCCAGGCGTCCCAAAGTCAGCCGCTGCTGAAACCGACCAGAAGCTGACTACAGGAACTCTGCCTTGGGCTTCCTGTAGTCAGCCGCTGGTCAGTTTCAGCAGTGGCTGAATCTGGACGCCAGTTCCGACTTACATACAGATTCAACAGATTCAACTTAAGAACAAACCTACAGTCCCCATCTTGTACATAACCCAGGGACTGCCTGTACTGAGAATACGAGGGGCTGAGAACAAGCATTGTTCTCCTGGTTGTTGCACCACCCATCCTTTGCCTAATGTGAAGTCTGGTATGTTTGCCTCTCTGATTCATATTTGGAGCTTGACAGCAAACACTGTCTCTGAGAATAGCCCTTGTCCCTTTAGCTTGCACAGCCCCACTGTCCTCCCTTCCTGGAAATTCCTGTTCTGTTTGCCTCTCTCCAGGTATGTCTACACTACAGGAAAAAGCCAAATTAAGATATGCAACTTCAGCTACATCAATTGCGTAGCTGAAGTTGAAGTAGCTTAACTCGGCTTTTGGCGCTGTCTACACTGCGGGAAACTGAAGGAAGAACACTCTTCCTTCGACTTCCCTTAATCCTCGAGAAAGCAGGGTTACTGGCATCAACCAGAATATCCTTCTCACTTGGAATTGGTTGTCTTAAATAGACTGTTAATTTGAACAATGGCACGTGTGATCTTCCTCTGCAGAGTAGACATACCCTCAGAGGGCTTGCTTGGTTGCAGGCCAGTGCTAATACTGAGCAGCACTTCAAAGTCTGAGTACCTATGGCTTACAGCCAAAATGTGAGTGATAAAATGCTTTCTATAAAACATGGGGTTGAGGAGCATATACCTTTGTGGTGCTTAGCACCTTGCACGAATCAGAGTGCTCTTAATGGGTCAGTCCATTAATGCACAAATTACATAGCTGCCCGTGTGAAGCTTCCACCCTCAAATTGCTTTCAATTACAATTTCATTAGCGAAGGGTCCATAATTTTATCTATGATTTGGACAACACTAAGCACACTGTGAGTATTCAACAAATAAAAATAAATACAGTTAGGGCAAGAGTTACAATATAGTACTGTTACATACAGACACAAATGCTTTTATTGCACAAGCAAGATTTTAGTCTTTGAAGAAATGCCATGTTATTCTTAGCTTTGTTATGCAGGAGTCCTCAGAGCAACTGAGTCCTATAACAAGTTTGTTATCTGCTTTATTCTTGATATTTTTCAGTCAATCCTTGAAACTGAGTAGCTTCCTGGGAATGAGGTATTGTGTGAGCTGAAATTTCTGGAAGAGAGGCATATTTGTGGGATTAGTATGACTCCCTCTCTGCCAGGACTGATGTGTAAATAAAGCAAATCACACTTAGCATATACCCAGATCACACTTAGAATGTGTCCAGATTCCACATTACTGATTTCTCTTTCTCCGGGAAGCTAAGCAACAAGGCCTAAAAATTCTGCTACCACATGCCAGAGGAGTGACACTGATGAGAGAGTTCTGGGGGAAAGGAGAAGATGCTGCCTCTGAAACAAAAGGGCAGTGCCAGAAGGAGGAGGAAAAAAGGTAGAGAGAGAAAAAAATGGATCAACGCTCCTCTTTTTCTATCTTGCTCTTATTTTGTCTTGTACTTTTTCAACCTTTTTGGTGCTCTTCTCTCCACCTGTCCTTCATTTAAAGAATAAAAACCCTGCTCTTAAAAAAATAAATTCTTGTACTGCAGATTTTTTTCAGCTGAGCCTATAGGCTGTGAGTTCTTTGTGTTGCTTAATCAGCACTTTTGGAAGCAATACCTCCTGTCAATTGATTGACAGGAGGTATTGCTTCCAGGAGTGCTAATTCAGCAGAGTAGGGTCTAGCAGACTAGCAGTGACTATGATAAATATAAATGCTTCAAATGATTGTTTTAAAAAAGTTAGATACTACATGTTGATAGAAGTGCAGTATCTGTGCAAACGATAAGTATGAAATGAAGAGACAGACTTCAGAAAGGATGGAGGTGGGTGGGGGTGACATAGCTTAAAAGTTTGATTTCTTGCAGGTATGGAGGTTTAACAACTTGTCCCTGCATTCCTTGGTTGTTGGCAAACAAGTCTGTTTAGTGCTGCAACTGCCCAATGCTTGATGATGTACAAAATTACCAACTCAAGAGGGAAGAAAAGCTAGCTGGGGAAGTAGAAACCCACTATGTTAAAGATATTGGAGTAGAATTTTTCTGGCACCAAAATTGAAAAGGTTCAGGACAGTGGTGGCCTGTCAGGATGTCTGTTGCTTCGCTAAAATTCTCAAGAGGCTGTGTGGCCCACATGGCTAATCCGATATAAAACATCAGGCTATGTTCCACAAAGGACTCAGTATGAGCTGTGAGGTAGCAGCAAGGAGCTATAACCCACCTCTATCATGTGCTGACTCTCATACATGCCAGGATGAGGGAGTATGCTAGAGTGAGAGAGTATAGGGTAGTGGTGGGCCTATGAACTAGCTCAGAGTTACTCTTGGCCAGAGGAATTCACCTCGCAGCTGCACTCACATTCTAGTTCCTTTCTACTGCTCAGGCTAGACGAAGGAGCTATACCAGCAGAGAATATATATTTTAAATACTAATCAAGCTTATTCAGTGACTGCTCTGAAAACTGGGGATTAATTGGTGGGGGTTGTGGAGGAAATATAGCAAAGTTCTAAACCTTCTTCCCATGGCTTGGTAGGTAAGGATAATTTGATACATAAATATTTTTAAAGTTAGAAGATTAAACAGTGTTTCTTCAGTACACATTTGTCTCTCGAGAGCCTTTGCTGGTTTAAAAAAATATTTTTACTACATATCAATGGATGGCAAAGTCCAGGAAGAGGGAGAATGTTTTACTGTGAAATTTTTCGGAACAATTGTTGGGAAGGAATTTTCTTCATAAAATCCAAAATAGATTGTTTTCACACTGCAACTATTTTCTTTGCAAATGAAGTTATTTTTTACTACAGTGTCTTTACAATGATCTGTAACAGAAATACTAAGCCCCTCAGCAAGAGTTCTCACAATCCAACAGGAAACACAAGCTGTCTTAGGTGTACTTTTGGTTGTGTTGATAATTCCTACACTGAATAATACAGGCTTTAGATTTGACATCTTTCAGAATTTCCTTCTAAAAGCATAACCTGATAATTAATATTTGCATCAAGTAGAATGTGTTTTTTTATATCACAGTAAACTCTGGTGCACCATAGTGATAGAGATGTAGCCGTGTTAGTCTGGGGTAGCTGAAGCAAAATGCAGGACAATGTAGCACTTTAAAGACTAACAAGATGGTTTATTAGATGATGAGCTTTAATCTGAGGAAGTGGGTCTGGCCCACGAAAGCTCATCATCTAATAAACCATCTTGTTAGTCTTTAAAGTGCTACATTGTCCTGCATTTTGCTTCTGGTGCACCAGTGCATATCTTGTAGACTAAAAGGAGAATTTTACAAACAGCAATTGAGAGCAGTATTCCATCTCTCCGTTACACTGCTTACCTCAGAGGCCAATTCCAGACCCCTTGAAGAAGTGGCCTTTACAGAAACCCATAATGGAGTAAGTGGCCTATACAGAAGTTTCTTTTTAAGCACCTTCACTTAACGGTTGGCTTATGCTCTAAAGCTATAGAATTTATATTTTTATAAACTCTTTTAGCTCATTATTGTAACTACGTGTGTTTTCATTTTACAAAGGATTATCTAATCCATTTTTGAATCCCACTAAGCTTTTTGCCACAATGATAACTTAGGGCAGTGATTTCCCTCATAGAAGTTCTTGTTATTCTGCTATCCCTTTTTAAATGGGCTGATCAGAGCTGAATACACCATTCCAGGTGAAAGCATACCATCGATTTTGAATAAACACATTGTAATAAATAGATGTTAAGGCCAAAAGGAACCATTATGATAATTTAATCTCACCTCCAGCATACCACAAGCCTTAGGATAAGTGGAAGCAATAATTTTTAATGGGGGGCTACTCCAAGATTTGGTAAGTGGTCAAGGGTCTCACTTCTGTGGAAGGGATGTGGGGGTGTGGGATGGCAGGTGGGATGTAGCAAGGAGCTCGAGATAGAGGACTGGGGTGCAGGAAGGAGTGTGGAGTCAAAGAGGGAGTTGGGGTGAAGGAAGGGGTTATGATCTGGGGTAGGGGTTTGGGGTGAAGGGTCCAGAGAGGGTTATGAATGTAGGAGAGGATTCTGGCCTGGGAAAGGTGTACAGGAGGAAGTGCAGAGTCTGGGAGGGAGTTGTAACCTGGAGGAAGGGGTGCAAAGGGTTTGGGTGGTGATGTGGGTCAAAGGAATGGAGTGCAGGGTCAGGGAGTGTTATGGCTGCAGAAAAGGATTCTGGTCTGGTGGAAGGTTCAGGGTCTGGGAAGGAGTGGGGATATAGAGGGGTTAGGTGTGACCTGGACAGGTAGTTGAGGGGAGAGAGGGGCTGGGAGTGCCAGAGGCAGGCTCTGGCAAAGCCTCCCTCCTCCTTGTAACACCCTATTAGATACTTGAAAACAGCTATCATGTCCCCTCTCAGTATTCTCTTTTTTAAACTAAACAAGCCCAATTCTTTCAGACTTCCCTCATAGGACACATTTTCTAGGACTAATATTTTTTGTTGCTCTTCTCTAGATCGTCTCCTATTTCTCCACTTCTTTCTTGAAATATGGTGCCCAGAACTGGATACAGTACTCCAACCGAGGCCTAATCAGTGCAGAGCAGAGCAGAAGAATTACTTCTCATGTCTTGTTCTCAACATTGCTGTTAATGCATCTCGGAATCACGTTTGCTGTTTCTGCAACATTGTCACACTGTTGACTCATTTTGCTTGTGGTTCATAATGACTCCAATATCCCTTTCTGCAGTACAGTCATTTCCCATTCTGCACGTGTGAAACTCATTGTTCCTTCCTAAGTGGAGTACTTTGCATTTGTCCTTATTAAGCTTTATCCTGATTACCTCAGACCATGTCTCTAGTTTGTCAAGATCATTTTGAATTATGACTCTATTCTCCAAAGCACTTGCAGCCCCTCTCAGCTTGGTATCATCTGCAAACTTACTAAGCACACTCTCTATGCCATCAGCTAAATCATTGATGAAGATATTTAACAGAACAGGTCCCAAAACAGATCCACTGCAGAACTCCACTTATGCTCTTCCAGCATGACTGAGAATCATTATTTACTCTCTGAGAATGGTTATCCAGCCAGTTATGCACCCACCTGAGAGCATCCCCAATCTAGGTTGTATTTCTTCAGTTTATTGATAAGAAGGTCATGCGAGCCCGTATCAAATGCTTTACTAAAGTCTAGGTATACCAGATCTACCGCTTCTTCCTTATCCACAAGACATGTTATCTTATCAAAGAAAGCTATCAGACTGTTCTGACCTGAACTGTTCATTACAAATTCATGCTGGCTGTTACCTATCACCTTAGTATCTTCTAAGTGTTTACAGATGAATTATTAATTACTAGCTCCATTATCTTCCCTGGCACAGAAGTTAAAGTGACTGGTCTGTAGTTTCCTGGATTGTTCTTATTTCCCTTTTTATAAAAGGGCCCTATATTTGCCCTTTTCCAGTCTTCTGGAATCTCTTCTGACTTCCATGGTTTTTCAGATGATAGCTCAAATGCATCCTAGAATACTAAAGGAGGTATTTAATCAGGCCCTGGTGACTTCCAGACATCTAATTTTTGTAAGTAAGTTTTAACTTGTTTTTTTATTTTAACTTCTAAACCTACACCATTCACTATGTTGGGCATCCTGTCTCCATCAATCTTTTTGATGAATACAGAAACAAATATATCATTAAGCACTCCGCCATTTCCAAGTTTCCTGTTGTTTCTTCACTGAGAAATGGGCCTACCTTGTGCTTGGTCTTCCTCTTGCTTCTAATTTATTTATAGAATGTCTTCTTTTTACCTTTTATGTCCCTAGCTTGTTTGAGATCATTCTGTGCCTTCACTTTTCTAATTTTGACCCCGTAATACTTGCGCTATTTGCTTATATTTGTCCTTTGTAATTTGACCTAGTTTCCACTTTTTATATGACTCCTTTTTGGTTTTTAGATCATGTAAAATCTGGTTAAGCCAGCGCAATCTTTTGCCATACCTTCTCTCTTTCCTATGCAGTGGAATAGTATGCTATTAGACCCTTAATTATGTCCCTTTCAAAAACTGCCAACTCTTTTCAGTTGTTTTTCCTCTTAGTCTTGCTTTCCATGCAACTTGGTCTCTGAGTTTACTAAAACCTGTCCTTCTGAATCCATTGTCTCTATGTTCTGTTCTTCCTTCTACCATTCCGTAGAATTGTAAACTTCCTTAAAATGTTCCAAAGCTTATCTCCTGAATGGTTCTACAATCGGTGTTAAGTATACTAAATAATCAATAAATACACTGACAACATTAACATGCTATACTAATGGGCTGTGTCTACATTGGCACTCCTTTCCGGAAAAGGGATGCTAATGAGACACTTCGGAATTGCAAATTCCGTGGGGAATTTAAATATCCCCCGTGGCATTTGCATGAACATGGCTGCTGTTTTTTTCCGGCTTTGGTGCTTTTCTCTGGCAAAACCCTGTCTAGACGCGATTTTCCAGAAAATAAACCCTTTTCCGGAAGATCCCTTATTCCTACTTTCAAGGAAGGAATAAGGGATCTTCCAGAAAAGGGTTTGTGTTTCGGAAAATCGCGTCTAGACTGGCGCTTTTCTCCGGCATAATCCTGAGCCGGAAAAAAGCGGCAGCCATGTTCATGCAAATGCTGCGGGGGATATTTAAATCCCCCACAGAATTTGAAATTCTGAAGTGTCTCATTAGCATCCCTTTTCCGGAAAGGAGTGCCAATGTAGACACAGCCATGGATTGTGGTAATAATAAAATAGGAAACAAAAATGGTGCAGTAGAGAGGATTCTATATTAAAATACTTCAGAATACATTTCTGAAATCATTCTTAATCATTTAGTTTTTTTATGTTAGTGTGCCTGACTATAGCAAATATAGTACTCCAGAAATATATTAGTGACAGCTGCATCTTGGGAACTTTGTAGTAAATTACTTAAGAAGAGGAAGCTCTCTCAGCCAAGTTTACATCATAGTAAAACCAGTCTAGCTATGGTTAGTGTCTTTCAAAATGGGTTTCTAACCTAAATCTTTGGATATACTCTCATACTCATGTGGACTTTTTTGCCTTGATTCTGCCCTCTGATTCATGGCGCTCATTATTATGCTATTTTGGAATATCAATTTACTATCCATGCATGGACAAAAGCATCAGCAACTATCTTTCCAAAATATTCAAAGAGGACAAAGCTAAGACCTTAGAAATTATTACCAAACTCCAAGTAGACATAAATCAAATTACTACAACATCTTGCCCATTATGAATTAGCAACTGCTCTGATGAACAGATACAGCTGTAGCCCAAATTCTGTATTGGTGGTTATAACACAACAGTTGAACAGCTGTTTTTATCTAGGCCCCAAATTTCAACCTATCATGAACATAATAGAATTCAATTGTTTATGAAAGAGAGGGGAAAACTCCAGCACTTTGATTTCCGTAATTTTGTTAATTCTAGAATGGGGAAGAACATTCAGACATTGTTAGGCATTGGCACATCAAAGTGTCTGCTCCTTTTAATGATATTTTAGACTAGGTTAAGTATTTGCCCATTTTAACTTTCTGAGCTTCTGGAAATGAACAGACACACTGTTTGCAACTGTGATCTCAGAAATATTGTAACAAATGCCTCATAGTATGTCAGTGTAATTAAGTACTGTTTGACCCTCTCAGCTGTACAGGAGAGAAAAAAATAACCAAGTATATTTCTGAATACAACTTCAGGCACAAGAGTCATGTAGAAACTCATTAGAACTTCTCTACTCATCATAAGCATTCCGATTAAGCTGGAAAACATAAAAGGCTTCAGGCCAAACAAGCAAGTGTGTCATTGTATATAGATCTCTTTTATGTAATTCTTGTAAATCATCTTCCAGAAGATGGTTTTAAATGGTGAAGTGTAATTAGGATAATTACTGCTGTGCAAGTAGCAGTAGGTTTTACCCAGTAGAGAAAGATAAGTTAGCTTAAAGAGAGAAAAGACAGGCTGAGAGAAAACATGCCAGCCCAAATTCTGGTTCTGAAAATATTCAGAATTGAATTAGAACCATTTGAAGGATTTGCATTACTTCGGTAATGTTTTGTTTTAACAACACCTATGATTTCCTCACTTTCTTTTCTGAGTTCATGGGAAGCCCCATTAAGGGTCTCCAAAAAGTTGAAGCTATATATAGTTAAATTGGACAGACCGTCAATAATAAAACCAGAATGACAGACTTAGGATAGTGTTATGATTAACCATGCTGCCATGGCAAAAGAATGGCAAGATGAAACACTAGAATAATGCAAGTCACAAATATATTTATTCAATTTATTTTTAATTGAAAAATACTGAGACAGAATAAGCATGAGGCAATGTAGAGCAGTATGAAATATACAGGGAGAAAGGCCTCACAAATTATAATAGCAAATTTTGTATGTCTTATTAAGAATGGTCATACTGGGTCAGACCAAAGGTCCATCTAGCCCAGTATCCTGAATTCTAACAGCGGCCAATGTCAGATACCCCAGAAGGAATGAACATAACAGGTAATCATGTGATCCCTCTCCTGTCACCCATTTCCAGCCTCTAACAAACAGAGGCTAGGGACACCATTCCTACCCATCGTGGCTAATAAGTATTGATGGTCCTAACCCCCAAGAATGTATCTAGTTCTTTTTGGAACCCTGTTAAAGTCCTGGTCTTAACATTATTGTGGTGCTCAGGCTTTAAAAGAGATAAAGATCCCCAAGCTTGTGATGTGCCAGTCACTGCTTACGAAAGTAAATGGGATTAAAAAATGATCAGCACTTCCCAGGAAGGACTCAGCACCTTGCAGGCACCATGCCCCAAAGAGGATACAAGAGATTTTAGCAGAGAACATGCAGTATACAGATTTATAAATTATTTTGTGAAGTTGGAAGATTAGTACAAAATAGTAGACAAAGGGGGAGAGGTGTGACAAGAGATCATGTGCACTGTGAGAAAAACAGCTGAGACCAACCAACCTAGAGGTTTTTACAAGACTCCAATACATGTTGGAACCTTGTTGATTTAGAATATCAAAACTCTTTTGAGATTGTTAAATAGCTGCATCAGTGCTGATTTTATGTTAATCTCTTACTGTGTATATCCATGATCATTAAGACGTGAGGAGATTGGCTATTATACACAATTGCTGATCATTTGTTAAATAGAAAGCTAATGGAAATATCTCTGATAAATCTAAACATTAATATGATATTAGCTTCCAGTGCAGCTGCACACAATGGAGAATTATCTGGATAGCATTTACATATTCTGTTTTTTGCATGATTGCTTATGTTAAATAATACCTCATAATATGAAAATAGATCTTTTTAGAGAACACGGGTTCTTCAAACCTAGGGCAATACATTCATATCTAATGTATGGATTTCAACAGGAAAATATTGCTTTACCTACAAGAATAAAATACTTCTTTCCTTGATTTACTAGACTCGTACTATATATCATTGTACCTGATTTCATCTCCCCAGATTAATCCCATCTCCCCAGATATTTTTAAATAATTTACTCCCAACAAAGCACTCATAACAAAACTAGAAGAACTATTGTTTCTTGGCTGTGCTGATCAAGTTTAGTTTTATGGCCAAAGTTAAGTATCCTACAGTAATCTAAAATTACACTGCATGAAAATCTGGATGTGCACCATTTGCTCTTTAATTTGAGTAAATGCAGTCTTCAAAGGTCACATATTCCTCTGTTAGTGGCAGTCAGCTTTATAAAAGTATCTATTAAGTTTCCACAATGCCAGTGTATTTTCCTTTGTTGGACATTAAAATATAGGTCTGTTTCCATAGCTAGGAAAAAGAATTCTGTCTAAATTCAGTTGTGTTTAGAATTGTGTACCCCCCAAAAAGTAAAATAATTACCTTGAAAAATCAAGGATACCTTGTGTTAAGTGCTGAAATTCAGCTCATGAGCTAAGGGCCAAAGGGACCACTTTCACCACTCATGCTTCAGGTTATTGGCTCTAGTTTCACTATTAAGGTGGTTGCTGAAATAATTCCCACCATGTTTACATGTTTGAATGGGCGTGTGAATTTGGCATTGATATACCTACTTTGCCCTCACATATAAGGGTAAGAATGTGAATTGTTATTGTTAGTACAAGTTTCCAGGCAAAACAAAACTCAAACTTAAGTCTGCAGCTAAAAATAAAATGTGGAAATGATTAGTTATGACAATCTGAAAGACCATAAATCAGATCCTGTTCCTGACCTACTGTTAACCCAGCACAGCCACCACACCATTAGCCAGATTCTGACTTGTGGCACATAGGAGTAGTAAAGAGAATGGTACAGCACCCAGGGAAAGTACCCCAGTGCAGGGTTCATCACCCTTTTGTACCTACCTTCACTCACATCTGTCTGCCCAGCCCTAAGATCTGTGAAATCCACATACAAGTCTCGGGGGGGGGGGGGGAGGGGGAAAGAAACAACATTCTTACTCCCCCTTACTACATCTCCTGCACAGGCATGTAGTCCAAAATAAAATCTAACTAACAAATTCAGACAACCTTAGAGTGACTGCACTATGCCACTTTTTGGAGTATGTCAGGGTATGTCTGCACTACCCCGCTAGTTCGAACTAGCGGGGTAGTGTAGACATACCCTCATAGAATAAAAGTCTTAATATGAGTTCAGGATGAACGCATTACTCGTGAGTCATGAAACTAAACTATGAAGAGTATAGTGTCCTTAATATCATTTCTTACTATTTATCTGATTTGCCATGCAGCATGTTACAAAAAGTACATAAAGAAAAATATAGTTATTAGGCATTATTAATGTTTTTTCTCTCCTTCCTAGCTCTTAGCTCAGCCATCACTTCTTTTTAATCAACTACACCCAAATGTATTGAGATCACAGTGGAAAAAAAGCAAGTGTTAAAGAATCATAAGGAAACTGTTCTGCAACATGTTTAGAAATTACACCTGGTGATCATTTATGTGGATATTTATTGGTCTATTTACTCATCTATTAAAACAAAACAAAACAGAAAAAGGAGTATTTCTTGTTACAAGTGCTGTATTTTGATTAAAATACTGCCAGCCATCTATTATGCCTTTCTAAAAGAACATACTCATTAAAATATTATGTGTAGTTCTGTAGCTTTTACATTGTTGTAAACTATGTAAGCGCACATAAATTGTTTTTCAATTAACATTTTCTCCTAGTATATTTTCTGTTTGATCTACTCAGGCTTCAATGAATAAGAATTTGCATAAATACTAGCTGGTAATATGACTGCTGGTACATCTGTGGTATGAAGGGCAATGTTTTTTCAAGTCCAAGTTTAACTGTTGACATGCTTGCCTACCTCTCACCCTAGATTTTTGGCGAGGAGGTGCTCCTTTTTAAAAGTGGGGCCCCCATTCTGATCTGGTAAAAGGTTTCAAAATCATACCTGGTTTACAGTGGTTTAAGTGAGATCAGAATCTGGGCTGCTTCTGTATATTTTTCAAAACTCAGCAACAACATCAAAGCATGTATGAGTGTGATGAAATTTTCAATTAAACAAAATGTGCAAAATTGAAGCAAAACTCCTAATGTACTATACATTCAACCACATTTTTAATAGTTGCTTGTAAGACTATTAATATTGTAACCTATATTTTTGTTTTGAGTGTTACAAAGAGTTACAAGAATCTATTTTGAAGCACTTGGAAGAGAAGAAAGTGATCAGGAATAGTTAACATGGATTCACCAAGGGTACCGTATTTTCCGGCGTATAAGGCGACTGGGCATATAAGACGACCCCCTAATTTTCCAGTTAAAACATAGGTTTTGGCCTATACTCGCCGTATAAGACTACCCCCCCTTCTGAGGCAACACCATTTAATAACACCAGCCCGCTGGATGTGCCCTAATGCAGTACTGAGGCTTCGGCTACATACAGAACGTCCCTGTGCTGATACTGTATGTACCGCGCTGAGCCAATTCCGGCAAGCGGTGTATTCTATTAATGCATACAAAGCCTGCTCGGATTGGCAAAGGTTGTAATAGCCTACCTCTCTGACTCAGCCAATCCGAGCAGGCTTTGTATGCATTAATAGATGACACCGCTTGCCGTGATTGGCTCAGCACGGTACATACAGTATCAGCACAGGGACGTTCTGTATGTAGCCGAAGCTACAGTATGTTTATACCCGGCGTATAAGACGACCCCCGATTTTTGGGGGATTTTTTTAGTATAAAAAGTCGTCTTATATGCCAGAAAATACGGTAAGTCATGACTGAACAACCTGAGTGCCTTCTATGACAAGGTAACTGACTCTGGATGAGAGAGGCAGTAGACGTGATATGCCTTCACTTTAGCAAAGCTTTTGATACAGTATCCCACAGTATGCTTGCGAGAAAGTTCAGGAAGTATGGATTAGATAAATGGACTGTAAGATGGATAGAAAGCTGGCTAGATTGTTGGGCTCAATGGATAGCGATCAACAATTCAATGTCTGGTTAGCAGTAGGTATTAAGCAGGGTGCCCCAAGGGTCGGTTCTAGGGTTGGTTTTGTTCAACATCTTTATTAATGACCTGGATGAAGGGATGGATTGCACCCTCAGCAAGTTTGCAGATGACACTAAGATAGGGGGAGAAGTAGGGATATAATCCAGAGTGACCTAGACAAATTGGAGAATTGGGCCAAAAGAAATCTGATGAGGTTCTACTAGGACAAGTGCAGTCCTGAACTTGGGATGGAAGAATCACAAGCACTGTTAGAGGTTGGGGACTGATTGGCTAAACAGCAGTTTGGCAGAAAAAGACCTGGGGATTACAGTGGATGAGAAGCTGGATATGAGTCAATAGTGTGTCCTTGTAGCCAAGAAGGCTAATGGCATATTAGGGTGTGTAATGAGGTAGAGTGGCTGCTCACTGACCCAGAAGGTGAAGAGCCCCCTCCGTGAGGCCTCTTGGGCTGAGCCTGGCCACACCCACTCATCTGACTGGAAATTAGGAGGTATGGCTAGGGCTATGAAAAGCCAGCCCAGGAGCTCAGTCAGAAGCCAGCCACCAGAGAAACCAGACTCCTGCCCTGTGCTCCCAAGCTGGGAGGCTGTGGACTGTCCTGAACCGTTAGGACACCTGCAAGAGCTGTTAAACCCTAACACCCCAGTGAATCTGTCAGAGACCCAGGAATGTGCAGAGGGGGAGAATGGCAGTAGCCCGGGGATAGCTGACCACAGTTTGACTGACCCAGGGCATTGGTCAGCGTGTTGCGATCAGGATCCCCGCTGACCCAGCAGCAGACCACTCTGCTGGTATTAGGGCCCGGGGCTGGGATGCGTCCCAATCCCTGGGTGACTCTCCCCCCGCCCCCTGCTGCCACTCTAGGTGAAACATCTGTGTTTGCTGGATCTTCACTGGAACAAGGAGACCCAACTGTTCCTTTACCTTCTGTGATTGTGATTGCTGCCCCGCCCTGAACCAGGGTCTGGGCTACTATCTGTGTACCTTGTGACTGTGCGTACTGCTGCCCTGCACTGCATCAGGGCCTGGGCCTCTAATTGCATAAACTGGCTTATTGATCACTGAACTGGTTTGATCACAGGCCTAAGACCCTGGACCACAAGGACTTGGCATACTTAGGCAGAGTGGCGCCCGCTGACCTGGATGGGTAAAGAGCACCTCCATGAGCCCCGATGGGCTACAGGGTGCATTAGGAAGAACTTTGCCAGCACATGTAGATAAGTGATTATTCCCCTTTACTTGGCACTGGTGAGGTCACATCTGGAGTATTGCATCCAATTCTGGGTCCCCCATTATAGAATGGATGTGGACTCTGGAGAAAGTCCAGTGGACGGCAAAAGAAATGATTAGGGGACTGGAACACAACTTGCAAGAAGAGAGGAGGGATTTGGGATTATTTTGTCTAGAGAAGAGTGAGGGAGGATTTAATAGCAGCCTTTAACTACCTGACGGGGGGCTCCATAGAGAATGGAGAAATGCTATTCTCAGTAGTGGCAGATGACAGAACAAGGAGAAATGTTTCAACTTGAAGTGGGGGAAGTCTAAGTTGGATAGTAGGAAAAACTATTTTACTAGGAGGATGGTGAAGCACTGGAATGTGTTATCTAGGGAAGTGGTAGAATCTCCATCCCTAGAGGTTTTTATGTCCAAGCTTGACAAAGCTCTGGCTAGGATGGTTTAGTTAGGGTTCGTCCTGCTTTGGGAAAGGGGTGGGACTCAAACTCCTGAGGTCTTTTTCAACCCTATGATTCTATGAAATAACAGACTGATTCACCCCAAATGTTCACTGATATGAGTGCGAGTTTGATGTGAGAAAAGCTTGCATGGATAAAGGAAAAAAAATTGGTACTATAGCATCAGCCCACAGCATCCAATGAGATGTTGTGGGATGATAAGCATACAGAACACACATTAGTTAACATGACCAAATAACACCTTTATTTTTTAAACCAGGAATTCCCTTTGATATCAATCAACGATACTTTCTGACCTATGGGAAAGTATAATCAGAATTCTGCTATAGCTAAATTTGAAAACAGTTTCCATTGTGTTAGGACACTTTAACTATTAATGTTATGCAAAGGAAATTTCTGTTTCCAATTATTTTTAAAGCAAGGAGATTAAAATATACAGAAACAATATTAATTCAATGATGTGATGGATAGGAGCAGCTCCGGCCAGCATTCGGTGACTAAAGGGTTAAGCTAGAGTAGCTAGGGGGTGTTGGCAGGTAGCCAATGGGAGAAGGTGTTAAAATTTTAATTAAAAGACATACCTGCTTTCTGTTTTCCTTGTGGGAGTTAAGCCAGGAGTTGCGGAAACAAGATGAATTGAACCAGGCAGAACTACCATTCCTACAAGGAATATTGGGCATGGAAATAGACTGGACCTTAAAGCACAAATCTGAAAGTAGATAGGGAATGAAATGTCTATTTAGACACAGTCAGGTCATTTTCTTTGTTTTGTTGTTTGGGTTAAATTTCTCTGTGCTAAGTTCATGTGTGTCTCCTCATACAAGTTAAAATACAGTGTATCCCAGAAATACAATTTCTCTGTTTTAATCTGTTCTTTTCTCAGTTGCTCTGTAATACCTAGCAACCAAGTATGCTTATCAAGTATTTTTTTTGTTAATAAAATCCCCCTTTTTAAAGCAATGAATTGATTCTTGTGTCCTGGAAGGTAACAGGAGGTCTGTGTATGCATGTCTAAGACTAAGAGGTCAGCTATCAGAAATTGTAGATTAGTTTCTCTTTTTTCTACCACAAGGGAGCTTGGGGAGAAAGAGCTTGGGGTACCCGTCTGGAAGAAGTTAAAGTGCTTTCTTCCTGGGTCTAAGAAGAAGAGAGGTTGCCACTATCAAGTGAAAACCATCTCCCAAGGCCATGGAATTGGTGACCTTGTCGGGTTGTTTTTAAGAGAAGAAGCCTATAGAGGCAAGGTATTTCTAAAGTCTCTTGTGGGCCCCCACCTTCTGCACTCAGAGTGCCAGAATGGGGAACAGTCTTGACAAATAGTAAGGCCATACATTTAAAGCAATAAAAAGTCACAAGATGCAAGCTCCAGCCACAGACGTTCTCAAACTGCATTGCACCTCAACCCCCTTCTGCTTACAAAAATTACTACATGATCCCAGAAAAGGGGGATTGAAACATGAGTCTACCAGACCCCACTGCTGCCTGTTGGAGGAGAACAAAGCTGAAGCCCAAGAGCTTTAGCCCCAGGCTGGGGGGCCTACAACATGATCCCTGTGGCCCAAGCCACTGGGGCTCAGGCTCCCCCACCAGGCCATAGAAAATCTAATCCAGTCCTGGTGATCTCATTAAAATGAGATAATGAACCACTCTAGGGTCCTGACCCATGGTTTGAAAATACTGTTGTCAGTACTGTATTTCTTACACCTGTTGGCATCTCAACTTTTGCATTTCTAGACAGTAAATTTAACTGTGCAATTTTAACATTCAGTCTATTGTAAAGTGTACCTTTGTTAAAAAAAAAACCAGCCTAGTGTGATTTTCATGATTACTTTCTGCCAATAAACATCCAGATCTAATGAATTTATAGTTAGCAGGCCTGCCAACTAAGTCTGGGATCTGAAAGTCAAACTAGGCTCTTTCTGACTTATGTATCATCTTCAGTAATAGATTTAGCAGTACTACAGCTGCCCTCATTTACATGTGGACAACAAAAGCAGCCTCAAAAGGTGTTCAGTGACACAACTACCATCTCGTTGACTTCACTATCAGTGAAGGCATATGTTGTAGAAAAAGTATTGCAAAGTTGGTCCTGAAAATGCAACTGAAAGAGAAGGTCAAATTTATTAAGGTCAGTTTTTTAGCACCCAATTTTGTAAAGCTGAAGGTGCTTTACTTCCCACTGTGTGCAAGAATTAGACGTAGTTCGAAGTAGCTCATCCACAGTAGGTTGGACTGTCGACTTTGAGAGTGATGCACTAGAGGTAGCTATCCCACCGTGCCTACACCCTTTTGTATTGTGGTTTATGTACTCCTTTGTATGCTCCCAGTGTATGCTGGGAGCAAAAGTGTGCAGCAGGTGATTCTGGGTACGTCATCAGAGGTCCCTAATACACTCATTTCTTCTCTCACACCCTGCTTAAAACCAACTTTCATGAATAAGGCCACTTTCATGGACCTTTGCAAATTGCTTTCCCCCACTCTGAAGCAAGACTTCCACAATGAGACCTACTCTGACAGTGGAAAAGTGAGTGGCAATGTTACTGTGGAAGCTTGCAATGTCAGACAGCTACCAGTCATGAAGCCATATATGGACAGCTTGGATTGCAATAAGGAGCAGTGCAACAATAGGCTGAGCAATGGCAGAATGGTGGTGGCATATGCTTTTGGGCATTTAAATGGAAGGTTCCACATTCTACTAATTAGATTAGGCCTCAGTGAACACAACATTCCCATTATGGTTGCAGTCTGCTGGGTGCTCCATGTTTGAGAGAGCAAGGGCGAGACGTATTTGTCAAGGTGGAATACTGAGGCACATTACCTAGCCAGGGATTTTGAGTGGCCAGATACCAGGGCAATAAGGAAAACATAGCGAGGGGCAATGCAACTCAGAGAGGCTTTGAAAGAGAGTTTTTTTGAATGGCCATGTTTGAGAGTCATGTATGTTGCTCTCAACAAAGTACTCCTGCATTCAGTGTTCTTTCCTGTAAACGACCCTCCTCCCCCATACAAGCAATAAAGTGATTGTTGTTCAGAACTCATGTGTTCAGGGAACACAGCAGAGGCCAAAAAGGAGTCCTGGGCAGGAGGTTAAGGGGTGTGTGTGATCACAATTGTGAGGACAGCCTTTTGCTTCGCAACACATCCAAAGGAGTTGAATGTGAAGCTGCCCTTGACCCCTCCTCTGCAACATTCTAGGTAAGCATGTTAAGGACTAGTTGACTGACTATCTGATAAGCATTTGCTTATCGGATAGTCAGTCGACTAGTTGATTCCCCCCCCGCCCTCCTTGCTGCCTCCATCAGATAGAGGCAGCAAAGGGGGAGAGAGGAGAACGGGTACTTCAAAATGGCAGTGCTGCACAGCTGATCTGGGTTCTGCGCAGCATTTCCCCAGAACCCGGGGGTCAGTTGGAGACTCCCCAGGTGACCCCAGACTCCATGCAGCATACAGCGCTGACCCCGGCTTCCATTACTTTGAAAAGCACAAGAGCCCCCGCTGGGGACTCTTGTCCATTTCAAAACAGGCACCCATGTGCAGCCTGGAGTTAGCGGGACTTCCCGCTGTCCCACTAGGGGCTCTTGTACATTTCAAAGGAGGAATGCAGAAGTGCCTGTTGAGTAGTCAATGGAAATTCCATTGACTACTCCACTAGTCAGTTAACCGCAATTTAACATCCTTAGTTCTAGGGCAGCAGAAGAGGCTACAGAACTTGGTGAGGAAGGAACGTTGGGCTGGAGAGAGTGCTGGTTCAGGCAAGCATCCTGGAAAGCTGCCATGCTGTCATTCACGGCTGCCATGGATGACAACAGTCTCTCTTAGTGCTTTACTTCTCATTTCCTACACATTCTCTTTTCCTCTTACTCTGTGCACTTCTCCAGCAGCATATTCCTTCATTTACTTGTCCTTCTTGCTGATGCCTGAGTCTGCTTAAGTGTCTTGGGAGGAATCCATGGACTGGCTAGGGAAGCTGGTCTGGTCCTCCACAAGGTTTATATAAAACTGCTCATAGAAGAGGCATGTTAGTGACAGTTCTCCAGATGTCCATTTGCCTCCTTTGTCTTTTGGTATGACTGCCTCAGTGCCTTTATTTTCCATTTGCCACTGCTGGGCATCACTGGCATATCCTTTCTCCTCCATGCCCTTTGCAATCTTAGCACATATATCTGCATTTTTTTTGCTGGTTCATAGTTTTGCGAGAACAGATACCTCTCCTCACATAGCAATGAGGTCCAGGATCTCCTGCATGCTTCATGCTGGTGTTTGTCTATGACCCTGGAAACACATGGAAACTCTTGAAACTTGAACTCATGAATTCATGGTCACATGTATTACTCAGATGTGCTGCCTGCTCTAAGGTCTGCTTGTCATGCTGGCCACACAGGAAATGAAATTTAAAATTTTTCTGTTCAGCTGGAGAGTAGTAGAGTTGAAAGTTGTGGCCAAAGTGATCACCATGGGGCACTGTGGGACACCTCCCAGAGGCCAAGAACAATGACTTTCACAGTGCTGTGTCTGCACTGCTATAAAGTCGACCAGGCAAGACTGAATTTAATGGTTACTCCTTGTGAAAGCAGGAGTACAGAAATTGACAGAACAGATTTGGTAGCGTGGACGCACTGTTTAGAAAATCAACTTGATGTGGTTAAGTTCAACCTAAACTTTCTGTGTAGACCAGGCCAGTTACACAAGACAGAAGTTATTCCAGTTCTCACACCCAGGACTGTATGGCCTGAAAATAGTGAAAAATCACACTGTCTCCCTGTCCTCCAAAATAAACACACGTCTCAGCATATTGAAAAGAAGCAGATTTTCTGAGCAAAAAGGCACTGTTTTCAGAGACACCTTTCAGAGTAGAACTGCACATCAGTGGCACTTTAAACACAGCTTTTCTATTTAATTACAACAGACCTTCAGAGCTTTACATTTCTAATATGGTGCTTTCTAACTATATACAGCATGGATCAGACATGAGTGGGATACTAGTCAATTGGATTTTTTTACATTTTCTTTTTTTTCTTTTCACATCTTTAATAACAATGTCTAATTGTTCTGCATTTTCACTGCTCTAGCACAATAAGGCTTTTGTTGTCTGTCCTTTTTTATAAATTTAATTTGTTATAAGGTGGATTGTGTATATCTGTGTCTCTGCCTGAGAGTGCATGCATACATGCTTAGAAATTACTATTTATTAGATTAATTGTTGGACCACTTATGCAAGCAAAAAGGCATGTTCAGAAAAAAAATCTTTATTTGAAAATAATTCTCTTATAACAGGCATTTTACAGAGGATAGTTTCCATACTGCCTAAATTTCTAGATGGGTTTCTGTTGGGCACTCTATATGCCCTTTCATTTCTAATGGGTGATCCATACAATATGGCATGAACACTGTATACATCTAGAGATGTTATTATCATTAACTACAAATATAGTTTTGTAGTTTTATTCCTGAACATTTAAGTTGTAATTAAGTACATCATCACCCTTCTTTCTGCAACTGTTTTGTGACTTCTATTCATTCCCCATCTATAGATCTCCAAAGATATACAGTATTGTTAGTATGAGAGTTTTTTCACCCCATCTTGTCATTCTAAAGCCCCATTGCTTCATGTTAGTTTACCTTTAACTAGGTTAAAGGATCTGGAGATTATTATTCAGTGGGCTAGCCTGTATATTTGGGCCTTGTGTCCAAGACAGGAATGATAGACAACAATGTGCCCAAAAGCAAATTTATCTGTGACATTTTTTATACACTGAGTTGCACTCAGTCACAAATAGAAGAGATGAACACTTTCTCTCTCTCTCTCTCAAAAAAAGAAGGCATTGAATTAACATGTTTTATCACCTGTTATGCCTTAATGTTATGCTTTAATGAATAGAGAATGAAAAGCTTTACATGAATACTTTACATGAATAGGAACTCTGATGGGGCAGGTAAGATATGGCCCATGGTTCGATTCCGCCCACCAAGCCTTTTGATCCAGCCGGCTCCATCAGGACCCTGAGGCAAGCTTTCTGCCTGCCTCAGCCCTAGGCTCCTCAAAACAGTTGACTATTCCCTCCATGTGCCTCTAGGTGCAGCTTTGTGTAGGCAAGGGAGAAAATGTTATGTGCTACCCCTGCCCTCAGCCCGATCATAGCAACTCTCATTAGCCAGGAACCAGGCTCCAGGTAACCACCCAAACCTTCTGCATCCCCTCTTCTCCAAATCACAACTCTCCCCCCAGACTCTGCACATCCTCCTAAACCCTTCCCCCAGGTCAGAATCCTCTCCTGCACCCAAAACTCCCTCTCAGACCCCACACTCTTTTTTGCACCCCAGTCCCTTACACCAGGCTCCCTTTTAACCCAAAACTCTATCCCAGACCCTGCATTCCCTCCATAGAAAAGTGCGGCCCTTGACCACTTACCAAAAATCTTTTGACTGGTCCCCCATCAAAAATTATTGCCCACTCCTGAGCAACCAAAGCCTGCAGGATAATTTCTGTAAATTTTTTGTAATGTTTAAGAGCCAGATCCTACCAACTCATATGCATAGGAGTAACTTCACTCCTCTTAAATCAGTAAGGCTACTCAAATGAAGAAAATTGCTTGAATAAGTGTGTGCAGGATCAGGCCCTAGGGAATAAAATAAGAACAGAGTAACTTCTGGAATATTTCAAAATTCTTAGTGCTGGTCAAATCTTTCTAGAATTTCCTTTTCAACCAATGACTTAGTTGTCCGTATACCTAATATCAAAGTATTTCTAACATGAAAAGCAGTATATAAACATAAGTTATTATTGTTACTTTTGCAATTTAGACAACTTATTTACCTGGGACAAATACATTTTGATAATGTAGTAACATAATGTTAGTTTTATTCATTATCATATTAAAAGTCAGAAGATTAGATTCTCATGACTGGGTAGTAAATTCTAATAATTATGTAAGGTAAGAACACACTTGTGAATGAAATCAACCTTATTGTAATAACTGAAGAGAGTTACTAAAGAGGGATTGAAAGTAGAATAATGAAACTATACAACAGAGTTATGGTCAATATCCAAACCTTTGACATAGGTAAGAAAGAAAATATAAAAGAGTGTCAGCTATGGATAAAAATGAAGGGCAGTCTCTGATGCTGAGATGGGCAATTTTTGATGGGGGGGACCAGTCCAAGAATTTGGTAAATGATCAAGGGCTGTACTCTTCTATGATACTGATGGAGGACGTACAGGGTCTGAGACAGAGGTTGGGTACAGAAGGGAGCTTGGGGTAGGGAATAAAGGTGCACAAGGCGCTGTGGTTAAATATCTCAGGGGATAGTTCTGCTAATTGGTAATTTTAAAAACGAGTTGTCCTTACAGACTAACTGAAGTATATACATCATGCTTTCATGGCTTTAATGGTTAAGACCCATTTCATCAGATGAGCTGGAGTGGAAATAACAGAATCCATTTTATATATAAACACACACATATACACGTGTGCGCGTGCGCTCCTGTTAATTGTAGGACCTGTGTTAATGAAGCTACTTAAGTGGGCTGGATGTGTTCCATTCACAGATTTTTATGTGAAAATGTGAATGTCATATGCAGGGGAAACTGGCTTTGTAGTGCATTAACCAAATAATGTCTTTATTCAAGCCTAGGATAACAGTGTAAAATTTGTAGAGGAATTCCAGTTCAGTAGTTTCTCTCTGTAATTTGGTGGTGAAATTCCTTTGTAGAAGAACTGCTACTTTTAAATTCATGATTGAGTGGTGTCAGGAGGGTGTTTGGGTGGTGAAGGGGGTTGTGACTTGGGACAGGAGTTCAGGAGAGGGTGTAGGTCTGTTCCAGCTTGCAGCAGAGAGGCAATGGGAGAAGTAAATGGGAAAGGAGCTACTAAGGTGCAGTGGGGGTAAAGTGGTGCCAGACTGAAGCAGATGTGAGAGGCACGAGGGGTGTGGGAAAGACGAGAGGCAACGCCTCAAACCTTTAAATTGTGCTCACTCTTAACATGAAGTGTTACAGGTCATCTCAGCTTTGACAGGTAAGCAACTAAATGGGAAATTCATGCAGTGAGAAATAAAATAACACAGCTTATCCTCAAGACTATTTACAAATTGGTCTTTCTTCCAAACAAATGGAACAGACCTTGAAGGAAATCAATGATTCTGCAGATAGCAGTCATGATGACCACAAGGTATTTGCTGAGTGCAAAATCATCAATTTTCCTCTCTGATAAGCAGTTACTGCTTCATTCATTCTGCCCAAAGTGTCACAATTTATCATCAATTAAATTGCAAAGTCTGAAGACAAAATTCAATATTATTCAGAGATTTTAATCAAATATGATATATACATTAACAGAAAAATGAATGCAATGAGAGAACAGAGATTCTCAAACTAAAGTGTTTGCTGTTTCAAATCCTCCAAATCTCTTATACAATAATTACTTCTAGCTAAACAGTTAAGAATATTGAAATGGTACAAAATGTGCTGCACTCATAGCTTTCCATTTTGCCTACTAGCATTACTGACATAATAGAATATATGTATCCTTTATGTGATACTTAAGCATCATCCTTACCATGGACTCTTTGCATTGGTGTGTCATTCTTTAGGGCATAAATGTATTGAACATTGTAGTAAACTTTAATTATAGTAGTAAAAATGAGACATTCCCATAACAGTTACAATGGACAAAAATCTCTTTATAACTTCTGCATTAAAATGTTGCTATTGAATTACCTAGACAAACAAAATAACCTTCTAGTGCTTCTCCCTTAATGCCGGGTATTACAAGAAAAAAATATCCCTGCAATTAGCATGTAGATAGTACTCCATGTAATCTAGCTAATCTACCATAAAGAGGATAGATGGACAATAGTGTGTAAAGGGGAGAAATTATATGGACTTAAAAGAAATTCTTAATATAAGGTCTTATGAGTGGAAAGGCAACAGAAAGAGTTAGCATGCATCTTAGTTCCCTTCTGGAAAGAGAAGAAAAGGGCAAAAAGAGGAAAAAGTTTGAACAGGTACTGTAAAAGACAGGCAGTACCCATGTGGTGATAGTTTCACATATGCTGGCAAACAAGATATCTTCACCTGTTCTTATTAGCTCTCCCACTAAGATGGACACACGTGGATATGATTCAGAAGTTCACCTCAATAAGTAAGCCAACCTGAAAATCAGAGCCAGCTGAGATGAAGCCAAGACATTTCTCAGCCTGTTACATTTTGGGTCAGTAACCTTTAAAATAAATGAAAGGAAATACGTTTCTTTATTAAGAAATTATAATGCAATTATTATTATTATTATGCAAGCTGTCTGTGCATAAACATGATTTATGCTCTTCCCAACTAATCTATATAAAGGAAATAGAGGCTGTACAATAAAAATAACTTGAAATGAACAAAGGTGTGTGGATTGGACACCTTAAAGCAGGGGTAGGGAATGTCAGGCCCAGGGACTAGATACAGCCCCCAGTTTGCCTGGATCCAGCACCCAAGGCTCAGGGCTCCACCCCAGCACTGGGGATCCCACACTGGCGCTTCAGCCTCTTGCTGTCTGACCACACGGCTGGAGCACATAAAATCTACTAGCCGCCCCCGCACCAGACTCTGGAGTGTGAAGAGAATGTGGGGAGTTTCTTTTTCCTTCTCAGTCAGGGGCCATATCAGTGAATATATACATATGCTTCTCACGTGTGTGGACCCTGAAATATTTTTGTGGGTCAGAGGCCCTCAACTCAAAAAGGTTCCTTACCCATGCCTTAAAGACTAAAAAAAACCAACCAAACAAAACAACCCATCCTTTCCAGCAAAAAACAAAGGATATTTTCACCCTATAAATGGAATTATCCACTACTAAATGTTTCAATCTTTAGTTAGCATATTTATTTATAATAGTTTGTCAGGCTCATCTACAGAAGGCTGGTTGTTCACTCTTACTGTACTTCATGAAAGCAGACAATTCACTAAACCTGTATTGAATTAGGTCACAAACTGGACTTTATGACATTTCTCATTGAAATAAATGGTATCTAAAATGAGGTTTAAATGTTTCTAAAGGCAGTAAATGTAGTCATTGTTTCTGAGTCTCATCAGTTTAAAATAAAAGATGGAGAGCTGCCAAAGGCTGCTTTAAGAAAAACAAGCACAGCTTATTTTTTCTACCTTGCTTCACAGCTGCCAAGCAAATTTAATAAGTCTTTGTTTCATAAAGAATCATAAAAACAATCCAAAAATAAATGTTATATAGCCAGTAAGTACTAAATAAAATATACTCCCACTATAATCTACATTTATATTTTTGGTACTATAGAAATAGATCTCAAGTCACATTTCACTGTCTCCTGTTGGTAAAAACTGGATATTTTCTCTGTTACTGCACAACATTTCTCTTTGCTAGAAGGTCTCTTATTTATTTCTCAATAGTAGAATTCCACCTGTCTGACAATCATTTGGTTTCTTTCACGATCACCATTCTGTCCCCTTTCTTTCACGATCACCATTCTGCAGCTCATCCTCTTTTGTGACTTCCAGTCTACCAACACTGATGATTGTTCATTCTCTCTCAGCCTTCTCCTCCATCCTTTCTTTTCCATTTCTTCCATTGGTTATTTATTCTCTCAATGCTTCATTTTCCTTCACCATTGACACTTTTGCCCCTCTATCCATTTTAAAGGGACACCCCGCCCTAATTCACATCCAACATCTGCTTTCTCTATGCACTGTGAAACACCCCTATGGAAATCCCATGATCAAGCTGACTACTTCCACTGCAAATTTGTGCTTTTCCCCTTCAGTTCTGCCATCTTCCTTGCTAAGCAACTCTCCTCTCTAATTGAATCACATGTCTACAATCTCCCCCCCCCACCAACTTTTTGATAACTTTGACTCCTTCCACAAACTTCCTCCTCTTCTTGCTTCCACTTCTTTCTCTTTATGGGATCTTAATGATTTCTCCAAAGACAAAACTGGAAACATGTAATTTCTTTCCTTCCCGCTTCTTCCATGTAATAGACATGTTTGCTTGCCTCTTCCACTTGCCCCAGTGATCCCATACCATTTCTTGAACTCCCTCATGCCCACTCTCATCCCTTCCTTTAGTCACGCATTTAACTTCTTACTCTTCTCTTGTGCTTTGTGCTCACATCAAACATGCTTTAGTCTCACACATGTAATCTCCCTCCATCATTTACCCCACTTGCCTCTCCAACTACTGACTCTAGGCATCCTTGACTCTGTCCTCTCTCCGGTCTCCTCCTATCTCTTTAATCATATACTCAGAAAATCTTTCTAAAGCTCTTTCATTCTCCCGCCAACATTCTGTGGGAGTTCCACACATTCACAGTTCTTCCCCCTATATCTTGTCTCTTGATATTCACACCCATAAACACATTTACTTATTATTCTTATGCTGACGACTCAGCTCCACCTCTCTACTCTAGACCCATCTCCTCCTATCTAAATAAAATTGTCACCTCCCTTTGACATACAGAATAGTGATAGAAATGTAGCCGTGTTAGTCTGGGGTAGTTGAAGCAAAATGCAGGACAATGTAGCACTTTAAAGACTAACAAGATGGTTTATTAGATGATGAGCTTTCGTGGGCCAAGCCCACGAAAGCTCATCATCTAATAAACCATCTTGTTAGTCTTTAAAGTGCTACATTGTCCTGCATTTTGCTTTGACATACAGTGACTGTGTCTGTGTGTGTGTTATCTTTTACTGTACACATTTCTGTTGTCGAGAGAAGAGAGCTCTTTGGGTATCTCAGAAGCTTGTGTCTCTCACTGATGGAAGTTGGCGCAGTAATATATATTATCTCACCCATCTCTTCTCTCTAATATCCTGAGATTGACATGGCAAAAACTTGAACCTTTAATTTTTCCCCACTAAGTCCTCTCCTATCCCTCATTTATCATTATTCTTAGTCATCGTGATGTTATAATAGCATATAATTATTACACTAGTGTCTATTGGCCATCCAAGAACTGGGCCTCATTGTGCAATGTACTGTACAAGTACAAACAGATGGACTGCCCTGAAGAGCTTACAGCTTAAATGGAATAGACATTGTGTGGGAAAAGAGCTAGAACACACAAGCAGAGCAATAAGAGTCGATGATGGTAAGCATTTTATTAGTTTTCACAATTTTTGGAGGATAATGGGGGGCTAGTTAGGAGGGAGATTAATTGTAAAGGGAAAAGGAAAAGGTATGAGGTTGACTAGGCTAGAAGCGGGAAAGAAAGTTATATGTGGAAAGTTATTGTGAGGAGACTGAGGCTACGTCTAGACTGCAGGCTTCTTTTGGAAGAAGCTTTTCTGGAAGAGATCTTCTAAAAAAACTTCTGAAAGAGAGCATCCACAGTGCCAAAGCACATTTAAAAAGCTATCTGCTTTTTTGAAAGATAGCATCCATTCAGTGTGGACGCTATCACGCATTTAAGCTGTGATTACTATGGCCAGAGTAGCCACCAGGGGCACCTGTGCTTTTTCTTCCTTTCGAAAGAACTCCCTCTTCCCTATCCACACGTGCCTTTTTCTGAAAGAGCTCTTTCAGAAAAAGGCTTCTTCCTCATAGAAAGAGGTTTACCAATGTCAGAAAAACCCCTTTGTTCTTTTGATTTTCTTTTGAACGAACATGATTGTAGTGTGGATGTAAATGAAGTTTTTTCGGAAAAATAACTTTTTCCAAAAAAACTGAAGTGTAGGCATAGCCTGAGATTTAGAGAAGGAGAGGAGAAAAAGAGGGTTGGAACAACCTGCAGTCAGTACAGAGCAGAGGAAGTTAAGTCAAAACTATCCAGAGATCCCTGTGTTGGCTGCTTCTGCACTTAGAGCACATCTACGTTATTTGGAAGATCGATGCCGCCATGGTCGATCTTCTGGGGTTTGATGTAGGGGGTCTAGTATAGATCCACTAGATTGAACTCAAAGGACACTCCCGTCTGCACCGGTACTTGTGCTTCTCACAAGGAGTAAAGGAAGCTGATGAGAGCATTTGATCCCGTCAGCCTCCTGCTGTGTGGTTAATGCAGAAATGCAATGGAAGATGTATGTACTCCAGCTACAAAATTACATAGCTGGAGTTGTGCACCTTACTTCGACCTTCCCATATAGTATAGATCAAGCCCTACTGAGCTAGAGTCTTTAACTACTCCTCTCTGCAGTGTCCCCCCAAGGCCGCGTAGAGAGCAGAGGTAACTCCTGAATCCTAATGACCCCAAAGTAGGGCAGTCTATCCTGTATGTTTGGGGAGGAACAGTCAGAACTGGGCCCCACTATACACCTTGCCCCAGTGCAACACTCACTGCTTCTCCCCCTGCTGTCTAGCATCTCTCAATCACTGTGGCCAATACCTGAATATTACTTAGATCCATATCATAGGCACCATTTTAAAATCAGAATAATCCAGGCTATGTTTAAATCTTGCCAGTTATTGTCCTATGTTTGTCCTTGTGCTCCCCTATTAACCTGTCATCTCGTGCTTTGTATTTGCTCAAAAAAATTCCAGTATGAGGATTATCTTTTTTGCTACCTGAATAGCACCTAGTACTATGTGGTCACAATCTATAATGGGAGCTACTAGAATACAAATCAAATAATAATAGAAGATCCAGAAAAATTCAGATAATAAATTCCAAAAGACAATGCACATTTTTTATTTTTAAGTGAAAATTACTTCTAGTGAAATTTTTACCTGCCTTCGTTTTAGGAAGCATGAAAGATCTGGAAATCATCTCTGACTATCAGATGTGAAAGTTATCTAGTCACCTTATGATGGGCACATGTAATTGTGATTAATGTGAATTTTACATATACAGTAAGGGAGAACTAGGTCAGATGGTCTGTTGTAGTGTCACATACAGTGGCAACAGAGCGTCCTACCTTGCAATACTTAATTGGTTAATGCTCAGTATCTCTCAAATGTCATTCCTGTGTCTCTTCAAAATACACTTTGGCGATACCTTTGGCTTACCAAACTATCAAAGAAGTAATGTTCTTTATTAACTAACTTTAATAATGTTCTTTATTAACTAACTTTTTGAAAAAAAAAAAAACACACAAAACTTTAAAGAATCATTTTAAATAAAAGTGCTTCTGTTATCTACAGAAATTTTTCCAGAGAAACTGGACATTTTCCATATGTGTTTTCAAATGAAGGCTTAGCCTTATATCTTTCTCAGGGGATGACTTGCTGGAAGTTTTCAAGTTCGTCTGTTTTACTCTTGGAAATCTGGACTCTTAGTGATGCTGCTACTCAGTCATTTGAGTAACTAAGGCCAAGAGGATAACAAACAGGCTATACATTCCTTTCAGAGCCACTGAAATCATTTATCTTGGTCTCTGCAAATATGCTGGGTTTCCGATTCTCAGGCCTTCTAAATTTGAAGAGAAACTCATTTAGTCCTCTTCTTTTCTCTATCTTCACCCTTCTTGCCTCCACTTGTAAATTAAATTGGTTTCATAGAGTTTAGATTTTAAGAATAAAATGTCCCATTACTACATCTAGTAAGGGATTATCAAATTTCATTGCATTGCAATCCCCTTCTGGCAACAAAAACTACTTCTGGAGCTCAGGAGTGGGGACAAAAGCCTAAGGTAGCCCAAACCCCTCCACCTTGGGGAAGGGGGAGGAGAAGGCGGAGGGAGAAAGCCAAAGCCCTACTGCCCAAGCCTGGGAGGCCAAAGCCAAAGTCAAGGCCATCAGTCCCATGCAAAAAGCCTGAAGCCAGGCTTGGGTTTTGGCCATGGTTCCCACTAAGACTAACCCTGGCAACCCTACTAAAACTGGGTCAATCTACTTTGGAATCCTTACCCACCATTTTAGAAAAAGAGAAGTTACTTTCCTTGTACAGTAAGTTGTGTCCTTTGAGATGAGTGTCCCTGTGGGCTCTCCACTGTAGATGTCTTGGCACTCTTGTGCTTACAATAGGAACTTTTTAGGTTTCCTATACTTCTGTTGCCTCTGCAGTCATCTGAAGTCGTAACTCCTCTGGGAGGAGTATGATGATGATGCCCTGCTTCACAGCGCGCAAAGGTGGTTCACTATCTTTTGGGGTTGAGGGACATGCATGCCCAAGGTCGAAAGTGGCTTGTGAGTCCTTGAGTAAATGCAGAGAAGCATCTATGGTGGTAGAAAAAAAAGTTTGTTCCCTCAAAGGGTAGTTCCTCATCTGTGTTCTGCACCTCCCTAGGGAATCCAGAGAGGTGCAGTCAGGAGGCCTAATGCATGACCACCGATGTTGCCAGTGACCTTGAGGTGGTGTCCTCTGCATCCAGTGATGCCTGTAGAGTGGTTTTTTGCTATGAGGACCCCTTCATCTATGTTGGACTTGAAGGAAGCCATGTGGGTCTCCGAGAGGTGTTCAATAAAGGTCTTCATTTTTTCCAAAGTATATGTATTTTGCTAGCAATGCTGAATAATTTGCTATCCTGATCTTGAGGAATGCTGAGGAGTATGATTTGCTATCTAAAATGTCCAGTCTCTTCCAGTCCTTGTTGTAAGGAGTGGATTTATATTGGGTTTGTTTGCCCCTGGTATTGGCTGGACCTAAAGAGTTTGGTGCCAGGTGGGTGAACAAAAATTCAGCCCCTTTGGCAGTAACATAGTACTTCCTGTCTGCACCTTTTGAAGTTGGGGAAATCAAGGCTGGCCACACAATTTTTGCAGGATTTACATCAATGGTCCCCAACCATTTGAGGCTGCCGGGCACCAGGGGGCATGGTCGTTCACCTGCTGGGCGCCAGAGGTTGGGGTCCCTCCCCATAGCCGCGCGCCCGGGGCCGGCGCGCCCCCCCCATGCGCCGCGCGCCCTGGGCCAGCGCTCCCCCCCATGCGCCGCCCACCCAGAGCGCGGGTGGCCAATTCGCGGCACTCCCGGGGCCGGCGCTCATCGTGCGCCATGCGCCCGGGGCTGGCTCTGGCACCATGCATGCGCCACGTGCCCAGGGCTAGGCTAGCCACGAGCACTTGGCAGGCGCACACAAATGCCCCCGTGGACACCGTGTTGGGGACCACTGGTTTACATCATTGACTAGTAAAGCTATTTTTGATTATGCTGATGCCTGAAAAATAGTTAATTTAAGTTGTACCTTGGGAACTTTAACTAAAGAAATATTGAGGCAGTAATCCACTCTCTTGTATATAGGATTTCCGGGTGTCTGATTTTCGCTACCGCTGGTTTTTCTGGTAAAAACCCCCAGAAAATACTGTACATGTAAAATGTCCGGTATTTTCTGTTTTTCTCAGACAGGAGGCCAGTGGGGAAGTTGGGAATTATTTAGGAGGTGCAGTGACTTTTTTTTTTTTGCTCTACAAGTTTGGTCCCCTGGGGGTTTTTTTTTTCTTTTTTGCTCAACGAATTTTTTTCCTGCCATGTTTGCTATTTTTTTTTAAGCATTTGGCAACCCTATTTGTATAGGTCCTGAAAGGACTTGAAGTCATAACCCACCATTGGTGGAGGGGGCATTATGTATTTGTCCAGGGAGGAAGAGAAGATGTGTGAATGAAACCACCAGCTTCTGATGAGTGATGAGTGGCCTTGGTTGAGTAAAGACCAGTGCCAGCGGTGTGAAGAACTGGGTTAATTGGGGTACTTTGTTGCCCTATGCCTTCAATGTGGTCAGTACTGGGGAAAGTTTAGTACGCAGTGTTGGAGCCATCTTCGTTGGAGTCTGTACTGGTGGTTCTGGTCGAATCTTAGGTGCAGTCTGATGTGATGGCTTGGGTACTGACTGTGTTGGTACCAATGACACAGGGGTGGTCTTCTTTGGCTTCAGTGCTGAGAACACACAGTGTGCATCTCTAGAGGACACTGCCCTTCAGGGTTTGTCCATAGTGGATGGCTCCAGTGCCTGTAGATCCTCGAAGTCTGTGTTTTGAAGGAAATCTTCTGCTGAGGGGATAACCTCTTTGATGGTCTGTCTACAGATGGTGAGGCATGTTCCTCCTAGCCATTTTCTTGGCTGGAGGATCCCTTGGTGATGATAAGCCCTGGTCAGAGGCTGCTGTCAACAAGATACAGGCTTGAGATACCAGTTCTGAGACTGGTCTCTGGGTCTTCTCCATAGTGAGTTATTTCAGCTGCAACTCCCATACTTTCAGAGATCTAGATGAGAGCTTTTTACAATATAGACTGCTCTTAGCAGAATGATCCTGGCCCAGGCAAGGAATGCATTGGGCATGCCCATGAGAGACGGGAATGGACATTCTACATGTCAGGCACTGCTTAAATCCTACAGAGCCTGGCATCACTAATCTAATCCTGACTACACTAAGAAAAACTTTTTAAAAAACCAACAACAATTAAAGGGGGAAAACCCTTAACAACGCTAAGAATACAGTACTAACTAACCAACAACTAACACTATTCTAAGAATTAAACACAAGAGTGTTGCCGGGTTCCGACCAAGCTGAGAGCGGTTGAGAAGGAACTGAGGACAACTGACGGTACGCATGCATTGGCACACTTGCTGTGGTGTAAGTGGTACCACGCATGCGCGCTAGCACCTGGAGGGATACTGCTGCTACAAAGCTCCGATTACAAGTGTAAGAGCACCAAGACATCTACAGTGGAGTGCCCACAGGGATACTCCTTGAAGAAGAATTGCTAATCTTGTCCAACCTCCTGAATGTCACAGGCCATTACATTTTACCCAGGTTACTCATGTCTGGATAAAATATATCATCCAGAAAGACATCTGGTCTTTAAGACAACAAGAGAGGGAGAATCCACAATCTCCCCTTGTTCCAGTCAGGGCTGGCCCACGACATTTAGGCACCTAAGGCGGGGAGCTCAAATGACGCCCCCATACCCCCTCGCTTGGGCCAAAACTTTGAAAGGTTTCAATTCTGCCTTCTTTCTATTCTACTCCTCTCATGGTTCTATTCTACTCCTCTCATGGTACTGCTCAGCTACCTACCCCAGTAAAAGAGAACTAACAACTTAAAATGCCTTGTTCAAAAATTGTAAGTAACACTTAACTTTCAAATGCCTGAACAGCAAATGTAACTTTTCTTATCTGCATAGTAAACACTGGCATTTTTATCTGTTTGAATAATCAAAGTGGTGCTTTTCGTGCCTTCTTGGTTGCAAAGATTTGAACCATTTCTTGAAGGTCCACAGTCTGGGCCACTTTATGCTCTATTGAGATGGTTGCAAGGCCGGCCAGCCTCTCCTGTATCATTGTGGAGCATAGATGTGTTTTTATTAACTTCAGCTTGGAAAAGCTGCGTTCTCCACTGACAGCTGTTACAGGAAGTGTTAGAACTATGCGAAGAGCAACAAAGGCATTTGGAAAGAAGGTGGTCATCTTATTTGTGCACGTATATTTCAGAACAGTCTCTTATGGGATCATCCCATGCCTTGTAATCAAAATATCATCTTCTTCAGTGACTCTTGTATTCTTGAATGGGTGGGAAAGTAGCTTCAGTGTGAAGTTCCTCTGTCAACTTCTGTGCACTCTTCAGAACATTTTGAAATCCCTCATCTGACTGGTAAGACTGTAGGTATGACTTTGCTTTGTCCAGTTGTTCCATTGCTCCAGATATCTCAATACCTTGGAGTCTCTTGCGTACAACTTTTACTTCAAACAGTATGTCATGCCACAACACTAAGCCACAGAGAAATTTGAAGTTATGTATGTTTCTGGTGATTCCATTTCCCTCTGCCACTGTTCTCCCACGAACAGATCCTGACATAGTTGCCATTATGGAGGATAATGCTATGGCATCATCTATCTTCCCAATTTGGTGTTTGATAGGCTTTATTGCCTCCACTCGACTTTCCCAGCATGTGGTACTCAGTGATTTCAATGTCAGAGAGGATGTTCCCAGATATTGCTTCAAAATTTGCCATTGATGAGTTGATGCAGAGAAAAATACATAGATGCTTTGAATTACATTAAAAATTCAGCAGCCTCACTAGAAGCTGATGCTGCATCACTGACCACCAAGTTCAATGAATGAGAACTGCATGGGACAAAAAAAGCTTGAGGGTTTAACTCTCGGATCCGTGTCTGCACTCCTCTGTTCTTTCCTCTCATGTTGGCACCATTATCATAGCCTTGACCTCTCATGTCAGCTATCACAGTTCCCGTATCTTCCAGCTTTTTAAGAAGCACATTTTTCATACCAGATCCTGTGGTATCATCCATGTCAATAAATTCTAGAAAATGCTCTCTGACAGTCACCATTGCAGGGACATTTTCACTAGGTTCTGTTGTTGTTACAGAACACACCATTAAAGTTATTTGTTCTGTATGGCTGATGTCAGGTGTGCAGTCCAGAATAACAGAATAATATCTTGCTGACTTCAGATTGCCAAAATCTTCTGTTTGACTTTTGTTGCCAGTGGCAGTATGATCTCATTTTGAATTGTTTTTCCTAGGTTGTGATGTGTGTACATTTCTTGGGCGGTGAGTCTTAGATGCTCCTGGAGTACACATCAAACTCAGTCATCAGCTCCACAATTTTAAGGAAGTTTCCATTGTTTGGCACATACAGCTGATCTGAAGTGCCACTTAGTGCTAGACTTTGGGTAGCAAGCACTCTCACAATGTCAATGAACCTTTTCAGAACGTTTTGTCAGTAAAGAGACTCTGATGCAATCTTCTCTTGATGCTGATCATCTATGGTGGCCTTTAACCTTAGTCTCATCTCAAGCTCTTTCCACCTATGGAAATGATCTCTGATGATTTGCTGCCTTCTCATGGCATGCCAGATTTCTAGCCAGATTTTTCCAGTCCTTTATTCCTGTAGAATCCAATGTGGCTGGAACATTAGACTAGAAGAATTTGCAACAAAAACAGTATGCAGCATTCTGGGTTTTTGAGTACATAAGCCATGGCCTCTCCACTTTGTCATCATTGGGGATTTCATGCCAGTAATCTGTTGGATGGAAACTTCTATTTTCATTGTCTTTGGGGAACATGAAGTTTTTCACTTGCTGTGGCCCATGCAGTACAAGGAAGTCCCTCAGGCTACTGCTCAAGTGGGTCCACAGTCCTGGATCATCTAGACTTAAGGAACTAAACTCAGCAGCAGCTGTTTCTTGCACCTCCACCACACTCTTCTCTGATCTACACTTTTCTTCCGGAATGTGCATGATTACATCCATTTGAGATGGAGATATGGATGCTGCAGTAGCTGCCAAGTCACCTGCACTCTGACTAACTAGAAGATCAGGCATCTCCTCACCACTCATATCCTCACTGGGGCCAGGAGGCTCACCGTGAACATTTGTGTCTATGTATCTCAAGAGAGCTCCTTCCTGCTTAGATAGAAAACTTCCTTGGCTTGCTTTCTTTTTCTGAATGCTGCCCCAGAGGGGTGTTTTCTTCTTTCACTCATGACTGCTGTTCTGTGCCAGCTATAGTGGCTCTCAACACTCAGTTGAAGGGGACAAATAAGCAGGCTGAAAGCAGGGCCTTAGTGAGGGAAGATAAGGGCCTAACTAGCTCCTACTACTTCGGTTGACTGCCTGTTCTCTTCAAGTGGGTTCAGGGAAGCAGCAGGAAACAGGAAGCTCCGTGAGAGGCTGTTGTTAATCAGTCCAGGCTCCTGGGGGTGCTAGAGAGGTACAAAAGAGACAACTCCTCCTTTCTCTCCCTGCAACTCCTGCTGCTTTCTGTTATTCCCTCTCACCTTTTCTCCTGCCTGCCTGTTATGTCTCTGGTGCCCTCCTTCCTCCAGCACAGCACTCCACCATCTCTGTGCATCTATGTACCAGCAGCAGACACAATTTTCTACACTCTGGGTCCTAGTGATGCCCCCCCCCCAGTCTGGCACCTGAGGCGGCCACCTCAGTTTGCCTCATGGTAAGGCCAGCCCAGGTTCCAATAGTTAATCACCTTCACTGTTAGAAACTTGTGCCTTATTCCCAATTTGAATTTGTCTAGTTTCAATTCCAGCCTTTGGTTCTTGTTATGCCCTTCTCCACTAGATTAAAAAGCCCTTTACTAATCTGTATTTTCTCCACAGGAAGGTTGATGAGATAATGTCTACACTAGGGATTCTTCTGTCACTATAGTAAATCCATCTTCCTGAGAGGTGGTAGAATTCTTTGTCAGCTTAGCACTACAGAGACAAAGCTCCTCAGCTGCTATGGCCATGCTTCTACCCTGCCCAGTTGAGGCTTCTCAGGGATGGGGCTCCCTGACTGCCCCATTTCTTCTGCATCATGCCAGGGCTTCATGGAGACAGGACTCTCCGGCTGCTTGGCTGCTGCGGTACCATGTTGGAGATGGGTTTTGCAAGTCCCAGTGCTTCTCCACCCTGCTGGGCATGGAGCTCGCTGGTCCTGATGGTGGGGCTCCCCAATGCTGGATTCCTGACTGGCTCACATTCCTAGGTACCGGGGCTCTGTGGTCCCAGATTTAGGAGGTTCAAACTATATCTACATGGGGCTCAGGCTGTCATACATATCCCAAGGATATGAATTTGTTCACACCCCTGAGCAATGTAGTTTGGGTGACCTAATTTTCTAGTGTAGAAAAGTCATTGTATACCAACCAATTTATTTTTCAGTCTTGTTCTTGATAAACTAAACAGACTGAGCTCTTTAAGCCTCTTCGTTTTTTCCAACACGCAAATCATTTTTGTGGGTGTCTCTCACAATTGCTCAAATTTAACATTCTTTAAAATGTGGACACCAGAACTGGATTCAGCATTCCAGTACTGGTCTCTCAGGGTACGTCTAAACTATATGGCTCCGTCGACGGAGCCATATAGATTTGTTGTTTTGTCAAAGGCAAATGAAGCCGCGATTTAAATGATCGCGGCTTCATTTAAATTTACATGGCTGCCGCGCTGAGCCGACAAACAGCTGATCAGCTGTTTGTCCGCTCAGCGCGCTAGTCTGGATGCTCCCCTGCCGTCATCAAAGCCCTTTGTCGGCAGCCCCGGTAAACCTCATCCCACGAGGAATAACGGGGCTGCCGACAAAGGGTTTTGATGTCGGCAGGGGAGCGTCCAGACTAGCGTGCTGAGCGGACAAACAGCTGATCAGCTGTTTGTCGGTTCAGCGCGGCAGCCATGTAAATTTAAATGAAGCCGCGATCATTTAAATCGCGGCTTCATTTGCCTTTGTCTATGTGTCTAATCTACATGCCTCTGATGACAGAGGCATGTAGTCTAGACACAGCCTCAAGGACACATGCAGAGGTAAAATAAAGAAGTGAGGAATAATGTTAGTTTGAACCAAGGGGTTTGATTCGAACTAACACTACCCGGAGCGCATTTCCTGGTTCGAAACAGCTGAGTTCCGAAACAGCATGTGGGCGAGATTATGCTAATGAAGCACAAGATATTTAAATCCCCACTTCATTTACTATTTCGGTTGCCTACATTTGCATCCCTAGTTTGAACTAGGATCCAAGTGTAGACGTACCCTATGATTACCTTGTCCTCATTATTTACTATTCTGCCAGTCTTTGTGTTATTAGCATATTTTATCAGTAGTGATTTTATATATATTTCCAGATCATTGATGAAAATACTACATAGCACCTGGAGAAGCAGTCTACAGTGCCTGGACAGGCAGGAAGCCCTTCCTTAGCAACCCCACTGTTTACCCTGCGGCAACGAGATGGCCTGACATTCTGAGAACAAGTACTGGATCATATCCCATAGTTTGAAAACCACTAGTATAGATGATGAATTTGAGAGATCTGTTAGAAAGTTCTTAAATCAATTTAATGTGGTCTTTCTTAATATATAGAAGTCTTAAAAAAAAAAATCAAAATCCTATGCAGTACCTCCTTGCAAAAGTCTATTTCATCTAGCAGTTACCTTTATCAATCAAACTGTAATCACCTTAAAGAATTGAGCAGGTTTGTTTGATGTGACCTGTTTTCAAAAACCCATGTTGATTGGCATTCATTACATTCTAGTTCTTGAATTCTCTATTAATTGAATCTCGCATCAGCTTTTTCATTATTTGTCTCAGACTGATCTCTTATTTGCCCTTTTTTGAACATTGGTATCACTCTTCTTGTCTCCTGGAATTTCCCTGGCATTTAAAGATTTCTTAAAAATGAACATCAGTGGGCTCCTTATGTCTTTTAGGACATAGGTGCAAGTTATCTGGGCCTGCTGACTAAAAATGTTTCTCTCTGTAAGATGTTTAACATCCTCCGCAGCTAATAATGGACTTAAACATACTTCATCTTCCCGTGATCCTTTCAAAATATAGAACAAAAATATTTATTGAATATTTTGCCTTTCAGCATAAGTATTAATATTTTTACCATTGTCATCTATTAATAGGCATGTATTGATAGGATTGTTTTTGTTCTTAATATACACTCAAAAGTTCCTCTGTATTGCCCTTAGCCCTATTAGACAAAGATATTTCACTGGAGGTCTTTAGTTTCCCTTACCAGTTTCTATACTTAATCACTTCTAATTTATACTGATTGCTATTTATTTCCCCTTTTCCACCTGCTTATTTTTATTCCTAATTGCTGCCTTTATATGGCCACTGAACTGGTAGGGGCCAAAGCTGTTATTTTTTTTAATGCAGAAATATGACCTTTTGGCCATCTACTAAACTCTTCTTAAAGAGCTCCCAACAATGCATTTCAACATTTCAGTTGGTTTCCAAAGAGCTTTCTAATTAACACCTCATTGAGATGATAGGGGTCACAAATACAGACTTAATCTTAGCTTTGTTAACGTTAGAATGGGTAAAATCAGGAGTAACATGGAGAGGCAGGTGAGTCCCTGGCTAGGCAGAGAGAACTACCGTATTTTCCGGCGTATAGGGCGACTGGGCGTATAAGACGACCCCCTATCTTTTTAATTAAAAGATAGGGTTTCATCTTATACCCCAGCGCCCCTCCGCCTCCTTTGCTCCCGGTGTCCCTGGTCTGCTGGAGCTGGTCCCCAGCAGACCAGAGGCACCGGGAGCAAAGCCGCGCGGAGGGGCTCCGGAGGGGGGGCAGCCCATGCGCGCCTGGGATGCCCCGCCGCCGGCTTCCCCCGAGGCTTTCAAAGCCGCGGAGGGGCTCCGGCGGGCGGGCAGCCCATGCGCGCCTGGGATGCCCCCCCGCCGGCTTCCCCCGAGGCTTTGAAAGCCGCGGAGGGGCTCCGGCGGGCGGGCAGCCCATGCGCGCCTGGGATGCCCCCCCGCCGGCTTCCCCCGAGGCTTTGAAAGCCGCGGAGGGGCTCCGGCGGGCGGGCAGCCCATGCGCGCCTGGGATGCCCCGCCGCCGGCTTCCCCCGAGGCTTTCAAAGCCGCGGAGGGGCTCCGGCGGCGGGGCATCCGGCGTACAAGACGACCCCCGATTTTTGGGGGATGTTTTTTAACTTCAGAGGTCGTCTTGTACGCCGGAATATACGGTACTGGATAGTCAGAGATGAAGGTTGTGGTTGATAGGAGAAGTGCTGGTCTTTTCTGAACTTTCCAGTATTCAGTAACCAAAGGATTAAACTGGTGTAGCTAGGAAATGTTGTCAGGAAGACAGGAGAACCAATAAAAAGAAAGTATTGAGATTTGAATGAGAAGATATACCTGCCTGCTGTTTTTCTTGGTGTGAGTTTTAAACCAGGAATTGGGAGAACAAGATGAATTGAACCAGGAAGAACTACCATACCTACAAAGAATACTGGGCATGGAAATGGACTGAATCTTGAAGCATGAATCTGTGAGTATATAGGGAATGGAATGTCTATTTAGACACGATCAGACTATTTTCTTTGATTTGTTGTTTGATTAAACTTCTTTGTGCTAAGTCCGTATGCTTCTGACCCCCATATGCTATACTTTAAACTGTATCCCAGGGATAGAATTTTCTCTGTTCTTAAATTGTTTTTTTCCCAGTTGCTTTAACACACCTAGCAACCAAGTATTCATTATCAAGTATATCTTTTTGTTTTGTTAATGAAATCACCTTTAAGGCGATTATTTTATTCTTGTGTCCTGGAAGGTAATAGGAGGGCACGAAGCCCTCCCCCCGCTTTTTTGTTTTGTTTTAGCAAATAGCTTTAGAAACAGAAGAATATTCATCAGGGAGAACGTCAAAAACAGCAGCAGAAATCTATAGGTAAAATTGTCTTCTAAGATCCAGATGGATGATCTCAGTTCTGATATTCTACTCCGCCTACATGCATAAAACTCCCATTGATGACATCCGCATGGAAATGTCAAGAAACACATTTTCTCCAAGGCTAGGTCTAGACTGTGGTGTTTTTGCAGAAAAAGCAAAACAGGGCCAAATAGCAGAAAAGCCTCCTCTTTCAGTGGAGATCTTATGCCTCGTGAAACAAGGTATACAGGGCTCCCTGAAAGAGCACGTTTGCTCTTCCTCTTTCTTTCGCAGAAGAGCAAACACATTCCTTGGACCCAGGGGCGGGGTCCCACAAGGTCCCACCTGAGGTATCCCACAAAAACCCCGTAGTCTAGACATAGCCCAAGTGATCTGATCGCTAGTCTTTCTGAATTTCAACTTAAAGGATCAATTGCAAAATGATGACAATGGTTTTTCATCTGAATGAATGTTTCATCTCTGATTTCAGTCACTTCAAGAAAAAAATATAGTGTATTGACTTCTAAAATATAAGCTGAGAATGGAATTATTTTTTTATGTAGAGGTCATTGGTTACATTCTTTCCTGTACATTTCATTATAGGCTTATCAAAAATGAATAATCAGTAAAGCGTTACTGTAGTTTCTCACTGTTAGATCAGTTAATACATATTTATATCAAAGAAACAATCTGTCCAGGTATTTTTTAGTTTTTCCATAGCAACTTCTACAAACTTTGCAATGTTTGAATTTCAAGGGATAGAACTGCAGTCATTTTTAAAAGTGGCAATTTCTCCCATCCATGGATTGAGACAATGGCTGAATGGTTTAGACACAAAGCAATTAGTGTATTGTTTTTGATATGTCTGAGTTAATAAAGATGTTGGATTTTATCTATTTCCTCCATGAATGCCAGTCATTGGAGAAAATGGAGGGGGGAGGAGGAGAGAAAAATCACCAACCAGAACAAATAAATAATTTATAGATGTTAACCTCTCAACTACCTGTAAAATGTCCTTTGTGGCTCAAATGGTTTTGAGAGAGAGTGTTTATCATGTATTTAATGCACATTGCCATAGACTGTGAAAGAAAAAGTTGAAAAGTAACATCAACAGAGAAAGGATCATATTCAGAGTCATCTACCTAACCTAGTCTTTCTCTCTGAGGCAAAAGCCTTTATGAATTCATTTAGGGCCATTCTATTATTCATGCAAGGAACTGCCTATCATAAAAGCAATATGAAAAGGAGTTGCTCCCAATGTGAGATTTGAAATATCGTGTCTAATAACCAATGGTTTAATTTCAAGATTTCAGAAACAGTAATTTAAAAGCACCTGAAGCAAAGTCTAACACAGGGAAATAATAAAGGAAATAATTGCTGTATCAATTTTGGAACCATATCCTATTTTTGATATCACACGCACACACTGTTACATTGATAAGGAAAATAATGCAAACCACCACCACCAACGGCATATGTAAAGATGATACAGTCAGTGTTAACTCTGAATTTCCTGATTTTTATTAGCCACTTTCATAGTGCTAAAAGTTTTAGAATTTAAACTGAATATATATCTATGATTTTTTTTAAAAAAAAAGAAGCTTTTTTGGAAAAAATAATGAGCAAGAATTAACAACTCAAGGGACTGAAATAACCATTCCTCTTCATTTTCTTCTTTTGCTCAGTTACACTCTCTCTCTTACACAGATAACACATCAAAGATTTTCCTTTACCTCTTCTTCTTTCCTGACTTAACATTCTTTTCCACCCCACAACTTTCTCTGTCCCATCCTTAATCTTTTCACTTTGTTTCCTCTTTCGTCCTTCACTTTCTCATCCTTTACTTTTCCTCTCAACGTAGTCTTTTCCCATCATGTGACATTTTCTTCCCTCATATTTGTCAGCCCAAATTTATTCGTGTCCACTGAGCATTCAGGCAACTTTTGAAAAAGAATGGAAAAGTTTTAATTGTTGGTAACATATGTATGTACAGGGGCGGACTGGCCCAGCAGGATAATCATGGGAGACAGGAGAGATTCCAGAAGAATGGGAAAGGGCAAATACAGTGCCCATCTATAAAAAGGGAAATAAGAACAACCCAGGAAACTACAGACCAGTTAGTTTAACTTCTGTGCCAGGGAAGATAATGGAGCAAGTAATTAAGGAAATCATCTGTAAACACTTGGAAGGTGGCAAGGTGATAGGGAACAGCCAGCATAGATATGCAAGAACAAATCATGTCAAACCAATCTGATAGCTTTCTTTAATGGGATAACGAGTCTTGTGGATAAGGGAGAAGCGGTGGATGTGGTATACCTAGACTTTAGTAAGGCGTTTGATATGCTCTCGCATGATATTCTTATCAATAAACTAGGTAAATACAACTTAGATCGGGCTACTATAAGGTGGGTGCATAACTGGCTGGATAACCACACTCAGAGAGTAGTTATTAATGGTTCACAATCCTGCTGGAAAGGCATAACAAGTGGGGTTCCGCAGGGGTCTGTTTTGGAACCGGCTCTGTTCAATATCTTCATCAACTATTTAGATATTGGCATAGAAAGTACACTTATTAAGTTTGCAGATGATACCAAGCTGGGAGGGGTTGCGACTAATCTGGAGGATAGGGTCATAATTAAAAATGATCTGGACAAATTGGAGAAATGGTCTGAGATAAATAGGATGAAGTTTAATAAAGACAAATGCAAAGTGCTCCACTTAGGAAGGAACAATCAGTTTCATACATACAGAATGGGAAGCGACTGTCTGGGAAGGAGTATGGCAGAAAAGGATCTAGGGGTTATAGTGGACCACAAGTTGAATATGAGTCAGCAGTGTGATGTTGTTGCAAAGATAGCAAACATGATTCTGGGATGCATTAACAGGTGTGTTGTGAGCGAGACACGAGAAGTCATTTTTCCGCTCTACTCTGTGCTGGTTACGCCTCAGAGCATTGTGTCCAGTTCTGGACACTGCAATTCAAAAAAAGATGTGGAAAAATTGGAGAGAGTCCAGAGAAGAGCAACAATAATGATTAAAGGTGTAGAGAACATGACCTATGAGGGAAGACTGAAGGAACTGGGTTTGTTTAGTTTAGAAAAGAGAAGATTGAGGGGGGACATGATAGCTGTTTTCAGGTATCTAAAAGGAGGTCATAAGGAGGAAGGAGAAAACTTGTTCATCTTGGCCTCTGAGGATAGAACAAGAAGCAATGGGCTTAAACTGCAGCAAGGGAGGTTTAGGTTGGACATTAGGAAAAAGTTCCTAATTGTCAGGGTAGTCAGACACTGGAATAAATTGCCCAGGGAGGTTGTGGCATCTCCATCTCTGGAGATATTTAAGAGTAGGTTAGATAAATGTCTTTCAGGGATGGACTAGACAGTATTTGGTCCTGCTATGAGGGCAGGGGACTGGACTTGATGACCTCTCGAGGTCCCTTCCAGTCCTAGTATTCTGTGATTCTATGATACCGGGAATTTCCCGGTGGGCCATCGTCCGGTGGGCCGTCGTGTCCGCACACCATTGCCCCTCACTCCAAGCAGCTCCGCGTCTGCGCTGTATGCGGCACACAGAGCCCAACCTGCTGCCTGCACCGTGTGCTGTACATGACGCAGGGGGTGGGCCTTTAGGGGCACACAGGGTGACATCATGGGGAGGGCCGTTCTCAACCCATTTCCTGGGCCTATTTTGATTGCCAGAACGCTCATGTGTATGTATATGCTTTGGAGCTTTCAAGCACCATAGAATGGTGATCTGCTTGCAGAGGAAGGCCAATGGAGTATTCCTCTTCCACAGATAAACTCTCTTCTGCTATAAAGAGGACAGTAATGATAGAGTCACCTCCTGTGTCATACAGTCTGCAAATATCTAGTGTAATGGGGTGTAGGAGGAGTGACAAGAAGCGGCATAGCTCCACAACACCTATCATGTAAATGGGCAGTGATGAAGCTGTACAGCTGGCTCCCTGTACCCCCCTTTTCCCTGGAGAACCTAGCCTCAAGGATTTAGGCAGTTCCTTTATTTTTAAATAATGTGCATCATTAGGAACTCTTCTGGTCTACTGGATAAATATAGTAGTTATTTTTTATGTGCTTTTTAAATAAATATGGCTCAACATACAATAGCATCTATGTGCATATCTGCTACAACAACATCTGAAATATTGACACTTACTCATTTAAAGGCATACACAGATAGTTTTACCAAGTAAAAGAAAAACTGTATAAAAGCACTAAAACTTTCTTTTTCTGCATTTTCTTTCTTCACTGAACATGAAAAAGGAGGCAACCTGGGCCTTGTTGCTGCTTCATTTTTCATTGCTTACAGATTTTTTTAAGCCACATTTTCAGCAAGATGCACATGGAGTAATTCACAACACACGTCATCACTAATGGGAGCTTTTTGTATAACATCCCCTGTGAAAAATGTAAGTCGGCTTTTTTCTTAGCTACAAAAAAACTATACAAGATACGCCACACAGAAAGGGAGTTGAGAGTTTTAAAACACAAGCATATAAATGCAAGCTCTTACAAACATATAGATGTTCTTTTATAATACATGTTTATTATTCCATTATTTTGATTATGTTTTGAATAAGAGTAGAAATGTGCAAGGAAATAATAGGATGGTTCAGTCAAAGTCATGAGATGTTTGAAAGCTGTTGTACTCACACAATTGTTCTGTTAAATCATCTCTTATTTATTAATACAGTTCCTGATAGCTGTGGGTAGCAAAATCATTTCTGCTAATTTGCACTTGACTAATATGTGAAAGGTTGATAAATGTTTTGACAATATTAGCTGGTTTGTTGTGTCTTTTAAGTACAATTCACTACTTTATCAGAAGTCCATCTAGAATTATGTAGCTGAGGATGGGTAAAATAAAGACACAGATATGACACTGGAAAAAAGTGTTAGACACATCTGGATGAAAAAGTAAAAAGGCGCGCCACCAATTCTCTATATAAGCAATAATCTTCAAGAAGCTTACTTTGTTGTAAATTGGTAAACTCTATTTTCTCTCAGATTTTTAGTGACGTGGGTTTCAGTAAACAAACATTAAAAATTACACAATTTGTTTTCACAAAAATTTTGAATTATAGGAAACTCACTATATTTATTGATGACTTCTTCAGAATTGGTTGCACGTCTCTAGATAGATTGAATTTGTCCAAAAAACTACTAACAGTCTTTGTTAGTCAAAGTCCTAGACCTTATTCCTACTCACTTTTCCATTGGATAATTTACTATTGGAACAATTTACTAAGGGTCATGGTGGATTCTATGTCATTGACCATTTTAAAATCAAGAATCAATGTTTTTCTAAAAGATGTGCTTTAAGAATTATTTTGGGAAATTCTAAGTTATTTAAGTGGCCAGTCTAGATGATCACAATAGTGTCTTCTAGCTTTGGAATCTATGACTCTACATCAAGAATTATTACCAAAGTTTGTCTCTATAATATGAGAATGTATGTTACATATATATATAAATATGAGAGACACTTGAACAATTATGTATATATGTATAGATATACAGAGTAATTCATGTATATGTATAGTATAAAAACATGACAGCTAATTTTAGCAGGGGCAGCATCATGTCATAAGAATTAACTCTTACAGACAAGCTAATGGCCTTTTGGAGAAATGCTAAAATATTCATTTCACTGTTATATATACAAACATTTTAGGATGGATTATGTGGGATGATTTAGCCCTAAATTTTGTCATATTCTCAGGGCTTTATTTTTCTTTTTATTGTGCCTTTATTTTAAATGTTCCAAAAATCTCTCAGCACTCAAGTCTTTATCAGTATATGAGTTCCTAATAAGTTCCTTTAGCAACTGTAATATCAGGTGTTCAATAAACGAATTACAGCTCGCCCAAAAAAAAGCAAATAACGAACACTCCAGGCTACAGTTAATTACATTTGATGAATTTCAACCCTTTATGATTTTTTCCAAAAGAAATATCTGATTTTGAAATTATAGAACAATGTTAATAGTCTTCAACCAGTTTAGTGAATTAATCTGATATCTGTATCTTTGCTATAGTGGCCTCATTTTAGTAATTAAATTATTCTCGGACTTCACAAAGTACAAAAAACGCATTTTGATTTAATATTTTTTCCAAAATATAGTTTCTAGGATTCATATGGAGTTGATCTGATTGTTTAACCCACTTTGAAAGAGAATTTCTGCAGCCACAGAATTCTGCAGACTTTAATCAGGTCTCAGAATATATAATAATATTCTTCCATTTATATGCTATATTTCATCCACAAAGATTCTGAAATATTTTACAAACATAGAATTATACACTCCCCGTCCTTACACAGCACAAAGACATGAAAGATTCAAACTACACAAAGGAAGCAGGATATAAAAAACATTATCCATCTGTTTGGAAAAGGGATAAAGAACATGGAATCCAATTGAAACTATAGGAAAATGTAGGCATACAGCCCATACTAATCTTTGGCCAGGTCACTGGTCTTGCTATCCCCATACCTGCTAAGGATGCCACAAGATCTTTAATATCTATAGGTGGTCAGGACTTTATTTTTATATATGCAAAAAGTGCACCTTTGGCAGTTCAGTGCTCCTTAACATAATGCCGAGGCATTGATTCAACACAGACAGTGAAGACCTAATCAATATCTTGAATCCCTGTACCACTTTTGCAGCATTTAGGTGTTCTTCAGTAGTCTATGCAAATGCTGACCTAATGCTGCTTAGATTAGAAGATATGATAGAATTGGAGCACAATATAATATGGAAAATAATTACTTCAGAGTAGATCAATGCAAGATAATTTTTTCTGGAAGAAACAACATGGATGACTCTTACATACTTCTGGTATTCTAACCAAATTGCAGCCACATGGGAAAAAGACCCAGTGTATCATCATGGACAGCTCAAGGAAAGCCTTCACTCAAGGTTTATGGATTTTTTTAAAGCAAATAAAACATTATGACGATATTAAAATCAATATTTGACACGTCATTACACAAGTTAACAATATAAAAAGTAAAAAAAGAGTTCTAGAGACTGTGATACAAGTTATCAGGGGCATGCAAGAAATATTTAAAAGACTATGAATGTTTATGAGGAGGTGAAAAGTTGAGTAAGAGAGGACATGAAGTTATACAGAATAATGAATTGCACAGAAAAGGCAAATCAGGTGTACCTATTTATAATAAAGATGTTAATTATCGACTAATTGAATAGTTGATGCATTTTGCATTGACTATTCGATTAGTTGATAGGGCAATTCTGTCTTAAGTGTAGCTACAGCCCTAATCCCAGAATGCCACAAGAAGCCTGGTGCCGGGCTCCCTATGGCATTTCGAAGGGGCAGTGCCACACAGAGCCTGGGTCAATGGGGAAGTCCCTTGCTGTTCCTGGGCTCCACACTCTGCTGCCACTTTGAAATGCTGTGAGGAGCCCGATCCCAGGCTCTCTGTGGCATTTCAAAGTGGCAGAGCCACATGGAGCCCTGGGTCTGGCCCCAGGTTTAAAGTGATGCTGCCACTTTGAAATACCCTATCCTCTTCCCCTGCCTTACTGCCTCTGACAGAGGCAGCAAGGGGGTGGGGGGAAGCGACTAGTCGACTAGTCCTTCACACCCCTAATTGATGATTGGCATATTATAGTAAAAATGGGGTAGGTTTAGAAGTCAAAACTTACTTAGAAAACTTAGATGTCTTCAAGTCACCAGAGCTTAATGAAATGCATTCTAGAATACTCAAGGAGCTGATAGAGGAGGTATCTGAGCCTTTGAAAAATCATGGAAGTCGGAAGAGATTCCAGAAGACTGTAAAAGGGCAAGAAAATGCCCATCTATAAAAAGGGGAATAAGAACAACCCTGGAAACTACAGGCCAGTCAGTTTAACTTCTGTGCTAGGAAAGATAATGGAGCAAGTAATTAAGGAATTCATCTGCAAACATCTGGAAGATAATAAAGTGATATGTAACAGCTAGCATGAATTTGTAAAGGACAAATCATGTCAAACCAATCTGATAGCTTTCTCTGATAGGGTAACACGTCTTGTGGATAAGGGAGAAGCGGTGGACATAGTATATCTATACTTTAGTAAAGTATTTGATATGGACTCATCTTATTCTTATTCAATAAGCTAGAGAAATACAACCTAGATAGGTATCAGAGGGGTAGCCGTGTTAGTCTGAATCTGCGAAAGTGACGAGGAGTTCAGTTAGTCTATAAGGTGCCACAGCACTCCTCGTCACTTTAACCTAGATAGGGATACTAAAAGGTGGGTGCATAACTGGCTGGATAACCATTCTCAGAGAGTAGCTATTAATGGTTCTCAGTCATTCTGGAAGGGCATCGTAAGTTGAGTTCTTCAGGAGTCTGTTTTGGGACCAGTTCTGTTCAATATCTTCATCAACAATTTACATAATGGCATAGAGTGTGTGCTCATTAAGTTTTCAGATGTTACCAAGCTGGGAAGGGTTGCAAGTGCTTTGGACGATAGGGTCAAAATTCAAAATGATCTGGACAAACTAGAGACATGGTCTGAGGTAATCAGGATTAAATTTAATAAATACAAATGCAAAATACTCCACTTAGGAAGGAATAATCAGTTTGACACATGCAGAATGGGAAGCGACTGTACTACAAAAAGAGATCTAGGGGTCATACTGGGCCACAAGCTAAATATGAGTCAACAGTGTGACAATGTTGCAAAAAAATAAAACATATTTCGGGGTTGCATTAACAGGAGTGTTGAGACCAAGGCATGAGAAGTAATTATCCCACTCTACTCTGCGCTGATTAGGCCTTAGTTGGAGTATTGTGTTCAGTTCTGGGCACCACATTTCAACTAAGAAGTGGAGAACTTGGAGAAGGTCCAGAGAAGAACAACAAAAATGATTAAGTTCTAGAAAATGTGTCCTATGAGGAAAGGCTGAAAGAATTGGGCCTGTTTAGTTTAGAAAAGAGAATACTGAGAGGGGACATGACAGCTGTTTTCAAGTATCTAATAGGGTGTTACAAGGAGGAGGGAGAAAAATTGTTTTCCTTAGCCTCTGATGATAGGATAAGAAGCAATGAGCTTAAATTGCAGCAAGAGAGGTGTAGGTGGACATTAAACTTCGTAACTGTTGGGTTTGTTATACAGTGAAATAAATTGCCATGGGAGGTTGTGGAATCTCATAAGAACATAGGAATGGCTGTACTGGGTCAGACCAAAGGTCCATCTAGCCCAGTAGCTGGTCTGCCAACAGTGGCCAGCACCAGGTGCCCCAGAGGGGGTGGACCAAAGACAATGATCAAGAGATTTGTCTCCTGCCATCCTTCTCCAGCCTCTGACAAACAGAGGCCAGGGAAACCATTCCTACCCCCTGGCTAATAGCCTTTTATGGACCTAACCTCCATTAATTTATCTAGCTTCTCTTTAAACTCTATTATAGTTCTAGCCTTCACAGCCTCCTCTGGCAAGGAGTTCCACAGGTTGACTATGCACAGTGTGAAGAACTTTCACTTTTTAGTTTTAAATCTGCTACCCATTAATTTCATTTTCTCTAGTCCTTATATTTAGGGAAACTAATGAATAACTTTTCTTTATTCACCCTCTCCATACCACTCATGATTTTATATACCTCTATCATATCCCCCCTCAGTCTCCTCTTTTCCAAACTGGAAAGTCCCAGTCGCTTTAGCCTCTCCTCATCTGGGACCTGTTCCAACCCCCTGATCATTTTAGTTGCCCTTTTCTGAACCCTTTCCAAGGCCAAAATGTCTTTGAGGTGAGGAGACCACATCTGTACACAGTACTCAAGATGTGGGTGTACCATAGTTTTACACAGGGGCAGTAAGATATTCTGTCTTATTTTCTATCCCTTTCTTAATAATTCCTAACATTCTATTTGCCTTTTTGAGCGCCGCAGCACACTGTGTCGACTTTTTCAGAGTACTATCCACGATAACTCCAAGATCTCTTTCCTGATTTGTCATAGCCAAATTAGCCCCCATCATATTATATGTATAGTGGGGGTTATTTTTTCCAATGTGCATTACTTTACACTTATCCACATTAAACTTCATTTGCCATTTTGTTGCTCAATCACTCAGGTTTTGTGAGAACTTTTTGAAGTTCTTCACAGTCTGCTTCTTTCTTGACTATCTTTACTACCTCACTGCTTGCCCCTTTCTCTAGATCATTTATGAATAAGTTGAATAAGATTGGTCCTAGGACTGACCCTTGAGGAACACCACTAGTTACCCCTCTCCATTCGGAAAACTTACCATTTATTCCTACCCTTTGTTTCCTGTCTTTTAACCAGTTCTTAGTCCATGAAAGGACCTTCCCTCTTATACCATGACAATGTAATTTACACAAGAGCCTTTGGTGAGGGACTTTGTCAAAGGCTTTCTGAAAATCTAAGTATACTATATCTACTGGATCCCTCTTTTCCACATGTTTGTTAACCCCTTTAAAGAACTCTAATAGATTAGTAAGACATGACTTCCCTTTACAGAAGCCATCACTGGAGATATTTAAGAAAGATGTCTATACAACCCAATCAGGGATGATCTAGACAGTGATTAGTCCTGCCATGCGGACCTATCTCAGTCCCTTCCAGTTCTGGTATTCTATGATAATACATGAAAAAGGGGAGATTCATCTAGAATGAAAGGCCAAAACAAAACAAAAACCTCGACTATAAGGAAATGTATTTTTGTACTGTGTCTAACTTCTGGATCATATCACCACAAGGCATAACAAGGGCTAAAAGCTTAGTAGGATTCTGTAACACACTGCTGGGGATCTCCAGAGCTATCAGCAACTCTTACCTCTCTGCCTCAGTAATGTGAGTTTTGCTGGCAACTGGATTGTATGTGAGTTCCCTGCCATTTCAATCTGTCCTCTTCACAAGGTAACTCAAGGCCTTCACTATCCAAAGCTCACCTAACAGGTAACAGTCAGTGCACTCCAGCCTCACGATGTTGCTCTGCAATACCCAGCCCCTACCATACTATGCACTCTCAGAAGATGTTAAGTTTGCTGCTTTGATAAAGATTCAGTACATCACAGCTTATTAATTTCACTTTCCACCATTCCCTTCAAGCATTGCACTCAATAGGTTAATAGTAAACACAAAACAAATGTATTAATGAGAGCATGGACTCAGTGATATCATGTGAAAGAGCTAAAAGATAGAGATTGTTATTAGCAAATAAAAGTGAAAAAGTGCATCTAAAAGCTTAAACCTTAATCTAGCAAGCTACAGTCTTTACTCAAGATAGTTTCTTTCACCCAGTCTCCTTTTCAGTTTTCACTGATAAGCTAGCCAGGACCCATCATGGAGATCAAATCACTTGGTTTCTTTGTCTCATAAGGTAGGCCTGCCCTCTGTTCCGCATATTCCAAAAGCAATGTATTTGTTTTACAAAGGAAGGGCTCCTGGTGACTCAGTCTCTTGAACCTTTTTAGGATTCAGGAGCCATGTTAACTCTCAGGCTTTGTCTACACTATGGCTTTTGCCAGAAGAGGCAATGCAAATGAAGCTCTGATTAGCATTTGTTGAGCTTCATTTGCATAATCTATTCTGAGCCATTTTTGCGCAAGGGGTTTTTACACAAAAACAAGCAGTGTGGCCGTGTCCGTTTTGTGCAAGATCCTTATGCCTCCTATGGGTTCTTCTCTTCATTCTAGTAAGGTCTTAAAGCTTCTGATTATAGATGGATTTGGGAGGGAATGGTTAGTTAAAAGCACTCTTCTATAATTCATGGATTATTCCTTTTCTGTGATGCAATCAGTCTGATCTTGTACTTTTGTATACTGTATCCCGAATTTCAGTAAATACCACGTGAATATATTGTTTGATGTGATGATTCATACTGAAAAAAAAATCAGGTATATTTTAAAAAATTCTTTGTATGCTGTTAGTGCAGCTTTTTATAGTCTTGCTAAAACCAAATTGGGTTTGTACTGCATTATGGTTTCTGCCAGCTTTCAGTTTGAAAACATGTAATTTACTCTAGGCAAAGCCAAAAAAACAAGTCATTCAAAGATACTGTACATAGGGAAAATGCACTGGGACTACTGACTACAGTTTGCATATGCATTTTGTGGTTTAATGGTTCTGTAAGGTATGACCTCACTCCATGCTAGTGTCAATATGAATAAAGCAAATAGATTTAGAATACAGCATATGTATATGTATCTTTTCTTATGAGCTGCCATTGATGCCATACATATAAAAAACATAAATAAATCCCAAAGTGTAGCTCTTTTGGGATTTTTTTAAAATTACCATGTTGTAATAGCAATAAGATATCAGGTAATGCATTTTTAAAAAGATGACTGCACCACTCAGGTAGTAAAATTAGCTCTCCCTTCAGCCACAATATGCCCAAGATGTTAATTCATGCCTTTGAAATATTCTTCCTGTCATTCCTTATTGTTTAAATACACATTGACAATAGACAACAAACCTAGTGAGGAGGGCTTTAAACTAGGTTCATTGGGGGATGCTGACCAAAGCTCTGAGGTAAGTGGGGAAGTCAGATACTGGGAAGAAACAAAAGGAGCAATGAGCCACAAAGGAGGACCCCTGATTTGAATGAAGAAGGTAGGGCAATCAACTGGTTATCTAAGGTGTTTGTACACAAATGCAAGAAGCCTGGGAAACAAACAGGAAGAATTAGAAGCCCTGGCCCAGTAGAAGAACTATGATTTGATTGGAATAACGGAGACTTGGAGGGATGACTTGCATGGCTGGAGCACTGGAAGGGTATACACTGTTCAGGAAGAACAGGCCCGGGAGAAAGGGAGGAGGAGTTGCATTGGATGTAAAATTGCTCAGAGCTCCAGTATATAGAGCTCCAGTATATAGAGGGAGAAAAGCATGTTGAGAGTCTATCGGTTAAGTTTAGAGGTGGAAGCAACAGGGGTGATGTTGTGGTTGGTGTCTGCTATAGACCACTGAACCAAGTGGATGAGGTAGATGAGGCTTTCTTCAGACAACTGAGAGAAGCTTCCAGATCATAGGCTCTGGTTCTCATGGGAGAATTTAATCACCCTAACATCTGTTGGGAGATAGGGCAGAAAGCAGACAATCCAGGAAGTTTTTGGAGAACATTGGGGATAACTTCTTGGTACAAGTGCTGAAGTAACTGAACAGGGGCCGTGTGCAGCTTGATCTGCTGCTCACAAACAGGGAGGAACTAGTAGGGGAAGTAGAGGTGAGTGACAACCTGGCAGTGATGGTACATTTCAGAATCCTAACCAAAGGAAGAAAGGAGTAGCAGCAAAATACACACCTCAGAGAACTGATGGGCAGGATTCCCTGGGATGCTTACATGAAGGGGAAAGGAATCCAGGAGACTTGGCAATATTTTAAAAAAGCCTTATTAAAGGCACAGGAAGAAACCATCCCAATGCACAGGAAGAAAAGCAAATATAGTAGGCGACCAGATTGGCATACTGGGGAAATCCTTAGTGAGCTTAAACACAAAAAGAAAGTTTACAAGAAGTCGAAACTTGGACAGATGACTAGGGAGGAGTATAAATATATTGCTCAAGAATGCAGGGGAGTTATCAAGAAGGCAAAAGTGCAATTGGAATTACAGCTAGCAAGGGATGTGAAGGGTAACAAGGAAGGTTTCTACAGGCATGTTAGCAATAAGAGGGTGATCAGAGAAGGTGTGGGGCCCTTACTGGAGGAGGGAGGTAACCTAGTGACAGATGATATGGGAAAAACTAAAGTACTCAATGCTTTCTTTGCCTCTGTCTTTACAGACAAGGTCAACTCCCATACTAATGCACTAGGCAATGCAGTATGGGAAGGAGGTGGACAGTCCTTGGTGGGGAAAGAACAGGTTAGGAACTATTTAGGAAAGCTAAACATACACAAATCCATGGGTCTGGATTTAATGCATCTGAGGGTACTGAGGGAGTTGGTAAATGTCATTGCAGACCCTTTAGCCATTATCTTTGAAAACTCGTGGAGATCGGGAGAGATCCCAGGTGATTGGAAAAAGGCAAATGTAGGGCCCATCTTTAAAAAAGGGAAGGAGGACAACCCAGGGAACTACAGACCAGTCAGCCTTACCTCAGTACCCAGAAAAATCATGGAAGGTATCCTCAAGGAATCCATTTTGAAGCACTTGGAAGAGGGGAAAGTGATCAGGAATAGTCAACATGGATTCATGAAGGGCCTGACCAATCTGATTAACTTCTATGATGAGGTAACTGGCTCTGTGGATATGGGAAAGTCAGTGGATGTTATATACCTTGGCTTTAGCAAAGCTTTTGATACAGTCTTCCACAATATTCTTGCCAGCAAGTTAAGAGAATATGGATTGGGTAAATGGACTATAAATTGGATAGAAATCTGGCTAGACTGTCAGGCCCAATGGGTAGCGATCAACAGCTCGATGTCAGGTTGGTGGTTGGTTTCTAGCGGTGTGCCCCAAGGTTCGGTTCTAGGATAGGTTTTGTTCAACATCTTTATTAATGACACAGATGGGGGATGGATTGCACTCTCAGCAAGTTTGCAGATGAGTAGGCATTAACTACTCAGATGACACTAAGCTAGGGGGAAGAGGTAGATATTCGGGACCCTATCCCTGCCCTCCAGTGTTACCTAGACAGATTAGTGGACTAGGACAAAAGAAATCTGATGAGGTTCAACAAAGACAAATATAGAGTCCTGCACTTGGGCTGGAAGAATCCCAAGCATTGTTACAGGCTGGGGACCGACTGGCTAAGTAGCAGTTCTGCAGAAAAGGACCTAGAGATTACAGCAGATGAGAAGCTGGATATGAGTCAACAGGCTAATGGCATATTAGGGTGCATTCGGAGGAGCATTGGCAGCAGATCTACAGAAGTGGTTATTCCCCTTTATTCAATTCTGGTGAGGCCACATCTGGAGTACTGTGTCCAGTTCTGGGTCCCCCCCCCCCCTATAGAAAAGATGTGGATGTACTGCAGAGGGTCCAGCAGAGGGCAACCAAAATGATTAGAGGGCTGGAGTGCATGACCTATGAAGAGAAACTGAGGGATTCGGGTTTTAGTCTGCAGAAGAGAAGAGCGAGGGGGGATTTGATAGCAGCCTTTAACTTCCTGAAGGGAGGTTCCAAAGAGGATGGAGAAAGGTTGTTCACAGTAGTGATGGATGGAAGAACAAGGAGCAATGGTCTCAAGTTACAGTGGGGGAGGTGTAGGTTGGATATTAGGTAAAACTATTTCACTAGGAGGGTGATGAAGCTCTAGAATGGGTTACATGGGAAGGTGGTGGAATCTCTATCCCTAGAGGTTTTTAAGTCTCAGCTTGACAAAGCCCTGGCTGGGTTGATTTAGTTGGGATTGGCCCTGCCTTGGTCTGGGGGCTGGAGTTGATGACCTCCTGAGGTCTCTTCCAGCTCTATGATTCTAACATAAATAGAGAATAATATTAAAATCCCCCCCCAAAAAAAAATTTTCATCGTACCCAATGGATAACTATTACTTCTAAAACATTATCATTTAGCATTTATTAAAACCTATTTAAATATCTCGATTTTTTGACCACTGATTGACTCAAAGTAAGAAGCCCCAGCAGCAGTCCTAAATTTGTAGCAAGTCCAGGGCACAACCTTTGAGGTGGCAAATGAGTAGCAAAAGAGAAAATGCAGCAATAATTCTTGTAAATGCATTTTTGAGAGGGGTGGCAGAAATAATGATTCTGAAAGATGAGAGATGTTAGCATGACAGGTGAAGGTCCTCCCACTGTAAAGGAGTAATTCCATTGTAGTCAATGGAGTTATTCTGATGTAAAACAAATATAAGGCCTTGCTTATACAAGAAGTGGCTTCAGTATGAACTAAGGCCATGTCTGTATGATGAGATATGGTAGAATTTATTAAGATTGATTTCTTACCATGTTATTGAGTAAAGTTGAAGGTCCACGTCCCCACTGTGCACAAGAATTCAACATAGTTAAATGTAGCAGACCCATAATAGGGAGACTGATGTCGCCATTGAGAGTGATGCACTGTGAACAGCTGATTTGCATTATGAGTTATGTTCCAGGTGCATATTGGGACCAAAACTGTGCCGCAGGTGGTTCTGGGTTTATGTTGTCAGCATCCCATAATGCTCTCATTAATTAAATACTAGCGTTTAATTGGTTAACTTAGTGCCTGCCGCCTAGCCCCACTGCAGCTATGCAGTCCCACTTCAGAGTCCTGCCACCCAGTCTACCAGCCTCTCCATGGCGGGAGCTGTTCCACCCTGGTGTGGATGGCCACTGCCAGAGTTAACCAACAAGGGCCAGTTAATTGGTAAGATTACTGGTAAACTGTATGCTTACTGGTTAACCAATAACATCTCAAACACACACATGCACAACAGAGCTCTAAACCAGTACAACTCTGTGCATAGGCTAAAACATGCATTTTTAAACTGATGTATTTGAACTGGGGCAAAATCCTGTTTGAACACTGTTATTTGGTCAAATCCCTTAGAAGAGACTCCACATACAGGTTTGTACCAGTTTAATTTTTTTAAAATGTGTTTTGTCAAATCAGTACTTTTGTGTGCAAATAAGATGTAAGTGCAAGGAGACTTACACCTTGGCTGTGTCTAGACTGGCCAGTTTTTCTGGAAAAATCAGACGCTTTTCTGGAAAAACTTGCCAGCTGTCTACACTGGCCGCTTGAATTTCTGCAAAAGCACTGACTTCCTACTGTAAGAAATCAGTGCTTCTTGCAGAAATACTATGCTGCTCCCTTTCAGGCAAAAGTCCTTTTGCGCTAAGGGGCCAGTGTAGACAGCTCAGATTTGTTTTCCGCAAAAAAGCCCCGATCGTGAAAATGGCGATTGGGGCTTTTTTGCGGAAAAGAGTGTCTAGATTAGCACGGATGCTTTTCCGCAAAAGCACTTTTTGCGGAAAAGCATCCGTGCCAATCTAGACACTCTTTTCCGAAATGCTTTTAACGGAAAACTTTTCTGTTAAAAGCATTTCCGGAAAATCATGCCAGCCTAGACACAGCCCTTATGTAGACTCTAGACTACAGGGTTTTTTCGAAAAAAGTGGCCTTTTTAAAAAAAAAACTTCCCCTGCCTCTAGACTGCTGCTGCATTCTTTTGAAAGTAAATCAAAAGAACATGGCAGTTTTTTCGATTGCGGAAAATCTCATTTTAAAAGGAATAATGCCTTTTTTCCCAAAAGTGCTATTTTGAAAAAAGGCGCTATGTAATGCAAACTGTGCTTTTTCGAAAGAGAGCATCCAGACTGCCTGGGTGCTCTCTTTCAAAAAAGCGACTTGCTTTTTTGAAAGTACTGGTTGTAGTCTAGATGCTCTTTTTCGAAAAAGGCAAATGGACAAGATGATAATTCTTTTAGTTGGACTTAAATGGAGCTCACCTTTATAGCTGAGCTCAGTTTATAGCTGAAGTGGAGTGGTCAACTGACTTGTGAGCCACATGCAGCCCTCTTACCATTAAAGTGGGTCTCGTGGACCATCCCATTCTCCACCTACCAGACTGGTGGGGGCGAGTGCCTAGGGACCTCTATTTTGCATTGGGGTGGTGGGGTATGGGCTTCACCCCTGGAGAGAGGAGAATCTTGGCACTTCAGCCTAGTAGGATACTCCAGACAGAGTTCAGGGCTTCAGCAGGAGTGGGGCGGAAGCTCCAAGATGCACCCTTACTCACAAGCTTCTGAAGATTGTTATAGATGTTTCAGAAGATCAGTAAGTTTGACCAAACCTATAGGATTTCCCAAGAAATACACATATAGCTAATTCTAGCAAGAATGTATTTAACACAGTACCTATTTGTCCTCCTGGATTTGCATTTCAAGCCACATATATCTAATTTTTAAACAACAATATTTATTTTTAAGAAACTCTTCATTAGCCATATATATGATTTTAATAAGGATACCTGCTAAAGGTATCCTGACTATATCATGTTATTTTATATTTGTACTTGCAAACACACATAGGAAGATTATAGATTTTTTTAACAATGATTGCTGAATATACTGGACAATTTCTGTCACTTGAATTTTCATTAAGCCAGTAAATAAGTATGATCGGTTAATTAAGGAAAAGTTCTTTATGAACAATTAATACGAATTGTGTCCCAAAACACTGCAGATTAGTTCAGTAGTGTAATGAAATATTGATTATCAAAATAATTATTAATTAAAACCTCTTGACTCTTAAGAGTAATTACATAATGTTAACTTTCAATTTTCTTTGTTAGTTTTATAGTAGTTTGTATATTGACACCTGTGAGAGTATCCCATAGATAGCTCTAGGAATTTACTGTGATCCTTCATATATACATTTAGTACTACAAATCACCATTGATTACAAGTTGTTTGTTTCCAAGAAACAAGCTGAAATCTACCATGCAATTAATATGCAGGAGAAAAACTCTACACTGTTTCAGGGATGCAACTCCCAAGGGTCCATTAGATCCCTTCACTTTGGGCCAGATCATCAGGCTAAGTTGCACAGATGTTCAGAACTAATTAGCTCCTACTTCCTATTGTGACTGCACTAGCCTGACGGACTGTAAAGAGGGTCTATGTGAAGAAATAGCATAGAACCATCACCAGATTGTTTATGCAAGTGAAAATGGTGGAAACACCTTCACATAAGGAAGGATAGATCAGCCTTGCTATGCCTTCCAGATATTACTACTAAAACTACCATTACCACAGTTTCATTTTGATTGAACATCATTGCTGCCCCATTCTGCCTCATACATTGGGCTAGAGACAGTATTCATGAATATTAAAAATTCATAGCAAAAGAAAAAATACACAGAATATTTGAAGGTCATCTTTTGTTTATGCAATTTTACACTGGATATTAAGTTTAAACTTATAAATGTTGTATAATAAATAATCTGGTATAATCTTACATCATAGAGCAAACTTTTATAGTTTACTAATGTAGAAGAAAGAAAGAAAGCTGATGGGCTTAGCTACTCCATTGTTATACACCTACAATACAAAAACTGTGCTAAATTTCAGAAATAGTTTAGAAACTGTTTACACTAAGATTCCGTTTTGTACAATATTTATAATGTCATAATTGAAATCCTATGGCAATTAACTTGAATTATCTTTGTTTAATTTTGTTGAATTCAAAAAGAAAAACAATGCTAAAAATCAAGAAAATATAATGCATTAGAAAACAAGCAACCAAGAAAAATGAACCATTCCAAATTCCACACTCTTATTAGTTATTTTTTTAGTTCAGAAGAATATAAAGTTTCCAGATGCTATTCAATGCCATAAAAAGATGTCTTTTGAATACTTCGTTTTGTTGCCAGGATCATCCAGCATAGCTTTCAGACTCACTCTTCATACTTCCAGAATTTATATACTGATAGGGATGAAGCTATCCAGCATGCAAGTTTGTGGCAGTATCCTCCACTGCTATCTTCAGTCTGCAATAATGCAGTCAGAAGAAAGGTTTGTTTGTAAAAGAAAATAAGGGCCATAAACATAACTACTCAAATCGGCATAATTAACAAGTTTCCATTTCATTAGCAGGCTATATGAAATATACATTAAACAATGAGTAAAACTGATTGTGAGAATTATTCTGAGAAACAAGATGAATCAGTGCCGGATCTTGGCCCTTGTTCCATCCCAAACTTGAGATGACGTGGGGATTTCATCCAAGGTTTACAATGATTTTCCTATAAAGTAACTCCTAACAATCTTTGGGAATTGCTTCGGAGATTCCTAGGAGTCCTGTGTTAAAGTCTGCAACCATTCTGAAAGAATGAATAGAATCAAAGGAATGGATCAAATTATATCAAGTGTTAGGTATTTTAAAAAAATCCCCAGGAGAAGATGCACCAAGATACCCCACTATCGCCACTTCATATTACTGTACCTCAAAGATTGCACTATGAAATCACTGCACTAAGAATATTTTTGGAGAACAAAATGTCAATCTAACAATGTGCACTTAATATACATTTCTTCCCAAAATGATGTTTCCTTTTCTCTGGTTAGCAGAAAGCACTTTTATTTAAAAGGGAAAAACAAACCAACAGATTCCACAATCATTCCTTTTGCAGGCACATGGTATGCAAGGTTTGAAAGGGGTAGAGGAAGAAATAATGTGACTCCTTTTCTAAAACACTGACAGCACATCACTGCATCGGATGCTATAAGTATTTATATCTGATGAGACCTTGAATCTATTTTGTCTCTAGAGATGCACTTCAATAGTTCAAACTGAACTGCAGTGACACCTCCTGGTAAGAGACTGAAGATCTTTTGCAGATTGTGCTAGAGAACTTTCTTTGCAAGATATTGAGGGGGGAAGTGTTTATTTTTTGTGAAAAGGCAACCATGAAGACCCCAACATTGGCATCAAAGACACATTGGCTTGTGAGAAGAAACTTCTGATTGATAAATAGATTTGGCACCTCAAAATCTCAGGAGTTGAGTTTAACATTGTATCATTGTTTATGAAGCTCTCTAGATTTATTTTACTAAAGATTTGCTTTCTTTGGATGTTTGAAAAGCTAGCTACAGGTTTAATAAACTAGAAACTTAATTCATGCTATGAATCTTGTAGTGTTTTTCACAATTCGGTATGAAATATTGCCTATTTGCCAAGAACTTACTTCTTTATTCTCTATGGATACCTCACTAAGGGCACCTCTATACTTACTGGAAGATTGATGCTCCTGAGGTCAATCTTCTGGCATTCAATTTAGCAGATCTAGTATAAACTAAATCGTACACTGAAGGCAACCCCCACCAGCATCCTGTTTTCCTCTTTTTGTGAGGAGCAAGGGAAGCCGACAGAAGCATTTGCTCCTGTGCGTCTCCTACAGTGTGGACGCCACCATGCCATTTTGCATAGCTGGAGGTGCATACCTTAAACCAGCGGTACTCAAACTTTTTGGGCTCCGGAGTCCTTTACAGGTGTAAAAATGTATGTGGTGCCCCAGCGGTCCACTGATTGTAAGTGTTGTACTTATGTGGAGCCCCAACAGTCCACTGATTGTATGTGTTGTACCTATTGATGTTTCCAGTTTGTCAACCTTGCGGAGCCCTTGGAGATGTCTCATGGGGGCTCCGCGGAGCACAGTTTGAGAAACACTGCCTTAAATCAACCTTCCTGTCTAGTGTAGACCAGGCCTAATAGAAATGGCAAGTATTTTTGGGAGGGATTAAATTACAATAGGAATTTGCATAGAGAAGAATATTGTAAGCCTGAATGTGTTTCAAAAGGCACAAAATATATCAAAAGCTTTTTTCCCCTACCACTATATAAAAACTAATGAGTTCTATAGAAACAGCTAATGCTCGGCTATACAAAACTGAAACTCTTAGGCAGGTTCAGTGGATAGACTAGGGATACTATTTAGATAAATAAAAGTATGTTGAAATGAAATTAACTATATCTAATACCAACATTATCTGTGAGCCTCGTCATTCAGATATCTCCTGAAGAGGATGCCCATTGATTTTAAATGAGAAAGCCATAGCCAAAGATCCTGCAAGATTGTTCCAAACATTCATATTATGTTGAAAATATGAAAGTTTAAGGTTAGTTTTTTTAAATTTCTTACATATTCAAAGCCTTAAATTTTGATCTGATTTTTCAGCAATAACTCCTATTTTAGAATTTTCAAAATCTTGATATTTCAAGTTATAACATTTCTGTCTTCTTTTTTTGCTCCCTTTAAACTATGTAATTTTCTTTGTACATAAGTGAGAATGGAAGGCTGAATTTTAGCCTTCGTTTCTTTTTCTTTTTTTCACTTTAAAGAAGTAATTATGACATTTTGAAGCTTTGCACATGCACAGACAATCAAGAAAATTCATTTGACAGAAACAGGCTTAGAGAGTTGAACCGTCTGCCAGCCTGTAAAGTAGTGACAACACATTCAGCAATCTCCTAGTGAATACACATCTGTTAAAGACTCACAGCACATTAAATTAATGCACAGGATAAAAAGAAATCCACAACTTCAATTAAAATAAAACTAAAACACATGAAATGTGTACTTTCTCCTGTCAAATATAAAACTGTAGAGTCTAACTGGAAAGAAGTTTTTAAAATTCTAAATACCAGCAACGTAAATTCTAATTTAGTAAAGAAATGTAATCTTCCGAAATTCCATATTTAACAGACAATGAAATGAACCATATATTTGAAGTTAGATGTGGTAAACTGATTACAATTCTATAACAGTGTTATTTTCCAAACTATACTGGTTTATAGAATTCAACTGCATTTTATCCCTCACTCTGTCTCACTCTCAGATGCAAACCTATATATAAACTAACCTCTTTCTTTCATCTATCAACATACATATATCTACCCAGGGGCAGATGACTGTTTTGCGGGGCCCCGGGCAGCATAACACCGCGGGGCGCCCCCTTTGCCACTGCGCATGCGCGGGGCTTTTTTAAGCGCGGGGCCCGGGGCGGCCGCCCCGTTCACCCCGCCCTATATCCGCCCCTGTATCTACCTATTTGTGAGTAATGCAATGAACTAAAACTCGTTGGATTGCTGCTAAAACCTTCATGCCACCCATCCTATTTATTTTATATATTCTGTCACATACTGTCATTATCTAAATATACATACAGATTCACAAACACACAAAATGCTTTTCAATGTATGATACCAAACTTCCAAGATATCCTGAGCGTGCTCAGGAGTCTGCAGGCAGAGTAAACTTGCGGCACCGTATCTATGTACTACAGGCAGAATAAGTAGCAATGCCTATACAGAAGACCCTCCTTATTTGCAGAATCACAAATATTACGGTGCCACATATTCACGGGAGGCCTCCTGTACTGCCCTGGGGAGGCAGCGGCTCCCAGCCCCCTCAGAGAGTTCCTCACAGCTCCTAACTCCATGGTGAGTTCAGAGCCGGAGGGAGCTCACCGTGGGGACCAAAAACTATGGCTCTCAATATTCAAGATTTTCACCATTTGTGGTGGTGCCAGAAACAGATCCATTGCGAATGACAAAGGTTCTCTCTATTTACGGTTACCTGACACTTCTAATTAAAAAGATGCTGTTTATAGCTGCTTTACCAAATTTTAACTATTTGATAGGAACCTTGCTATCCTGGATGTGTGCTTCAAACTGAATTTTTTGGGGAAAGTTTCAACCAAGAGCACCATTTCAGGAGAGTAGGGGGGCTGCAGCTGTGTGTATCCGGACGCCGCTTCCTTGCCTTCTCATTCCCCTGATTATTAGGGACTGAGCAAAAAGTACTTGGATTCTATGCATGCCTCTCACTTCTGGCTGCTAAAGGGAGGGGACAGAGGAGTAAATCATGGAATCAAAGTACTTTCCCCTCGCTCCTTGATAGTCAGGGGAACAGACAGAAAAGCCAGCCACATCCTGGTACATGCAGCGACTGCTCCTATCCCTCTCTGCTCTCCCAAAACTGCACCCTTGATTTCAACAAAAACAGTTTAGATATTTTGGAGAACAAGATTAGGAAAAACACACAGTTATTCCAATGTTTAAAAAAAATCAATATAACTGTTTCATTAAATGTTGTAATACTCCCATGTACAAACATGGCCTTGAAATTAAAGTATGGTGGGGGTATTGCCCTGTTGTCAGGACAACACAATTCTTATCAAAAAACCTCCCACATTTGGCTAAGTTATAAGTTAGGCACTACCAAATTCACAGTCCATTTTAGTCAATTTCATGGTCATAGGTTTTTAAAAATGAATTGTACATCACTTGTTGTAATTGTAGTGATCCTGGCCCAAAAGGATGTTATAAGTGCACTTGGTGGAGGAGAAGGGGTTCTTTTCAGGTTATTGTACAAGGGGTTGCGATATTGCTACCCTTACTTCTGTGCTGCTGCTGGAAGTGGCATTGCCTTCAAAACTTGGCAACTGGAGGGCACTGGCAGTTGACTGGTAGCCCAGCTCTGAAGGCAGAGACGCCATGAAGAGCTGCGAAGAAGAAAGGGTAGCATGGTATTGTATGGTCAACCCTTACTTCTGTCTTTCTGCTGGCACAGTGATGCCTTTCAGTGGCAATGCCTGGGGTGGCATGAAAGATCACATGCCCCCCAAACACCAGACAGAGCCGTGCTGAGCCCCACACTTTGGGTGGGGGCGGGAGGGTTGTGGGACCCAAGGCAGCTCAGGGAACTATCAGGAAGCCATGCACTGGCAGCAAGGGTCTGCCTCCCCACTCACTGGTACCAGTGGTAAGGAGAAGGTCCTAGACTCAGCCTGCTCTTCTGTGCACTTAAGACTCTCAGCCACACTGCTCTGTTTCCAACCACTGGTGAATGTGGGGGGTGGGTCCACCTCTTCCCCTGAGTGATGTAGCCCAAATGATTAGCAGGGAGGGGGGGCACTGACAGCAGGATCACCCCATCCCTCACGCACACACACTCATTGGCAGTGGGACAAAGTGTCATGGCTGTGAACCTGGGAAGTAGAGCTGGAAACAGAACCAGGTTGTTCCACTTCCTCTACTGCCACTGCATGCTGGTAGAGCTGGCCTCCAGGACCCATTAGTACTCCGGGCCATGTTGTTTGGGGGTAAAGAGGTGGAGTGGGCTTAGGGCAGAGGATGAGCAAGGGTGGGGAAGAGTCAAAGAAGAGGCAGGAAGATGCGTGGCCTGGGTGGAGAGGGAAGCAAGAGGCATGGCTCTCTCTCTCAGTTGGGGGGGTCCGTGCTTTATTATAGCAGTTGAAAGGTGCGTAGTGCGGTGGGAAAAAAGGATGGCTAAAGCAGTGGAATGCTGCCCTGAAGTATGGGATATTATCCCTTCCACTGCCACAGAATTCCTATGCAATGCCAGGCAAGACATTTAAAACAACTCTATCACAAGTATTCACTATTTGTATGTTTATTTTTGCAGTGACCAACTGAAACCCTAGAATCTGCAGAGGAGCTGAACACTCACCGTCATTTAATGCTAAGTGCCCTAAAAATCAGGTCACAGGCATTCCTAATTATTTGAAAGTAAAATAATATTTGTGATATGTTCAGATGCTATAGTGATGGAACACCAGAGAAAAGCCCATAAGGAAATTAAGAATTCTGTCATCAAGGAAAATTTGAACAACATAAAAAATTAAAAAAATTAAGAAGGCATAGGTGAAACAAAATACTGAATATCTAGTGAACACTTCATTGTGTCCACTGAAGAAGGCAGGGTTAAAATAGGCAATCATGGAATACAAGATGCATATCCATAAGAGTTTAAATTAAGCTTTCTCAAGACACCTCATTCAGAAATTTCCTAACTTAAAAGTGCTTGATTTTGTAACAGTGTTCTTTTAACAAGTTTTATATGCAGTCTATATTACAATATCAAAAGCCACAGCTTATAATTTTTGGATTGTTCCTCATTTGTAGATGAGATGTTCCATCTTTTGCTTTGTTCCATACTTGACTCCTCCCTCACCCAGAGGTGCTTTTTATTTTCCCCTCTCCTTCCTCCCCCCCAAGTTTGAGAGAGATCCATTCATCTGATTTTGAATTATGAAAAGATGAAAAATATTTATTTTTCCATTTCAAGTAAATGTTAAGTGATTTAAAAAAAACATGCAATTTGAAAAGTGGCTGATCTTTATGATCTGACATTTTCAGATTGGCTACTTCTGACTCAGTACTGGGCACTTTCATTACTTGCAAAAGGAAAAAAAAGAACACCCAAACAACAGATGAGCATTTTTTTTTAAAAAAAATTTGTGCATTCATGACAGTAATTTTTGTTAGGAAAACGACATCAACTGTGCTGCTGAATTAACCCTGTAGTTAACAGCCATGACAGTGGTCAGTTTTCACCCTAACACTCTCTCTGTAGGAGAGAAAAAAAAAATCAGAAAAGAGGAGGCTTCTGTACTGAAATCCCTATGCTTCTGTGGAGCTCATAAACCCTGGAAAAGGGAAACTTTCTTCTGCAAAATTTATTAGTACTACAAGAGAGAACAGTTAGCTGAAGAAGATCTGCTAGCAAAGAAGGCTGCCACCTTGAAAACCCCCATAATTTCTGTTCAAAAAATGTAAAAGCTTAATGAATAAAGTTCCTACGTAAACTCCACAAATGTAAGAGCCTGAGACTGTATTACACATCCCTGATAATCTCTGTGACTGGTAGGCCCAATCTTCTCCTCTATGAAGAATCTAATCCTTTGACACATTTAAGAATAGTGCTATAGGAGTACCTTATCCCGCCGCAAATATTCTGTATAAGAAGAGTGAGATCTGTCCCTGAAGAGATCCTTCCATATATATATTTAGATGGCATAATGTGGTTTGTGGAATTCAAAATGCAAAATCTTCTGTTTATGTAACATTACATTAAAAATCTTAAATGCTATAAAGCTAGAGAAAGAAAATGTCAGTCTTTTCACAGTAACACTTTTTGGGGGTCAGTGGGTGAGTAGGAGAGGACTTGGGGGAGCAAGAACTGCTGAATTAAGGGACGGATATTGAATTATATTTAATGAACTAGATGTGACACTGGCACTCCCATATCCTTCACAGAAACATTATTGATATAGGAGTGTGGTATAACTAAGATATGCTTATGCAAGGCAACTCATGTAAGATGCATTGGAAAGGTTATGATTTACTGAATATGATTATCCTATTTTTATACGTGTACCATTTGAGTGCCTGAAATTAGGGATATTGGCTAAATATCTGTATTTCAACTATGCTACCTTGAGTGATGCCCACTGCCAACACTTCAGGTACAACAATGGAAAAGTCACACAGAATTGATAGATGTTCCATACTCCCACTGACTCACGGACAGTGAGATACTACAGAATCAGGTGACCTGGTCACCTAATACTAAAAATACATTTTGGACTACTGAACTTTTCTACTGGGAGGAGAGGAAATCAAACATAGGATTTCCACCTTATGGACACCCTATATATGATGGTGGAGGAAAATAATCGAAGTCATTTTTCCTCCACCTCCCTCCCTGCCGAAAGAGATACTTTAAAATACATGGAAACAAGAACTGAAGTGGCGGGGAGGCGAGGGAGAGAAAACTGATTGACTCAATCTGGAAAGATATCTGGACTGTGAAGTAATCTACTTAAAAGACTTACTTGAGAAATTACTAGTTGTAACCACTTTTATTTGGTGAATCAAGCTTAGTTTCCATACTTTGTTTTATTGCTTAGTAATCTGCCTTGTTCTGTTTGTTACCACTTTAACCTCGTAACATTCATCTTTCGTAGTTAACACTTATTTCTTGTTTATAATGTAACCCAGATAATGTAATTTCTAACACAGGTGGAGGGGGGAGAAGTTGTAGAAATTGTCCTCCACACTGAGTGACGGTGTAAATTTCATAAAACTTTTGCATTTGTACTCCGTAAAGGGTATGGGCAACGGAGTGACAGGGTAAGTCTCTAAGACTGAATCTTTCCAGAATGGATCTACTGCTCTGTGTATAGCTGGGCATGGCTCAGCCTGCAAGATTGGCTAGTAAAGGCTTGTGCGGCTAGCCCAGCAATACCAAATAAAAGGGACTCAGGCTATCAAACAGGCTGACTCAGTAGCATCCCAACACATCCAATGGCACCCCAAAAGGTCAAAAGCTGCTACACTGGGGAAAGGATTTATTAGCTGGTGAGGCTGATAAATGATAAATTTGGAAACAGACTTAGACCTTCATAGGCTGAGAGGAAGTGAGAATGAAACTGATAGTCTGGGGAGGCTGGAACTGGAATTGGAAAAGGGGAACTGAGACTGTAATAGAATGGGGATAATGACAATGAATATTTGATTGAGGGAGGATGCAAACTCAATAGACTGGGAGTAAAGACAGAATTAAACTAGGGCAGAAGGAATACGATTGAAGTGGATCGTTAATAAGTACCACAAAATTGATGTAACAGCCTCTATGTTGGTTTGTCTTTGTGAATAAAACTCTTGTCTTCAGCTTCAAAACAGACTCCTGTGCTATATGAGCTAAAGTTAATAGCTTTAGCAGGCATTTATCCTTTATGTTGACCAGGCACTTAAGTGGAGTACAGCATATTAAGAAAGCAATAACGCTCTCCCCGTGAAAGAAGCTAGTCCTTAGCAACTAAAGCTTGTGAAATCTAGTATCTTACCATCCTACAAGGTAACAAAGCTTTATACCATCAGAAAGGAGAGATCCCTAGTGCTCTGTGAGAGAAACTAGTTTGTAAGTCTTGGAACATCCCAAGATATCAGACTTGAAAATAATGCCTTTGTCTATCCCTAACTTTTTTTTATTTACAAACGTCATAGAGGCTCTCATTCCATCTGCTTCCCTCAGGGCAGTTTACATTATTTGAACAATAAACCAAAGCCAAATCAGCAGCAAGAAGTCCACCAAAATTCCATCCATGATAACTAGAAAGTTAGGGCTTCTCTCACTAAAATTCAACCACCCACAAAACAATTTCCATGATCAATCTCACCCTAGTCAGACATGAAGGGAAAGGACGGTCCCTCCATAGTGGCTTGCTGATCAAGAACCCCATGCTTTATGGATTGGTTTATGAATATAAATACACACAACTCAAAGATGCATTGGACAAAATACTTCATGTACCTAGAGTTGCCAGGTGTCCTGTATTGACCCAGACAGTCTGGTATTTTTGCCTCCTGTCCGGTAAAAAAAAATTCAGAAAATATCAGGCACCTAAAATGTATTAGCTGGTTTTCTTTCCCCTGTCAAGAGGCGAAAATACCGGACACCTGGCAACCCTATGACACACAGCAACTGGGCAGGGGAGGGGGGGGAGAAGAGGAGGGATGCGTTTGGTATTTTTGGTTAAACCATCTGGCAACCCTACATGTACCCTGTCAATTTTAGTGTTACAGTCTCTGCTGGACTTGCTTTGGTGCATGTGCCATTCTTGTATGTAAAGCTAGAAATGAGGTACAGGCAGTCCCCGGGTTACGTACAAGATAGGGACTGTAGGTTTGTTCTTAAGTTGAATCTGTATGTAAGTCGGAACTGGCGTCCAGATTCAGACACTGCTGAAACTGACCGCCAGTTCTGACTTACATACAGAATCAACTTAAGAACCCCAGGCGTCCCCAAGTCAGCTGCTGCTGAAACTGATCAGCAGCTGATTCCAGGAAGCCCGGGGCAGAGCAACTCTGCCTGGGGCTTCCTGTAGTCAGCGCTGGTCAGTTTCAGCAGAAGCTGACTTGGGGACGCCTGGGGCAGAGCAGCTGGGGTGCTGCCGGGTTGGTCCAGTAGTGCCCAGAGCGGGCGCTGCAGGACCAATCGGCAGCGCCCCAGCTGCTCTGCCCCAGAGTCCAAAACAAAAGCCTGGTCTGCTGGGGGGGGGGGGAGCACACTAGCTGCGCCCCCCCCCCCCCAGCAGACCAGGGACACGGGGAGCAGAGCCGCAGCGTCAGCGGGGTGCCGCGCCTCTGAGGCTTTGCTCTGGCAAAGCCTCAGAAGCGCGGGAACCCGCCCGGGGCCCCTGGTCTGCTGGAGACGGTCTCCAGCAGACCAGGGGCACCGGAGCAGCTTACGAACGGGGCTTTCTCGCCCCGACCTCCGGGGCGAGAAAGCCCCGTTCGTAAGTGTGGATCCGACGTAAGTCGGGGACTGCCTGTATAGGATTTGTTTATGGTTTTAAATGTGCAAATGAAAGGCATCAGTGGTTCTCCAGAAGCCTTAACACTGTGAGATCAACTTAACTACTTGAGAACAGCCTTGTTTATCCTTTTAGTTTAAGCAGTGATTGGTCCTAGGAAGACACTTGACCATACCACTTAGTACCAGAAATACCAGGTTGACCAAGTAATTTTCCATGAAAGGGAGAGTAGAGACAAAAGAGTCACACCCAGGAAAAGTCTATAAAGACAAGTCCCTTGGTCTTCGGCTGGCATGGCCTCCCAAATAGCGTTGCCAGGTGCCCAGTTTTGAACTGGAGAGTCCAGTATTTGAGCTTTCTGTTCAGGAAACACAGAAGATATAAATGAGAAAGTATAAATGTCTGTTATTTTCTAAAGAAGATGTAATGTAGATTGTGATGTAATGTCAAGTGTGTCCGGTATTTTTGTTGAAACCATCTGGCAGCCCTACACCCAAAAGGAGGGTTGGAGACTGACTTCAGTCTCCAAAAGATCATCTTTGACTTGAAAGCATGTATGAAACAAGAGCAGGCTTTAGGGTAAGTCTGCAATAATCTTTAGTATATTAGAACTAGCTATGTATTTCTTTTTATTTTAATTCTGTAACTTACTTAGATGTGTCAGGTTTTACTTGCAACCACTTAAATCCTGCTGTTTGTACTTAGTAAAACCACTTTTGTTTATGAAAAACCCCAGTGTAAATAATTGTTACCGAGGTTGGGGGGGGGGGGGGGGAGGTAGAGAGACAATTAGTATGCATACTCTCTTTCATTGATAAAGAAGGTGAACATCTTTTATACACATCTTTGTATACAATTCTTATTATAGAAAGACTGATTAATTTGGGGTCTTTATCCCTTTTGCAGGGTTTCCCGGGTCCTGTGCCCTAAAACTACATTCTCCCAGAGCTGAAGTGGTTCAGTGTCTGCATTGCTCTTCAAGTGTACGTGGGGGGGGAGGGGTTGCCCCAACTCTGTGCCGTATCTGGGAGAAACGAGAAAATCTGTCCCAACAGGACAGTGTCTTGGGGAGCCCTGGAGAGCAAGAAGCTGAGTGTCAGTGGCATAATCAGCACAATGGGGAACAGTCCCAAGGGGTCTTCTGTGATTGCATCCCATTATACCAGCCTTCTTCAGACCAAAGACAGAGCTTCTACTACAACTGAAGAATCTTCATGAAGAACACTCACTCACCAATCCCCTCTATGCCAAATAAAGGAGAATCCAGCTAATTTGTCTGTGATCACAGTATGGCAGCAGTCTCTCAAGTAGGAAGGCCTCAATCTAATAGGGGCTTCATAGACTACAATCAATATCTTAAAATCCACACAGAAGCCAAGAGGCAGGCAACACACATCATGAAATATTGGGCCCTCATTAAAGTACACCATTTACTAAATAGACAGTTGTATTTGAACCAAACTCAAGTTTCCAAATTAACCTGAAGGGTAGCACCATTGCAAGAATCTAGCCACAAGATAAAGACATAAAGCACTGCAGTCAGACCCACACCCAAGAGAAATGACTGTTGATACTCACAGATTGCAAACTTGAGAAACAAATGGTCAGTGTGCTAATTCAGTACATTATCCCCATCACAGCATTTGGCTGTTTCCTGCAAAAAACATCACTTTGGTTGAAGCTCAATCCAAATAAAAACAACTCTCATCCAAGCTCCATCCACTTCTACAGCTGGAACAAGACAGTACTTCCACAATTACTGTGCATTCAGTTGAGACATTACTATTGACCTGAGGTGGTGTCAACATACTGAAAGTGAGTAAATTGGGTGGGGTGTTAATTCTTCAATCAGCACCATACAGAGATTAAACAAGATAGGAAACAAGATTAAATCTAGTGGAACTCAAGACCATAGTACCCTACAGAGGAAAAGCAATTGTCCTAATTTCTGGGAACACTTAAGACAGAAATGGAGTCACTCAAGAACAGCTCCATCCACTCCTATTGCAATCTGCCATCTGGGCATCAAACTCAATGGCTGCAACTGTACCTGACAATATCAGCACAGACATCCAGTTTTTTATTATCCCCAAATCATTTATTTATTAATGCCACCAGTACAATTTCTACCCCAATACACAGATCTGTACGCAAAACTTCAAGGAGGGCTGAGCAATCTAAGTACTTAACTAGTTGTCTCACCATCACAGATTTCTTTGTGATCAAAGCTTCAGAGGGGCAGCCGAGTTAGTTATTTAAGTTTTTCCAGTTACAGACTAATAGTCTAGCAGCACCTTAAAGACTAACAAAACACGTAGATGGTATCATGAGCTTTTGTACACGTAGATGGTGTCATGAGCTTTTGTAGGTACAACCCACTCCATCTGAAGGAAGTGGGTTGTACCCACAAAAGCTCATGATACCATCTACATGTTTTGCTAGTCTTTAAGGTGCTGCTAGACTATTCATTTTTTAAAGTTTTCTCTGTGATCATAACCCATAATAGAAGATGTCTTCATGGCCAATAATTAATCAGACTTATAGTGTCAAGAGTTGATTTGTGGAGCAAATGTTTGACAGTTACTGCCTTAAGGGACCACAAGCACACTGCCCCTCTGAAGGGAAATGTTTACAATCCCCAGCAGCAATGGACTCCATGCTTCCTTACTACCCTTTATCATACAAGAAGGACAGGTATTAGTTATAACAATCTTTTTCCTTCTGAGCACTGTGCAGTGAACTAGTAGCAATGAAGTCTGTCCAATGAAGTCTGTCCAGTTTTACAAGAGAGGACATGAATAATGCACATTTTAATAAATCTGTGTAAGACTTTTTAAAAATAGATTTTATTTAAAATACAAAGTATATGCAGAATATTTTGACAGCATGGTATAAGGTTTTCATCTGCACTTGTTAGGGCTGACCTGCAAATGTCACATGACTTATTACTGATAATTCATGTGGCCATTATAAACTGATGCCAATAAAACTTTGTACTACAGAACACCATCATGCAGTCTCTCTCATAAATATAAAAGAAGGTATATAGTATTTCTGGCCAAAATCTGAGCTGACATTACAAAATCTTTATTATTCATAATATATTTAAAAAATCCTTATAATGGACAATTCTAGCAGGTTGTTCTTATCCTACTTACTTCCACTGTCTCCAATTTCTGCACACCATATCTTCAAGACTGGACTTGTTAGTTTCAAATCCTCTATTTTCAGATGCCAAACTTGAAACTTATCAAGGAGGCCTGATTTAAAGTACCAGTAACACATACTCATGACTTTTCCCTATAGCAAATTGGTGCTGAAGATTCATACCCTGCCTTGCCATTCACTTACTAAATCTGTAGATTCTAAGGGGGTCTGAAGAAGAATTGCGTACATGAATTGTGTACGCAATTCTTCTTCAGACCCCTTAGTATCTCCAAATTGAGGCACCTAAAAATCATAAGTGAATTTTTTAAAATCTTGACCAAAAAAATATGGCCCACTTCCATGGACTACAGTAGTCTTTCAATCAAGCCTGTACAGAAGAAAATGACAATAACTGTTTTAATAATACTCATTCTAAAGTAGAAGTGAATTGTTAAAAGTAAACTAAATATGTATGTAATACAGTTCAAAATACAGTTTACTGACCAGATCTTTCTTTTGTATCTTGATATGTGCAGCTAGGCAATGGATTACCAATATTTATTTAAGATGCCATTTAAAATTAGTACAAAGCTTGAATTTAGAAAGGTCAAAGGAACAATCTTTATTCCATTCTCCGACATTTAGTAAAAGCTGACCTTCCCTGGTGCGTTATATGTCCTTGGTTCTTATAAGATTTAATAAAGGCTGCTCCATCCATGCAGCTTTCCCACACTGCTCAACAGAAAGTTCTATAACCTGAAGATGTTGAAGGTATTTAAACAAATTTATGAGACAGGAGTTGAGCAACAAAAGATTCAGATCTAGCAGAGAATTCATTTAAAAACAATGGCTTTTTTATTTATTTCTGTATTTACAGTGAATCCAAATATCAGAAAACATGTGAGCATCAGTATACAAACAACTCTCTATTTTGGGGTCCTGAGAAGTTTCAGCAATTGCCTGCAGTGTAATGAATGTTTGTAATTCATTAGATTCTATTTAAACATGCAAAGCACGCCATCACATCAATGATGTTCTCTTTATCGCAACAAATAGGCTATTACATTTAATATACTTCCAGTTAACCCAGAATGGCTAAAATAAGTATTTCTTGTATATATTTTAATTTTAAACTGTGTATTCATATTTTAGTAAGATTTAAATTAATTGTATGAATGTCACATTCCAAACAAGACCACGCTTTGCCAATTATCCCAGAATCTTTGTATCTTTTCCACAAATGTATCTTTGTTTATATAATTTTGCAAATGATAAGATGTGTAGGGCATCTAAATAAATTCAAAATTGTCATGGACAGATCCTTCATAGATTTGCAGTTTGTAGCTGTCAATCTTCTTACAGCTGCTACTAACAAAACAACAGCTCTTTTCTTCATGCAGACAAGCAAATTCAATAAACATTGGTAAAGGCTCTTTTGCAAAAGAAAGACTGGTTCTTCAATAGTCTATGAAACCTTATTTACTTCTAGACTAGTCAGTGATTTTTAAATAATTCATACAAGCTGTACGTATTTTAATACCACATTTAATCAAATATGAATTTTTGCAAAATGTGAATCTTCTGATTACTAGATACATGTTGACAAAAAGTATCAAGACAATTAATTAATAAATTGATTTTAAAAAATAGATGTACTGATTTACCAGTCACGTTGCATTATAACGTGGAGTCTGGGGAACAGAGAATGTAAATAGCATGCAAGGAACTACAAGGGCCATGAAGGGAAGTCAAATTATATATTTTACAGTACTTTGTTTCTTAATTAAAATCTGCTCAAAATGGTCCATGTTATTCTAACATTTGAAAAGAACAAATGTACAACAAAAAGATCAATGTTGTGTGCAATAATATAAATCCAGTGTTCTAGAATGAAGAGGACAATGAAGATATGGTAGATTTAAAAAAAAAAAAAGATGGGGACAAACTGAGCAGTAGTTAGAAAGGCTGTTAAAGATTGAACTAGGGACAGACGGCTCTGATGACAGGCAAACAAAAGCATTTAATCAATAAAAATCAATGGAAAAAGGACAATAAAATTGAAAAATGAAAACAGATTGCTACTAAAGAAGAGGAGAAATCATAAATGGATACATTGATGATAGATACAACAGACATCTAGCTCTTGCATAATACTTATATTTCATTTTATAAATCACTTCTGAATTTCCTATTTTTTCAAATAAATTACATATCACTTTCCATAATCATAACACTAGTTCTGTGTCATGGATTTTTCCTTTGAAATCAAGCTCTGAGTTAGACAGAGGTTTTCAAATAACTAATGTGTTTCTCCTGGGGGCTAGAAACTAAGCTTCAGCAGACTGGAGCACTTAGCAAGTCCGTCAAGAACTGTCAAACCAAAATACATTCAGGGCATTAGATATCTTCAGGTCCTTTGGGATTTACAGCCAGCATCACTTGAAGCACATGAACAGTTTAATGGTGAGACCCATACCAGTTGTTACCCAAATAATTCTTTTTTTAAAAATCACTCGCATGTGGTTTACTTAAATCAAACCTGCTTTGTGGGGGAGGTAAACAAAGTGGTCAGGAGATGGGAATTATAAACTAGAGAGGAAAAACTGTATCAGTGTATACAGTTACACATACTATTTAAAGGCATATACAGTATGTGATATATGTGCATCAATATTATATTGATCTATTCTGCTCTAGGTGCACATGCATTAGTGTTACAATGAGTTCATGTGGATATTGTAGGAGAGAATAAACCCTTAATAGCATGTATGTAATGTCTGGTAAAATATGAGAAGTGGATAACATCATTAAAAATTAGAATTCCTCAGCTCATCAAATAGAAACTGCTGAGCACTCCAGCTGAGAAAATAATTGGAAAGTCAAAACATCCTGAAAGAATTAGAACCAAGAGAGAAACCACAGTAGGTACATAGGTGCAAGCAAAGCCTATAATCTATTGTATATATCTGTGCTGAGACTATATACACTGAATCTCGTATAGCAATATTTTAAATTTAAAAAATCCTATCAAACTGCCTCCCCTTAAAACGCTTCCACTGGCTTTACAAAGCGGTTTTCATTCATTTCCACGCGTCTGCTTCCTTTTGTACAAAGTGGGGACAGCCAGGCTCCAAGTTTGACGCTCACAGACAGTAGCTATCTGCTTTATTCAGACACGTATTATCATCATTCCTCATCTGTCTTGAGCCTGTTGCGAGGAAATCAATTTTACCCCCAGACCGACCCTTCCCCGCAAAGGGCAGAGGAGGAACCCTGCCACCTCCGCAGGTTTACAGACAGCCCAGCAGCCGCGTCCCCTGTCTCTCGGCCACTGGCACGGATGGAAACAACACCGCAAAACAATGAGCCAAGAGAAAAGAGACCCACCCAGAGAAATGCAACGAAACCGACCGAAACCAGGGAAGCGAAGGGAATTGAAGGACCCCCCCCCCCATCTCCTCCCCAAAATCCACAGACACACACACACACACACACACACAGGACTTCTTCCCCGCACCGATGTGCTTTTTCTGGCTATTAAATGAAGCAAAGCTTCCGACTCAGAGCCATTAGCTCCAGCACCCTGGAGCCCCAGAAGGGCTGGGGAGGGGAGTTTGGGGAGTCACTCCCCGGCATTCGGCGTGGAGCTGCTGCTCGGAAATATTTATGAATAAAAACCCCAAAAATACGAGCCGGGCCGAACTCTCTGGCTTTCCTTCCCGCGCCGCCAAATGCTGAGGTGGGAGCGAGGCGCACCCCACCCATCCTGCGGCTCGCAGCCCCCCGCGGGAAAGTGCGCCCGCTTCTCCCCGGCTAGGTCCGGGAGCCCAGGCGCGCCGCAGCCGAGCAGGCAGCGCTGCCCCCGGCGTGGCAGCGAGCGAGTCAGACGGACTTACTTGCAGGGCTCGGCGGGGCTCTGACAGCGGCCAGAGGCAGGCGGTGCTGGCTCAGCTCCCGGCAGGGCAAACTCCCGGTCCGGCTCTCTCCCAGCCTCGGGTGACTCCACTTCAAACCCCACGCCCCGCGCCCGCCTCCCGCCACTCCCCGCGCCTAACGCCCCTCCGCGGCCATTGCCTCAGTCAGCCCCTGCCGCACAGCGCCCCACGCGCGTCTCTCGCAGCCTGCCGTTGTGCCCCTCCCCCGCACGGTTCCAGCCGCAGCCTCCCTCCTGAAGGGAACCCCAGAACATCCTAGGGCCAGGCCTCTCCTTCTCCCCCAAGGCCAGGCCCCAGCATAAGTGCTGGAACTGTAGGGGGGACGCTGCAGCACCCCCTCCTTTAAAGTGGTTTCCATTACATACAGGGTTTACAGTTTCAGTGGTTCTCTATAAACAATTGTTCTGGCACCTCTGTGTCCCAGTGTCCCTTCTCCCAGGGCATCCCACCTGCTCAGTCTGTGGCTCTTCCCACAGCCTTTCCAGCACAGAGCTTGTGCCTCCTTTAACACAGCTCCTGCCCACCCCATCCTCCACCAGAGCCTCTGCCTCCAGGTGCACCCCACCCTAAAGCCTCTGCTCGGGGTCATCCTCTGCTCTATACTGGCTGTCTCAGCAAAGCCTTCTCCCCCTCAGCCCAATATTTTCTTATTGTGGGGAGACCACTTTACAGCCCAATTCCATCAGCCAGGACTCACTTTTGCACCTCTCCATTGTCCCCAAAGCAGCCCTGACTCAGACACACACACATCTGTATTGCATCTTCTCATACCAAATGTCTCCTTCATCCATGGGGAACCCACACCTGTGTTTTACCTTATACAAGCAGACCCCTCCCATACACTTCAGTTGCAGTCTCCATATAGCGCCTCCACAACTCCCTTTCTCACTTCTGTTTCAACCAGCTCATTCTTGGAGGTTTGCCAGTTTCACCTCTTTCTTTCCTCCCTTCTACTTGTCTCAGTGTTTGTCCTTCCTTCATCCCATTCTCTTCATCCTTATCCTTCTATCTTTCCTTCCTGCCAGCCACTCTTTCCTGGTTTTGACCTCTCAATTTACTCTGCCTCTCCCAGTTGTTTGTTTTCTATGGTGCCATGCTTTCCTCCACTCATCTACCCCTGATCCCCTGAGTTTCTTCCCCTTCCTTGTCATTTTTAAAGCTGTCTTTTTTTCTCTCCACTCTGTAATGCAATCCAATTTACTGAACTTTTTTTTTTTTAGTTAGTTTTTATTTAATCATCTGAGGGTTAGGGACACCATCCATAATGAGGGTGCATTGACTTGCTGTGTTGCCTACATCTCAGGGAATTCAACAGCCTGGCTGACTGATCCAGTTCCCCACCCCCAACCCCAGCTGACACAAATACTCTTCAGTAATCAATAAAGCATGAGTTGGTTTAGCTGTGAGGAAAGATATCAAACAGAGATTTTTCTCTTCAAAATGTATTGCTTTACTTTTCTCACTTTACTTCCTGGTGAAATTTCCTGTTTAAATTTAAACACAAAGCACTTCTCTTAGTTTATCCTGAACAGTAAAGAACACTAGATTTGGACAAAAATAAATGACTCCAGTTTGGGAGGGTGTTTTCTTTTCTATCTATACAGTAGATCAAGATTTAAGCAAACTAGTGAATGGCATGTGGCTGCACACTGAAAATGTATTTTCTTAGAGTTTTCACATGCACATAAATAATTTTGGGTTCACAAACATAGGCTGGGTTTTGAATTTGTGGTAAGAGAGAAATGGAGGACAGGTTTGCATCATTACCAGTTTTGTAGTGGCATTTTTGCACAATAAATACCTCAGTTATATTTCAGAGATAGGGTAAATGGCTAAAGCATTGTAAAGGTGAGCTTGTTCTTAGAGCCTTTTAATTCTTTAAAAAATGTATTAAAATATACTTACATGTCTGCAATTGCTTTGTAATTTATGTCTGGTCCAAATTTTTGTTTTAATATTATTTAAAAGTTACATGTATGGAAAATTCTTGAGTTCAGATCATTTGCTTCTGAATAAATGTAGGCAGACGTATATTACAAGGCAAATTATTTTGTATATCATCATTTATAATTTCTTTAAACAAAGGGTAGGTAAAATAGAATTGTAAAAGTGATAGGGACCTTGAAAAAACAAGTCCAGCCTTCCATGCCAAAGAAGGGCTAAGTAAACCTAGGCCAGCCTTGACAGGTGTTTGTCCAGTTTGTTTTTAAAAACCTCTAGTGATGAGATTCCACAACTTCCTAGGAAACTATTCCTGTGCTCAAATACCCTTATAGCGGGAAAGTTTTCTCTTATATCTAAACTACATCTCCCTCGTGGCAGGTTAAGCCCCTTATTTCTTGTCTACCTTCAACAGACATGAAGAATAATTGATTACCATCCTCTTTATAAAATCTGTTAGCATATATGAAGACCATTATCAGCTCAGTCTTCTTTTATAGAGTCTAAACATGTCTAGTTATTTTCATCAATATAAAGATGGGAGTGGTTGTGCTAATCAGAAGTAATATTAATGTTAGAATGATTTTGCTATTATGTATTAAGCCACTGAGCATGTCCAGTGTAAACTAAATGTTTTCCAGAAGCAAAAACAATGTCAGTTTGAGCTGGTTGGTAGTTCAGTTAGTAAAATGCCTTCTAATCAACCTGTTGCCTGAATGCTCACTAAATTGTATCAGGAGTTGTTGTCTGTATATCTATAGATAGTACCAGAGGATGGCACTCTAAAATATGTAATATAGTTCCTGGATTTTATAATAGAATCTAGTTCTTAGATAACACTTCTCATCATTAGATCTTAAAGCGATTTACAAAGGTACGTATAATTTATTTCTGTTTTACAGATGGGGAAACTAAAGCACAGAGGAGCTAAGTGACTTGCTCAAAGTCACTGAACAGACAAGACCAGGAATACAACCTAAGAACATAAGAACAGCCATACTGGGTCAGACTGAAGGTCCATCTAGCTCAGTATCCTGTCTACTAACAGTGGCGAATACCAGATGTCCCAGAGGGAGGGATCACAATAGGTAATCCTCACATGATCCCTCCCCTGTCACCCAACTCCAGAGAATCAGGCTAGGGATACCATTCCTACCCATCCTGCCTAATAGCCATTGAAAAGGTGTTGGCCCCCCAGTGGCTACCTGGGCAGGCAGAGGGGGGAACAGGACTCAAATGACCACCCTGTACTCCCCAAGCAAATGCCCTATCCACTAGGCCACTCGAGAACCTGAGTTCATGTCCATTGCCCTGTCCTCTAATGTCCGACAATAAAAAATAGTTGTGTACTTCAAATGGCTCCTGTCATCTCTTTACATCAAATCTTAAATTATATCAAACAAATAATAAAACAATTATATCTTTCATGTTTACTAGGTTTGCAAAGGAAGTTAGTAGAAAAATTACACCAGCTCAAACAATAGTTTGGCATTTTTTTAAATGCCATTGACAATGGAATCATAGAAGATTAGGGTTAGAAGAGACTTCAGGAGGTCATCTAGTCCAGAGGTTTACAGATTTGAGTAGCAGGCCTGTCTGGATAATCCACTGGTGGGCTAGGAGGCTCCAAGCCTCTGGACACTGAGATAAATAAGCAGCTTACCCGGCTGGGCCCATGCTGCAAGTTTGAAAAACCTTGGTTTAGTCAACCCCCTGTTCAAAGCAGGGACCAACCCAAACTAAATAATTCCAGTCAAGGTTTTATCAAGCCTTGCCTTAAAAACCTCTAAGAATGGAGATTCTACCATCTCTTTAGGGAATCCATTCCAGTTCTTCACCACCCTTCTAGAGTAATATTTTTTCCTAATATGCAACCTAGACCTCTCACACTGTGACTTGAGACGTTGCTTCTTATTCTGTCATCTGCGACCACTGAGCACCCCCCTTCACATATTTGAAGACTGCTATCAAATCCACTCTCATTCTTCTCTTCTGCTGACTATATAAGTCCAGTTCCCTTAGCCTCTCTTCGTAAGTCATGTGCCCTAGCCCCCAATCATTTTACATGCCCTCTTCAGGACTCTCTCCAATATGTCCATATCCTTTCTGTATGGGGTGTGGGGGAGGAAGGGGAGAGGGGGAGAACTGGATGCAATACTTCAGATATGGCCTCACTAGTGCTTAATAGAAGTGATTAATCACTTCCCTTGATCTGCTAGCATTGCTCCTACTAATGCAGCCCTATATACCTTTGGCCTTCTTGGCAAAAAGGGCACACTGTTGATTCATATCCCACTTCTCATCCACTGTAATCCCCAGGTACTTTTCTCCAGAACTGCCACTTATGGTGTGTCTAGACTACAGAGTTTTGTCGACAAAAGTGGACTTTTATCGACAAAACTATACCTGCGTCTATACTACCACTGAGTTCTGTCGACATAACGTCGACAGAACTCAGCAATTTTGTCGACGCTGGTAAACCTCATTTTACAAGGCATAACGTCTTTGTCGACAGAGTTCTGTCGACAAAAAGGGCAGTCTGGACGCAGGGGTTTCTTTTGTCGACAGAAGGAGACCTCCAGGGAAGCCCCCTGCTGGAGAGTCCTTCTTTAGGAAAAACCTCTTCTTGGTCCTGTCTGTAGCCATGTTTTAAAAGCACAGACATCCCTGGCAGGCATTGTGACAGGAAGCTGGCCACAGAGAGATCCTGTCAGCACACAGCTCTCCCAGCTTCACCTGCACTTGGCCATGTGTACAGCTCCAGCGCCACGAGGCCCCCAAGGAGCTTTGAGGGAGCCAGCCCAAGTTCTCTCAGGCGAGAAAAAGAGAGCCCCAGCCTGGTCAGGGACAGAGGTCCTGACACTGTTAGAACTGTGGGGGGAGGAAGAAGTGGTCCAGGCCCTGCACACCCGGCGCAGGAACGCCAGCATCTACAGCCACATGGCTTAGGGGCTGGCCGATAAAGGGCACCATCCCAGGACACTACAACAAGTCCGGGCAAAAGTAAAAGAACTTCGCCAGGTGTACATGAAGGCCCGAGAGCAGAGCTCAGCTTCAGGTGCAGCCCCAGTGCACTGCACCTATTAGGAGGAACTGGACCGCATCCTGGGAGGCCAGGAACCAATGTCTGCACTGGTGCTCATGCAGACAGGCTTGCACACACTAGTGCAGCATAGCCGGCAGGAGGTCCCCAGGGAAGATGAGGAGGAGGAGGAGGCAGAGGAGCAGATGGAGGACACCCTGACCCTGACTCTGCAGCCTGTCCCAGAGACAGAGAAAGCCTCGCAGGCACCATCCGACGCTGGAGAAGGAACATCAGGTGAGTGCAGGCAGGGTCACAGACACAGAACAGGGGAGGTGGGAGCAGAGAGGATGCAGAGCAGTGTTCACATCTTGGTCCTCCCTCCTGGACAGCTTGCATCTCTCTGTGCATGTACAAGCAGGCAGGCAGGTGGTGGGTATGTGGGTGGGGGGCATGGGAAACCCAAGGTGCAGCAGGCCCCTGTCCTACTGTGGCTGCACACTGATCTGGCCTAGACAGCCACAGTGGAGGGCGGGAGGATCTAGGGGGTGGAGGTGGACATTGTCCTAGCCACAACGGGTCCCCTGTGCAGCCGAGGCAGCTGGCAAGGCCAGACGTGGCCTACCAGTAACAACATTCCCATCCCTTGTTGTATGGACTTGTGTGTGAATTGCTAACACTGATCGGTTCTCCTCTTCTTCTCCACAGCCGGACCTGCTGCTGCTGTCCACCGCGCAACTCCTGTGCCACCACCCACCCGGTCCCACAGCACCCGCAGGCATTGGAGGACCTACAATGACCTCCTAAAGCGGCATGTGGAGGCCATGGAGAAAATGGAGAGGACCATGGCCAAAATGCAAGAGACCATGGCAGAAAGAGCAAGGGAGGAGGCTCGGTGGCATACTCGCCTGCTGCAGGACTTCCTCCCAGAATGGAGCACTATGTGTGCCACTGTCCGGGAGTCCCTGGCTGTGCCAGGTCCTCTCCCCCTGGGGACTCCTCCTGCCCATCTAGCTCCAGCCCCCTCTGACCCCCCGTCCTCCCTCTCAGCCCCCTCTGACCCCCCTTCTTCTCCCTCCACCCCTGCCACCCCTTCCTCTCCCTCAGCCCCTGCCACCCCTCCAGCCCTGCCCCTCCCCCCCCCCCGCTAGAGCAGAGTCATTGTCAGCCCCCACTCAAGCCCGAGGACGGCTGGGTCCACGGACCAGGGGTGGCAAAGCCTTCCGGCCCAGGCGAGGCCGCCATTACCCTTAAGGTGTCTGCCCTCCCTCCCTCCCTCACTCCATGTTGGAAATCCCTCCTTCCTCCCTCCCTCCCTCCCTCCAGGTTGAAATCCCCCCTCCTACCACAGTTATAAACACAGGTTATTAGTTAAAAAAGAACTTTATTTTTCACTGTTGTTGAACAAATCTATTTTGTATAACAGATCTAATTTCTTACGTTACTCCTTGATAAACATATTTTTACTGTTTAACATGGTGTGTGTGCCTTAACTGTTCAGAGGCTGATGCAGGGATGGATTGTGGGAGGGAAGGTTTTGGGATGGGGGAAGGCCCACAGACCCCATTGGGGATACCTTGGGGAGTCATAGGCCTCCAGCTGAGAAGCGCTTATGCAAAGCCTCCTGGATGCGAACCCCCGCCTGATGGGCTTGGCGCACGGCAGCTGTCCGAGGCTGTACAAACCGCCTGCCCTCCACTTCAGCCATTGGCCCCCAACCTGGGAGGAAGGCCTCCCCTTTGCTCTCCACCAGGTTGTGGAGGATGCAACATGTTGCCACCACCTCTGGGATATTGTGTTCTCCCATGTCAAGGCGAGTTAGCAGACACCTAAACCTTCCCTTCAACCGGCCAAATGCGCATTCTACCTGTAAACGGGCGCATGTCAGGTGTGCATTAAACACTTCCTTGCTCGGGGTCAGATGCCTTGTGTATGGCTTCATAAGCCAGGGCATGAGGGGGTACGCCGCATCGGCCACAATGCAGACCGGCATCTCTACGTCCCCAATAGCAGAGGTTCGCTGGGGGAAGAAGGTTCCTGTCTGCAGCCTTTCGTACAGGTGTGAATTGCAGAAGATCCGAGCATCATGTACCCGGCCCGACCACCCCACACACAGGTCCGTAAATACTCCACGGTGGTCAACCAGGGCCTGCAGCACAATGGAAAAGTACCCTTTCCTGTTGATATACCGGGCGGCTCGATGGGGTGGTTCACGGATGGGAATGTGCGTTCCATCGAGTGCTCCTCTGCAGTTTGGGAATCCCAGCCCTGCAAAACCAACCATGATCGTGTCTAGGTCTCCGAGGTGGACAATCCGATTCAGCAGCTCTGAGTTGATGGCCCTCACCACCTGCAAAACTAGACACATACAAACACACACAGATTATGAAGTAAGAGGGGTTACCTAAGTCCTTTGGCGACCCCCCTCCCCCAGTGATTGCTCCCAGTAGTATGATGGTGTAAGGCACAGGAGCCCCCCACCCACCCTTTTTTGGTTACAGTCCCCTTACGGACTGCCCTCCCCCCATCCCCAAGGGACTTACCTCCATCAACACAGCACCAACAGTTGATCTCCCCACACCAAACTGGTGTCCCACTGACCGGTAGCTATCAGGAGTGTCCAGCTTCCAGAGGGCAATAGCTACCCTCTTCTCCAGCGGGATGGCAAGGCGCAGGTGTGTGTCCTGTCATTGCAGCATGGGGGCAAGCCAGTTGCAAAGCTCTAGGAAGATGGACTTCCATATCCTAAAGTTTTGGAGCCAAGCCTGATCATCCCACTGCTCCATTATGAGCCGGTCCCACCAGTCCGTACTTGTTTCCCTCCTCCATCATTGCCTGTCCGGGAAAAAGTTCGGAGGCAGGAACAGTGCTGCTGCATCCTGAAGGGGGGGGCTCCAGTCTGGGCTCAGGTTCCGGACCAGGCATTAACAGCATGATAGTCTCATGCAGTTGCAGCAGCATTTGAAGCACCATGGAGTGGGGCCAGCGCCTGGCCAGGGGAAGCTCTCGCTCCATGGTAAACAAAGGTTAGGAAAAACCTTCAAAAAATAAACAAACCCACACTGCTGTGCTGTGCCAGGAAGCAGAGCACTCCAAACAGGCACTGCAGAACCTTTGCTATCCCTCTAGACAGCTGCAGCAGCAGAGCAAGGGCTAGTCGGGGGGGGGGAGGGGAGTGCCCCTTTTAGCATGCGTCTCTGCAAAGTGCAGGCAGTAGAACAAGGAAGTACATGCTCCCCCTGTGACCGGGCAAAGCAGTTCCGGGTACTTTCTTCTGTCGACAGAGCGTCCTGCAGTCTGGACGCTCTCTGTCGACAAAGCAAAAAGTTTTGTCTATAGTTTTGTCTATTGCTTCAGTAGTCTAGACGCGCTTTGTCTACAGAAGTTTTGTCGACAGATTCTGTCGACAAAACTTCTGTCGACAAAACCCTGTAGTCTAGACGTACCCTTAGGCAGTCAGTCCCTGTAGCAGTGCATGGGATTCTTCTGTTCTATGTGCAGGACTGTGCACTTTTCTTTGTTGAACCTCATCAGATTTCTTTTGATTTAGCAGCCACAGCACCTAATTGTGCAGCAGACTTTTTTCACATCAGGTTTGGCAGTGTTACAGGTGCTTGTGATTTTAACATGAGAGAACAAAGAAAACAATGAAAGGGATAATAGACATATTTGTTAGGTACTATAACGCCATAAAATGGTATTTATGAGACATTTGTTTTATTCTTGCAGTATGAAACAGTTGATGAATGTGTAACTAAAATAAAAACTAAATCTGAAACATGATTTAGGGAATGTGACTATTTTTTTAAACCCTTCTTTGTGGGTTCAGAATAACCAAGAGAGGCATAGACCACTGTAGATAAATGATTTTACCTCAACCTGACAAAAGCCATATGTAGAAGCTGTGTCCTAAGTGTCTTAATTTCAGAGTGAACACTATCACGAGGGAACAAGCGTATTGTACTCAGGCCCACTAATGGGGTGAGGGCAAAGGCAGCAACTGCTCCAGGACCCAGTGATTCAAAAGGTCCCAGGGCTCCCAGTTGCCAGTACTGCCTCAATGGCAGTGGCCGGAGCAGCAGGCCTTTAAATCACTACGGGTATGTCTACACTACCCCGCTAGTTCGAACTAGCGGGGTAATGTAGGCATACCGCACTTGCAAATGAAGCCCAGGATTTGAATTTCCCGGGCTTCATTTGCATAAGCGGGGAGCCGCCATTTTTAAAACCCCGCTGGTTCGAACCCCGTGCAGCGCGGCTACACGGGGCTTGAACTAGGTAGTGGAACGAGGTGTACCGATAGTTTGGAATAGGAATCCTAGTTCGAACTACCTAGTTCGAGCCCCGTGTAGCCGCGCTGCACGGGGTTCGAACCAGCGGGGTTTTAAAAATGGCGGCTCCCCGCTTATGCAAATGAAGCCCGCGAAATTCAAATCCCGGGCTTCATTTGCAAGTGCGGTATGCCTACATTACCCTCCTAGTTCGAACTAGGAGGGTAGTGTAGACATACCCTACCAGAGCATTGGGTAGCATTAAGGGCTGGGGGGTGAGAGGTGCCCTCACCCTGCCCCTTCTGCCCAAGGCCCCACTCCTTTCAGGAACATGGAGTCACCCCCATGTTGCCAAGGGGCCTGGCAATTCTGTTGTCCACACCCTTTGCCCCCCCCCCCCCCCGCCAAGTCTGCTGTTCTTAAATTTGCTATAGAATTCTCCTATCATTCCAGAATCATACTTCAGAATGTCCACTTTTTTAAAATCAAGTTTCTGGATCATATGGTTGCAAAAATATCCTTAAAGATGTGAAGAAATTACAAAATGATGCTCAGCTGAGTTTGTAGAAAGCTTTAAAAATTCTTGCAAGGAAAACTGGAAGCATAATATGCCTGCTTTTTTACTTTCATCTTTTTTAAATATACCCCTGTGCAAAGTGATATAAAATGCTACTGTTCTGCTTTGAGAGTGTTTACACACTCTTAGCGTGGGGTAAATGATTACACAAGGTGTGAGGTGCTTGAGAATTAGGTCCAAAGAGTGCAGAGCAAATTGCTTTAGATTGGTAAATACAGTTAAACATCAGTAGCAAAACTGTATCCTTTCAAATGGATAATGGCACAAAGTGAAATGTTATTCCAAGAAGACTTCAGATAAGGAAAGAGGACAGAGGTGTAAAGCAGAACTTGTTTCATATTCAAGACAGAAAATACCAGTAAAAGGGCAAGAAACTATCATATTCTATTTTAAAATTCAATATCACTTGATAACTTTCCACACAGTAAATGTTGACGTTCTATTTATTTTAAGATTAAAAAACTGCCTAGACATGAAGTTAGTTAAAAAGATGTTTGCTTCAAATGCCACTAGATAACATAAAGAACAGACATAATTCTTAGATGTTTTCCAAAGCTTAGGATGTCTGAAAAAGAGAATACTACAATAAGTTAAGCAAATCAGTAACTCTAGTGAAACAGACACCAAAAAAATTGAATTTTCCTAAAGAGATTAAGTAAAAAATGAATTTGATAATATGGAAACCTGGGATATATTTAAAAGGCAAAACAGTTTACAGAATGGTTTAATTCTAGGGTTCTAAATGAAAAGCCAAATAAAAGTGTGGATATGCACCGATCTGTGTGATTTAAATAAAGCCATAAAACATTAACATTCTCTAGTGGGAACCATTAAAGAAATGGTAGCTATGACCTCAGAAGCAAAGGTATTCTCAATATTCAATGCAGGACCTGTATTCTGAAAACCAAAGTTAGATTACTCCAGTTCTAAATTAGTGACTCAATGACCCGTAAGTGTTAAAACTTAAATTTATGTATTTAGTTATTGTACTCATTACATATCTTAAAGAATGTTACTCTGAGTTTCTGAGATTGGGATATAAGGTTCAGAAATCATAATGATTTAGGCCACAATCCTACAACTTACTCTAAATATGCTCATGTACCTGGACAGAGTGCCATTAGAATCAAGATTTATATGTCTAACAGAAAGAGGAAGACACAGAGAAAGGGACAGTAAATGCACAAAGAATTTAGAATATTTAGAGGGTTAATTTTGTATTAAATTCTAACATGGGCAGAAAACTGCAGAAGATTTCTGAAGATGAAATTATATATTTATTAGAGAATTTACCTGGCATTGCTTGGGTCCTTAACTCAATTAATTGTGTTTTTTTGGAAAATAAAATGAAAATGTACACACTTCACTCAAATAATTTCTGAGGTGGGATTAGAGATGAGTGGTATGCAGGCTGTCCCAGGGAGAGAAGACGACCCCACCCCTCTCTCAACACAGCAGCTTAGGCTGCTAAAGCAGGCATAGCTGGGGGAGGGGTGCATGTTCCCCAGCTAGGACAGGTCCAGGTTCCCCAGCATGGAGCCAGGTGAGTGTTTCTCCATGGCTGCTGCCCCCACGCTCCCCAGTGAGAATGAGGAATGCAGCAAACTGCAGTTTCCCCTCGCTCCCTAATAAAGGACAGCAACCAGCCATGTTCCCATATGAATCGGGGAGGGGTGACGCCCCCAGCCACCTCCCATCCTTCTAATGCACACCTAAGGGTTGGGAGGCTCTGGGCTGGGGCAGTCCCAGATGGGAGCCCTCTCTCAGCCAGCCCCTTTCACCTGATTAGTGATTCTGTCTGTTTTCTGTATGCTTTTATGAGATACAATCCCATTCCAGGCACATCCTGTTATCCTGACACAAACAAATCCTTGCATTGCTTTAAGTTAAGATACCAGGAAGCTGTGTACCAAATTTGGTGGTCCCAGCTGTTTAGGAGGAGTTCTTGAACAAACAGACAGATACACAGACAAACTCTCTCAAATATAGATATTTCCATATATGAAGAAAGAGATAAACAGCTGCATTTTTGCTAACTATTATGACTATCACAGGTCTCATGATATTTGGTATTTTAAGTCCCAGCTCCTAGAGTCATGTGATTATGGAGGATCTCAATTGTCATTTAGCCCTCCTTTGACAACATGATTGACAACATGAACACTGGATGGTTAAAATCAGAAAACATATTAAAGAGTCCCTACATTATATTTTTGAAAACTCATGATTTTTAACCAGTCTTATTATTCTGAATGCATGATTCACAATTTTTGCTTGGTTGGAATTCACAATGCTGCGACTATATATTTAACAAAACAAAACAAAAAAAATGGCAGAATAGATTAGTTGAGAGAATGTAGAGTAATTAGGGAAAAGAAAGAGAGATGGAGGCGAGAAAGAGAGAGCTAAAGATGCTTTAGAAATGTTTTGAAGGAATTAGTAGGCAGTCCTACATACATGAGAGAAGTAGTAGGCAAAATAAAACATAATCACTTTTAATATAAAACCCTAATGGCATGATTTTCTGTAAATGCTTTTAACGGAAAAGTTTTCCGTTAAAAGCATTTGCGAAAAAGAGCGTCTAGATTGGTACAGATGCTTTTCCGCAAAAGCACTTTTTGTGGAAAAGCGTCCGTGCCAGTCTAGACACGCTTTTGTGCAAAAAAGCCCCGATCGCCATTTTCACCATCAGGGCTTTTTTTGCGCAAAACAGTACTGTGCTGTCTACACTGGCTCTCTTGCGCAAATGATTTGCGCAAGAGGGCTTTTGCCCGAACGGGAGCAGCATAGTATTTCCGCAAGAACACTGACAATCTTACATGAGATCGTCAGTGTTCTTGCGGAAATTCAAGCGGCCAGCGTTGACAGCTGGCAAGTTTTTCCACAAAAGCAGCTGATTTTGTGGAAAAACTGGCCAGTCTAGACACAGCCTAACTGTTTGAATATATAAAAGTTGATTTGGGTAATTCAAAAACAGTTTTTCATTGAAATTCTGACTCAGTTCCCCAAAAAGTTTCTGTCACAGATTCAAAGGATTAGTGTATGCCCCAGCCTTCATCCCATCTCTTGGGAGTATCCATCTAGCGTGCTGGACCCAAAGAATCCTCACTGTTTCACGGAGGCAGGCCCAGGGCTTCTAAAACTCAAAAACTGGGCCTTCAGGTTTCAGCAATCCCTGTGGCTCACTGCACTGAGTCCAGAGAAGCTAGATTTTCCCCTACCTTTCACTTCAAGACTCAATGCTCGCATTAAATACCTGCAATGACACCAGGCAGCCTTTTAAAGACAAAAAAAAAAAATCTATTAGTCACCTGGAGTACTTCATCTGAAAGTCTTTGGGGTAGCATGAAAGATGCTAACTTGGGACAGAGTTAAAGTTGTTGGGACACATGAATCTCTGATTTCCACTCCCTCTTTGTCCTTTCTGTCTTTCCCAATTGCAGGAGCACTGCCATGTGTTTGTAAATCCTACTTTTTTTAAATACAGGAATTTATATTAAAACTCTGGAGAGTTTTCATTTCAGAAACCCTGACATATGGTGTTTCTGAAAAAATATAGCTCAAAATATAGACCTGGCAGCTGAGCTGATACCTGAAATTGACAATATTTTTGTCAATTTCACAGCTTTCCACCACTAACATTAGTGAAATTATTTCATCATAGCTATTAGTGGTTGGCAGCCACAAAATAGATAAGAATCCTATCATTTCCAGGCAACAAGGGTGTGTCTAGACTACATGGCTTCATCGACGGAGCCATGTAGATGAGTTTACTAGACATAGCAAAATGAAGCAGTGATTTAAATAATTGCGCTTCATTGACATCAAAATGGCTGCTGCGCTGTGCTGATGATCAGCTGATCTGGAGGTTTACCAGAGTGGTTGACAGAGGCTTCTCTTGTTGACTGCGGCATGTCTAGACTGCCCCGCTGTGCTGGATCAGATGATCGTCGGCACAGCGCAGCGGCCATTTTGATGTAAATGAAGTGCAATTATTTAAATCGCTGCTTCATTTTGCTATGTCTAGTAAACTCATCTACATGGATCCATCAACAGAGCCATGTAGTCTAGACACACCTCAATGTATGGGTCTTCTAGCATCTATGGCTCTGGGGCAGACCCACCATGAAGGCTGCCACAGGGGTTCCAGACTCCCAGGCCAGCTGCCAGAGAGAAGAGTGGCAGAGCGAAGGCAGCTGTCTTAGCAGTGTTATTGAGCATGATCAGTACAAGCCATGTGGAAAATCCGGGGAGACCAACCCTACCTCTGCTCCCCCACATGTCTCCTGCCTGCCAGTTGGCTCACTGTCCTGCCTGACTTTCAAGGCAATCTGTTTCACAAGGCTGCAGGTATCTGGTAGCCCAGGATGCTAAGCTGTCTGGAAGTCTTGAAAATTTGGGACCTTTAGTCAAGAGGAGAGGCAGCAGAGGCTCCCTGGTACTGTGGAAGCCTAGAATTCACAACAGCCATCAGAGAAGTTGGCAGGAATTGGGGCAGCTTACCTGGCAGAAAGGCTTTGGTTGGAACCTTGCCTGTGATTCATCAGAAATTCACTGGACTGGATGTGTTTCCAAAATAACCTTTCAGATTTGATAAATCAGCATTTCCCAACAAAAACCTGGTTTCATCAAAAAATTCAGCTCATGATACCATCTACATGTTTTGTTAGTCTAGAAAGTGCTACCAGACCATTTGTTGTTTCATTCAAATCTATTTACCCAACCTCCATACACTTGAAACAACAAAATGAGACCCATGCACAACAGATTCTTCTTCTTATCAGATACAGCACTTATTAAGCCACTTTATGATACCCTCCACAGTGAAGTTCACAGCTTTCAAATCTCCATCAAATCTGGTCAGAGGGTAGGTGTGTGACATGGTCTTTGGCCACAACTGCATGTAGGATCCTCCTCTTGGCCCTCATTGTGATGGCAAATAGGCTCACAAGAGCTGCAACAAATCAAAGCTGGGTATTCTCACAGTTGGGTCAGTTATAAGAAACTGGTTTATGAGAGAAGCAATAAATGATATGGATGTTTATAATATGATCTTCCCTTTTCCTTCTTCCATGCTTTGATCAGCAGTGAAGTAGTTAGTAATACTGAAAAAATATGATCATTCAGTTTTTGAGTTTTTACTTCATAGATGAGTAGCATTCCTCTCTGAATTACTATTTTAGGCCATGTCTCCTCGTGTCATGGTGGAGATTGATCTTCTGTTGTTTGGACTTGCTAAATCAAATGCTGAGGGCACCCCCCGGTTGGCACCAGAACTCTCTGATTTGTGAGGCATAAAGGAAAATTTTATATATAAATAGGTAAGAATAAAGATGGAAAATAATGTTTCGATGGGGGAAGCATACATCCCATGAAAAGCAGTAACCTATTTGCAGGGATTTGAATGTGTACTAGTTATCTATTGAATCTGTTAGAAAAACGTGTGTAAACAATAGCAACAGGCACATTTCATAAGATTTATAAGTTAAATCATTAAGGTAATAATCATTTGCTTCCTCTAAATTGGCGAGGAACACTTTTTCTATTCTCTTAAGTGTTAGTGAATAAAATATTAATAAATAACTCATAAATGGTTAAACATATTTAGTGGTGGAACTTCAGATTTCCTTTTTACATTTTCTAATACATGAGTAGAAAGAAGATTGATTTAAAATAAATCATACACTTAAAATACACACTCATTATGTGCCTTTTGCTCTTAAGAATGGGATCCAAAATAGCAAATGCAATTATGTCAAAGTTATATTGTTTAGCCTGCTTTATATTCCCGCTTCACACCTTTAACCCCATTAAGTGGACAGTGAAGTTTTCGCTTTGGTTACATGAATTACTGTATATAATAATACTCTGTCACCTCTGGTCATTTATACTAGTTTAACTGTAAGGCTATGTTTTCAAGCTCAGAAACAATGTTCTGACTTTCTATTATGTTCATACCTTTCTTTTCCAATGAAATGTAAAGTGATTAACAACAGAATTCAAATAATATACAGACTTTAATATAAATATATACACTTTAATTTTACCTCTAATGACTCAATGTCAGCCTTTAAAAACTTGCCAATCACAGAAATTCAACTAATCACAAGCATTGAGGTCAGGAACTGAGGGCTTGTCAGACCTGCTATGGAAGGAAATCTCAGTGGGCTGTGCCCACGAAAGCTCATACCACCATCTACATGTTTTGTTAGTCTATAGAGTGCTGCCAGACCATTTGTTGTTCTTTAGGTTTATTCATCCCCCACACTGGGACAGTGTGCAAGAATACCCCAGATGATCTCAGCTTCTGGAGAAGAAAGAAGAAGATAAAGGCAGTGTCTATCAGGATTCAAACTCTATAGAACTTTACAGGTTAAAAGCAAAAAGTTGAATTACACTCTGATAGTACATGAAAGTAACTGACATCCATATAATACTGATTTTTTTATGAGAAACACCTGAAACATGTTGCAAAACCTTTTGAACATAGAGGATAGTCACTGTAAGATTCACTAATGGGATAAATCACTGTCATCCATTAATCTATTGGTTTATATTTATTCTTGATATATTAGAAGTAGTAGGTTTTAACTAATGTTACTTACTATAGAGTTATGTGTAGCCCATTTCAGGATACAGTTTTGCAATATTAACAGTCCTTCAGTCCATAATCTGGACAAAATTAACAGTCCTTCATTCTTTGGATATATCTACATGTCAGCTGGAAGCATAATTCATAGCCTGGATAGAGAGACACACAAACCCTTTTTGAGCTAGTGTGCTAAAAATCAGTGTAGCACAGGTGGCTAGTTGGGCTACCTACCCGAGCATGAACCCAGGAGCTCCAAATGGGTTTCTCCTCAGGTGACTAGCCTGAATTGCTGCCCATTCTACCTTTGACTATACTACAATTTTAAGCATCTAAGCTTGAACAGAGCAGGCATGTTGTGTCTATTTACTCAAGCTGGGAAGCACTCTTCCAGATGCATTGTAGATTAACCCCTTTTCTCTTGTATACTCTTTAAAGGATAGCCCCAGAAGCTATATAATGATTTTCTAGCAACTCATTTACTGCATCCCCTCTATGCAGGGCTGGCCCTACCATATAGGTGAACTAGGTGGTTGCCTAGGGCATCAGGCTTTAAGAGGCACCAAATTAGACAGAAGTGATTTTTTTCTTGGTTTAAAAATATTAATATGTTATCTCTTGTAAACACAAGTATCAGATATTGTACTTACAAAACAGTGCATAATTGCCATGTCAGAAGTTTTCGGAAGTTGAGAAATTGTCCTTGGATCTTTTATTCTACTAATATACAGGTAGGAGACAAGTCAGTTCTTAAATCTTGCAGCAGGTACTACTAATTACAATAGATACCAGTCCTGCAAATAGTAACACAATAGGAATTCTTTAATGAGCATCTTATATATGCGTTAAGCTCCAGAAATTGATCTTATTCCTCAAAGATAGGAAATATCCTAAACAGTCCTTCTGAGTGAGACATTACGAGTATCCCTTTCTTTTTGAAGAACAGCAAAGATATTAGATTGATCAACTAATTAAGACCACTTTTCAAAATATGGATTAGAAATAGCATCCATGTAAGTTAGGTTTCTCCTTTACATCTTTGGAAATCTAGTTCAAGTTGTGTTAAAGCACACCACACCCAGAAATTTAAAAAGTGCAAATCTTACTACTGGCTCAGCTTTGACTAGGGCTACACAGTAGCAGAATGAATTAAAAATGATTGCATCATTTACATTCTAACTTTAGTTTTCAAGTATAGTTGATTTTGCTTAAATGAGAATCCTGTAGCTATTTTGTAATTAGAACTAACAGTTCTCCGCAGTTGATAATTTGTGGAAAACAGGTGTTTTCTTTTCCCTTTCTGCCCTCCCCCTAAATTAGATATATTTTCAGCCTATGAGGTTCTAAATAATTCTGCTAAGCATAAAACACAAATGAGGATACAGCATTTATTACAATTTCATGTTAGAAAGCCTAAATCTCTCCAACATGCTGACACATTGAATTTGGACTTTATTCAGGCCTGATTGTTAGGTATAGATGCAATTCCAGATGAAGTCAGTGAGAAATGGAGGTGCTCAGTACCTTTGAAAATATTCTAAGACTAACATGATCTGCTGGGCCTCCGAAAAGACAATACAATGAATTCATATAACCAGCAGAGATAAAGTAGGGGAATTTCATTGCTTTCTGTGTTCATTGTGCCCATTGTCGGTAGATAGATTTCTGACTATACTGTTGTGACCCACAGATGAGAACATACACCCGGTATTATCCCTAAAGAGGAGACTCCCCTTTACATTGCCTAATTGCCAGGAATCACACAATCCTTCAAAGGGTTTCCCCCTTCAAGTTTCTATCTGATTTGCCTTACCTCCATTATTATAAATTTGTGTCTGTGCTTTGAAAATTGTAGCATCTGACAATCATTTATCATATTTGATTGTTCTTCAATGATTTGAGCTCAGACAACTTACCTTATCAGAGCAGGCAATTTTTATGTAAAGCACTCCTATTGACTATAAGAGATCTGATGGCACATTTAAAACCTTTCTGCCTTAATAGCCTTTCTGCTGCATTTAAGCATCCTGTCTCTTAGATGCTGTGACAAATGTGACACTGCTATTATATGTCCTAAGTACCCACTTCGAATGGTGACAACATCTATTCTTCAAAATGGTAATTGCCTAATGCAATCTATCATTCCAATTTATGTCTACCTAGGGAAAACTACACCTTTAAAATTACATGAGTATTTAGTTAGAAATACATAATTAACCAGTTACACTACCGGAATTACTTTAGGGGAGTTCCATATCACACAATAACTCTGAGATACACTACGTGGCATCCTCTTATCAGGAAATTGGGGCATCAATTGTTCAAAGTCCTTATTTGTTCCCACTGACAAATATTTGAAGGGAGACAGCATGGTTAGGACACTGGACTGAGACTCAGGAAACTGGGATTCTTATGGTGCTGCTGCTGCTAACCTTTGTGTGACTTTAGACCAGTCACTTCATTGTTCTGTGCCTCCGTTTCCCCTTCCACCCTTCATTTAGCTTGTTTATTTAGACAAGTGATTTTCAAAATTTGGGCCACCCGGATAAGCTGCTGGCAGACTCACAATGCTTTGTTTATTCAAGTGTTCATAGCCATGGAACCTTACAGCTCCCATTCGCTGTGGTTTGCCATTTCCAACCAAGGGGAACTATGGGAATTGACAGCCCATGCCACACCACTTCCCGTAGCTCTGGGAAATGGTGAACCATAGCCAAAGGAAGTTTAAAAGCTCCATGACTACAGACATTTAGATAAAACAAAGTGTTGCAGGCCTGCCAGCGGCTTACCTAGGTGGGCCCACAACCCAACTTTGAAAACCACTGATTTAGATGGTAAGTTCTTTGGAGCAAGGATTTTCTGTGCCTATTAAACAGAGCTCTATTCTCAGTTGGGGCCTACATGGCTACCATTGCATAAATAAAATCAATCAGTCATTCATTCATTCTCATGGATGCTGAAAGCACTTTGCATCTCATAGCTGAAACCTTACACGGCTGAGCCTGTGGGACTCAAACTGAAAAATTACAAGCTATTTGAATAGGTAAAGATAAATGAAAACAAGAGAAAATTGCCATAGTAAAGAAGTTGTCCTTATTTTCCCCTTGCAAAGCAGCCATTAGACTTCCTGATTTCACCCATCCATCACTCACAACTTACTAACACCTTAAAACTTGAAATAAAAAGAATCAGTCAGAATAGTTACATTGTAAACAGTCACTAAGGCTAGTAACATATTTAATTGAACACTTGCACCAGAAAATTGTGTTTGACTAGATGATATAGCATCTCTTTGAATTTTTACATTTTTTGTTTGAAAAAAACTAAACAAACAAACAAAAACACCTGAAACTTTCCAGGTTTTTACCATTTTAAATCTTAAATTATTGAAGTGTTTGGCAAGGAAAACTTTTTTTTAACAAAAGGTCAACATTTTCTGCAGATTTTTTTCCCCAGCCAGTTCTTGTGAGACCTCATCCAAAGTCTGTTATAATCAACTGGAAGATTCTCATTGAGATTGTATAAGGGCCCAATGCCTAGAGCCAATACACAGCTAATAATAAATAAAACATTAAATCCTTAGCCATTAAGCATAAAAAAAGACTATGAATAATCTCCTTCCTCCCAGTGTTACTGTAATACAGGCAGTCCCCGGGGCTGTAGGTTTGTTCTTAAGTTGGATTTGTATGTAAGTCAGAACTGGTACATATTGTAGGGGAAACTCTAGCCAAACATTTCTCCAGAGCTCAGTTTTATTCTCCCACACCTCACTTCCCTCAGTCCTTTATTCTCAAGCAGAGGTGTCTGCTGAGAAAAGCCGCTCCGCGTCTCCCTGGTCTGCTGGGGGGAAGCAGCTAGTTGCCTCACCCCGTTTGTAAGTAGTGATCCGATGTAAGTCAGATCCATGTAACCCGGGGACTGCCTGTATACCATTATGGCTCTAGTTCTGGACATGCCAGTGCAATTGATCCTCAGGATTATCCTTGGGAGATGCAGAGCATCTCTGTTTATATGGAAGTCAACAGAAGATTGAAAGCAAGGAAGCACTGTTCAGGAAATGCTCAGTACCTTCCAGAATCAGGCCCTAGATGACAGAATGTACAGCTGGCTCTCCTCTCTCTCAGCTCATCCATAATTTTTACTTGCACTGCTGGCAGTACTAGAAAGTACCTAGATATTTCTGTGCAATCCATAGTTTTGTGCTCTCTAAACTCAAACAGGGTTGCTCTTGGGGAGATTGTGCCCATCCTTTTTTGTGCACCTATGCAAAAATATATCGCTATTCAGTATCTTTCTTCAGTCAATAGTGTTTGGTTAGTATATCATATAGCCAGCATGCCACTGTTTCACCAGAGATGTAATTAAGTTCCTTATGATATACAATGGTCATTTATTCTAGGAACTGCTGTTATACAGAATGTAAAAGGTATATTCCACATCTAATAATTAAAAAAAAGTCACCTTTATTCTTTCTATTATTTTAGCAACAAGTGTTTTCTCCTTGAAATTGAAATGACTGGATAAAATTACAATTATTGAACGTGTAACTATACAGGCTGTTGAGAACGATATATTTTTCTGAATTCATAAATGGGCAAGGGTTTATTTAAAACCTCCTCAAGGCAGATTCATGATTGTGCATTTATTAGCATAAATGGCACAATGCTAGGCAACATAATGCACCTGACAAAGCACTGAAAGATCAAAAAGTAAAACCCATCATCTGACACAGATGACAAGAAGGTCTGAAATTTGTTAATGTCATTGTAATGAACGAAAATAATTATATTGAGGGCTCAATCATGCCAAATGCTGGATTGAGCACTAGAAGAACTATGCAAGCATAGCTCATCTTCCTCTGCATTCAGCACAAAAGATTTGTTACAATCCTGAAGCACCCCCCCCCCTCCAGGTTTGAAACAGAAATGGGGCTCGGCAGCTATGTTTCTGAGCGGTGTGTGGGGCAAGCGGGGGAGCCTGCCTGGGGCTCCCCGCTGTCTCCACAGACCAGATCTGGTGGCTTGGTGGGCTGATCCAACCTGCGGGCCATATTTACCCAAGGCCTGGGCTAAATCTATCCCTATTATTAATTTATTCAATTTAATGGAACAGCATTAGGAACACATTTATCTTGACACCTCACATGGGGAAGAATCAGAGCAGTAAAAATGGTGTCCGTGGCACAGTTCACTTACATATCTCCAGGCTGCTCTCACAATCATAAATCATTCCTTGGAACTTTGCATAAAGTGTTTGTAGCACTTTGTTGAGAGGAAGAGGAAGGCAAGTTTATTCTTTGACTTTTTGTGACCTGTGTGATTAGGAACAGGAAGAATGAACACTCTAAGGCTTGAAAAATTTCTCATAAACCTTCATTTGCATGACAAAATGATCCCACAGATATCAGCAGTGACAGAAATAGAAGACACTCCATGAGTGGCCCTCGAGCAGCATGTGTCAAGCTCTGAATTCTGTAGAGCACATGCACATGAAGACCTGAAGCATTCCTGCCCAGGAATGCAGCACACATGGCTGACAGGAACAGAAACACACTCATCACTTAGCAAACATATCAACACATGAGACGGCAAGGACATATTTCACATGACATTGTAAGAGAAGAGTTTAGGGCCACTCGTATGCAATGATGCAGCAGTAATTTCACTTGAACAGTGATTATATTTGGCAGGACTTCTGCATTGCAGTCTCCTATGATCTTTGGAATTCAAACCAGACAATGAAGACATTACTGATCTCCTGCACACCTAATGACTTGCATGACAGCTTTGACTGAATAAGAACTTAAGGATTTGTCCCTAAATAATTGATTATGTAAACAAAGTGATATGGTCAAAATTAACATGTGAACTGTTCCCATGCATTTTTTTAGCAAAAGATTTCTTTGCGGGGTTTTATGCCATTAAATGTACAACCAAAAAGAAGGACTGGGAAACAATTTTTATGAAGAGAACTTTAGAAAGTTGGATAAGAATCTTAAGTCACTTAGAGCCAGATCTTTTGGGGTATGTTTTCTGAGGCCTAAGTCAGGTTCTCTGAACTGAAATGAAAACTATAAGCTTTTGGATCCAAAAAAAGGGCATTTTGATACAAATTTGTTTCACAAAAATGCTTAAAAAGTTCTGGATTTGTTTCAATGCCAAATGAAAACTAGTTTCAAACCCTGAAAAGTTGTCAGAAGAATGGGAGATGGCAGTGGAGTGGAGCAGGCAGTTGCATCCCTCTGCTTCCTGTGGCTCCCAGTGCTGCAGCGAGTGTCATGGGTCCCAACCTCTGATACCCTCCTGTGTCAGCTCCCCCACGTAATGCCCCAAGCTGCCCTGTGTCCTGCAGGCTACCATCAATATGAGGGACCAATGCACCCATAGGATAGTTGGGGCAACCACTTCAGGGCCGCCAAGCAGTTGGATGCAGCCCGCGGAAGCCCTGCTGCTCACCTGCCCCCAGGCCTTAATTGACCTGGGGGTTGGGGAGTGAGTGAAGCCTCCTCCTGCCCTGCCAGGAGCACATGGCATTTTAAGTGCCGCACACTGCTCATGCTCACGGGGGGAGGGGGAGGAGGGAGCGGAGAATGCTTCACATGCTCCCCTGCCCCCAGGCTAATCAGGGCCTGGGGGCAGGGGAGCTGTGTGAAGCTTCCTTTGTTCTGCCCCAGCCCTGTGAGGAACCCATGGCACTTCAAAGTGCCACGAGCTCCTCGCAGGGTGGGAGGAGGCTTCCTGTGCTCCCCCACCCCCAGGCCCTGAGTGGTCTGGGGGTGGAGGAGTGTGCCAAGCCTCTTCCAGGGCATGGGTGCCTAGTGGAAGGGGGGGCAAAGGGGCTCTCCCACCCCCAGACCAATCATGGTCTGGGGGTGGGGAAGCCCCACCCCTTCCTGTTTAGGCCCTGCTCCTTCCTGTTTAGGCCCCACTCCTTCTGGAGTGGTTTGGGGCTACTTCAAACATTTTTGAAGTGGCTCCTGGGAAAAAATTATTGCCCACCCCTGAGGTTATACAATCTCTGTATTTCCTCTCTGTAATTTCTCATTTTCCATACAGCAGGACCACAGCTCTGCTGTTCCACTATTTTCAATTAGTTCAACAGCTAGTGAAATGTAAGGGACCCAGATATCAGGGAAACTGGCTTTGAAACAGATCACTAGGATGCTAGGTCCCTTGGGTGTTGAAAGCAGAAGTGTCATTTCACAATATATACAAGAGAGAGACAGAGAGTATGAGTCCCTGGTATACAGAGAAACCTTGACTTTTTTCTGATATTCTCCTGCAAACTATGAAACCACCGACGGCTCTGCAACAACCCTGTTCTCTACAGAAAGTAATTATGCAAACAATGAAGCCTTTATTAGATTTTTCTGAGTAGTTGTATGTATCAGAGACTGCGACACTTTGCCAAAGGGGTTCATTCTAATGCACTGGTACTTCAATTAATAGAAAAAATGGCCCACTATTTTGGACCAACTTTGGTTACTTTTAATAATGGCATCATTTGCTCAAGAGTGTACGAGGATTTTTAAAAGTAATACTCTGATTAGCAAACCTAAAATCATAGTTTGATTTCAAAAGGCATCATATGTAGTATCTTAGGTATGTCTACACTACCACCCTAGTTCGAACTAGGGTGGTTAATGTAGTCATACGGAGTTGCAAATGAAGCCCGGGATTTGAATTTCCTGGGCTTCATTTGCATAAAGCCGGGCGGCACCATTTTTAAATGTCCGCTAGTGCGGACTCCGTGCCGCGCGGCTACACGCGGCACGGACTAGGTAGTTCGGACTAGGCTTCCTAGTCTGAACTACTGTTACTCCTCATGTTTCATGAGTTTTACCCCAGTTTTACCCCAGTTCCATTTAAAAATGGCGCCGCCCGGCTTTATGCAAATGAAGCCCGGGAAATTCAAATCCCGGGCTTCATTTGCAACTCTGTATGACTACATTAACCACCCTAGTTCGAACTAGGGTGGTAGTGTAGACATACCCTTATTGATGTGCTGGCCCGTGTTAAAATAAACTCTTCATTATGAACAGGAACTATGTAGAGAAATGAAATATCAAAACTGCTGCAACTGACCTTCTGGGGTTTCTTCATTTCTGCCCCAACAGAAAGTACTGTGGGCTAGCAAAGACTACATAAAGAATGTACAGGATATTTGGCATCTCTGCACTTCGTGGATGACTTATCCTATAGCATATCTTCCCTTTTTTAGATCTCTTGATTGAACTAAAACACTATTTAAACTACACAAACTATGCCAAATACAATAATGGACTTAACACCCTTTCAAGGTTGCTTAAACACAACATACTTCAATCAGCCTATTCAGCAATCTCTGTGATCTCTTGTATTGCACATCCTCGAGGCAAGTCCTTGTCTGCAACATACAATTCAGTCTCATGATCAATAAAAGGGCAGATAGTGACTTGTTTCACCTTGTGTCTACTCTCATTTTATTTGTCTCAGCCTCGCCAGGTATCTGGAACAGATGCTCACTGTTCCTTTGTAAGATTTTGCCTTCATCTGTAAGCACTGAGTATGATCCCAGATCACTGTAGCTTTCCCTGGGCAGCATTCACTCTGTCATTTTCTTACAGAGCATTTTTCTTAAACTGTGGAAGAGGTCTTTCTCCTGCAGTGTAATATTTTGATTGGCTTTGCTTTCCTAGACTTTTCCTCACTATTACAGACGCCTTACTCATCCTTTGTTGTTGTCATACATCTAGCAATCAAGTATTCATATGTATTTCTTGTAGAGGGATTCAGCAGATGACATTCTGCATTGCAGCCAGTAGTTCTGCAACTGAGTAATGCTAAATGTAGATCTTCTTTTGCATCCATGACTTTTTTGAACCAATTCTTCACCATACATGCTCCACATTCAGCTAATGCGTTGATTTTAAGATATTTGGGACTAGCTATTTTGTGGTGAAAATCATATAGTTTGCATTTTAGTCTAGGAAGTCCTTATTCTTGAACGATGGTCCCTTGTCAATTATTGCTGTTCTTGGAATTCCATAACATGCTAATACAGATTTAATATACCTGACAACTGTTGCTGCAGTGGCCTCTTCAGGTGTGACTGCTTCTGGGATGGGGTAAAGTAGACTATCATAACAAGGGGAGCCGAGAGCTTCCACAGGACAGTGGGGAAGGTGAGGGCAAGACAGCTCCGTGCTCTCAGAAGAGGGGGGGCAAGAGGCAGTCAGCCCTCTCCCCATCCCTCGCAGCTGCACAGTGTGCCCTGTGTGGCTCTCTGATGGTGATAGCAGAGGCTGTGGCAATAGCCTCAGGCCCGATTAAATTGCTAGGCCGCAGGGCAACTACCCCCTTTCCTCCTTACTTCTCCCACCCATTGGCAGGCCTGATTGTAACAAGGTGATATTTTCTTCCCAGGCTGAACATGTCATTTCTAATTCTATCTCATGGAACTACACAGTGTCACTGGCTCTTTGTGCTGAAAATTGGTTTGTTTCTGATGCATTCTCACCACTTCTTTGGTGTCACTGTTCCTCTGTGGCCAAAATACAACTTTGAGCATTTGTTTTGTTTTTTTTTTTTTGTTTTTTTTGTGATTGGGTCATTCCCAGGTGCTTTTCATGTATTCATTCCAATATTTCCTCTCATCCCTGTGGTAATCACAGTCTAGGTCTCCTTGAAAAGCATGCCTAAGATCACTGGCAGCTTGTTTTGACAGTGGGAATAAGGTGGAATATGTTGGGTTTTTTTCACTCCTTTACTCATTGCTTGTTCACTGCTTGAATTCTTTTTTAGCTGTTTCTGCGTCCAATTTATCACATCTCTGGCATGACCACACAAGACCATTTTATCACGCTTACATGTATGTTCACTGCTTGCTCCAGATCACCAGGCTGAATACTGTCAGATGGATCATATGCTCTTGAGAGTGTGTCTGTCATTTCTAAGTGGTGTCCCGGCTCGAACTCTAGGTCACAACATGTTTCTGTATTTCCAAAAGCAATCACTGCATTCTTGAGTACAGTATCCCATTTTGTGTCCTGAAGTCAGTGGTTTGTGATCAGTGTCTGTTCTGAAGCTATGTCCATAAAGTCATGATGGCTACGTCTACATTGGCCCCTTTTCCGGAAGGGGCATGGTAATTTTTGAAATCGCAATAGGGAAATGCGCGGGGGATTTAAATATCCCCCGCGGCATTTAAATAAAAATGTCCGCCACTTTTTTCCGGCTTTTAGAAAAGCCGGAAAAGAGCGTCTACATTGGCCCCGATCGTCCGGAAAAAAAGCCCTTTTCCGGAGGATCTTATTCCTACTTTCAAGTAGGAATAAGAAATCCTCCGGTAAAGGGCTTATTTTCCGGAGAATCGCGTCTAGACTGGCGCTTTTCTCCGGCTTATCCCCAAGCCGGAAAAAAGCGGCAGCCATGTAAATGCAAATGCCGTGGGGGATATTTAAATCCCCCGCGGATTTGCAATTCCAAAGTGTCTAATCTGCATCCCTTTTCCGAAAAAGGGGTGCAGTGTAGACACAGCCTCCGGTGTATAGATGTACATCTCTCTTATTCAGTTCATATTTCCATCTTCTCTGCATCTGTCATAGCCCTAGATTCATATGAGACTGGTGATGAGTCAGCTCCATGACTAATATTTCTGCTCCTAGCCCTCTTTTTGAGATGTCTTTGGAGAGTTTAGTGTTTTTAATGAGGTCAAAAATTGAAGCCCTGAGGTGATGTCAGAATGTGGTTTAAATCACTGAACTCCCTTTCATGCTCTGGTATCCATGCCCAATTGGTGATCATTGGTGATGTGGAGGAAACATCTCTGGTGAGTTGCACAAGCAGTATAGTTAATGTGAATATGCTGATATAATTCAATATGCCTACAGGCCTTTGAATTTCTTTTTTATCTTCAGGCATGTTTATTGAATCATAGAAATGTAGGGCTGGACAATACCTCCAGACAGCACCTAGTTCATTCATGTTTACAGAGGCAGGGCCAAGCGCACCTAGACATTTCAGACAGATGTTTGTTTAACCTGTTCAAAAAAGCCTTCAGGTACAAGGATTCCACAACCTCCTTTGTAAGCCTGCAGTGTCCTTATATTGAGAAACCTTTTTCTAATATCCCAATTACTTTATCCTGTCTTCAATAAACATGTAGATCAGTCAATCACCATCCTCTTTATAAACTCTCTAGCAAATTGAAAGATTTGTCAGGTTGCCCACCTTTCAATCTTCTTCTTTTAAAAACTAAAGATGCTGGTTGTGGGTTCCCTCTACTCTCTAGTATTCAGTATTGTTTGACTCTTTGATTCATCAGGCAAGATACCTTTTGAGGTCTCTCTCTCTCTCTCAAGCATGTTATTTCTGTTGTTTTAAATTAACATTTGGCCTTATATAGTTTAAGGGTATCTGCTCTCTCAACTTCCAGTATGCTGCTCAGTTGTTCCTGATGTTCAACGGCACTGCTGCCCCAAATTATGCCATCAATGAAAACTGTCATGGCTACTCACCCTGCTCACATCCAGATCACTGTACAGTGAAATATTTTTGGAGACAAAGATATTCCTAAAGGCAGTCTTAGGAAACAGCAATTGCCAATGTATTGAGCGTGAGCTCTTGTAGCTCCCATGATCCAAGGGAATCTGTCAATCTTCTGATGCATCTAATTTGCTGAAGTATTTTGCTTCTGCCATTTCAGGCAATACTTCACTTCTTCTGTGCAACTGTTTTCTTTATGGTCTTATTCAGCTCCTTTGTGGAAAGCCATAGTGGCTTTTGGATACAGCTCATGCTGTCTGAACCAGGCATAGTCAGACTATGCCAGACATAGCCAGTCTGAATCTGGGGGCGGGTGGGGGAAACTACCTGCAGTAGACAGGGCTGCTACAGAACTATGCAATATTACCTCTCCCACTGGGTCTTTCAGAACACTGTGCCTCCCAACCCTACTACAATAGAGTATCTTATTGATGACCGCTGTCACATAGCTCCACTTCATAATAAAGAGTTTATGTACAGAAATGAGGCAACTAAACTTCCAAATGGTCTGTGTAGCTGCAACTGGTGATGAGCCTTCCTGGACTGCTTTGTTTTGGCTCCAGAAGGAAGTGTCACCAGCTACCAAATACTACATCTAGACTGTGTCTAGACTGGCCAATTTTTCCGGAAAATCAGCCGCTTTTCCGGAAAAACTTGCCAGCTGTCTACACTGGCCGCTTGAATTTCCACAAAAGCACTGACTTCCTATTGTAAGAAATCAGTGCTTTTTGTGGAAATACTATGCTGCTCCTGTTCAGGCAAAAGTCTTTTTCCGAAAGACTTTTGCGCAAAAGGGCAAGTGTAGACAGCAGAGATTTCTTTTCCGCAAAAAAGCCCCAATCGCGAAAATGGCGATCGGGGCTTTTTTGTGGAAAAGCGTGTCTAGATTGGCCACGGAAGCTTTTCTGCAAAAAATGCTTTTGCGGAAAAGCGTCCTGCCAATCTAGACGCTCTTTTCCAAAAATGCTTTTAATGGAAAACTTTTCCGTTAAAAGCATTTCCAGAAAATCATGCCAGTCTAGACGAAGAGAATATAGGAAACTATTCCGAAAAAGTGGACGCATTCCTTCGACTTCTCGTATCCCGGAAAAGCTCTGCAGTGTAGGCATAGCCCTAGAGACCAGTTTATGGGCGACAGTCCCTTGTATACCCACTCTGCTTACCCAATGAGTCTGAGTTATGGCACCTGCTGTCCTTCCCTTTGGGAGTCTGACCAGTGGCATACACAGATCGGATAGCTTCTTAATGAAAAGTTTATTTAGTTAGCAGTAGGATTAAAGCAGAAGAGAAAAAAGGGTTCAAAACAATGATCTGTATGTATATTTAACCTAAAGTCTTCCCATATACTGATGGTAATTAAGCAGGACTAACTACTTCAGATTCCCTCAGCAAATTCCTGTCTCAGTCTTGTTCACCTGGCTACCTATTACCCATCTTTTGAGATGGCATCCCTTTCTAAACATGTATCCTGTGTACAGCAAAGGGAACTCCTTGAACCTTTTCTCTCTCACACATAGTTGCACAGACCAAAGGCCAGACTGTGCATCTGCCACATGTCTTTGTCGCTTCAATTTCAATAATTACTTCAATATAGAAATCAATGTAATTTTATTTTAAAAGTGGTGTAGGAAATACAGCAAAAACACATAAAATAGGAGAGAAAAGATTTGATTTGTAAGTAATAAGATTCTTTTTTCTTCTCTCACTGCACTTAGAGTAATCACATTTGAAATGCACTAGAGAATGGGCGATGGATTTCTCAGTTGATATGACACATGATGTGGTAAATGCTACAATGTTTTTTCCTGTAAACTACATGTGTCTAAGATCTCCCACAGTTGTGCTACAAAGCCTGCTTCAATCTATTTACTCTTTCTTAGTGCTTTCACCATCCACTTTAGAGAAAGAAAAAGAGATGTAAGGGGACGGTTTCATGGTCACTTTATGAGTGAATTTAGTTATGCAATATCTCACTTCTTGTGTAGTGTGCTATGAACATTTCTGGTGCCCACAAATTGCACGAGACTTTTCTGACAACGTGGTACAATGACACTATGTTTTCTATTAGGCTACATCTACACTGAAGGCTTTTTGCACAAGAACGGCCATTCTTGCACAAAAACTTTTGGAGCATCTATATTGCACATGCGTTCTTGCGCAGGTACATTTACAGGAAAGCGTCAGAAAAGAGTGCTTTTTGCGCAAGAGGAATTCCTCTCCCCACGAGGAATAAGCCCTCTTGCACAAGAACTCTTGTGCAAGAAGACAGCGTGGATGGGCTAAAATGTACATCTCTTGTGCAAAAACACATGGCAGTGTGGACGCGTTCTTGCGCAAGACCTTTTGAGCAAAAGGCCTCTTGTGCAAAACAGTTATTGCGCAAGAGGCCTGCAGTGTAGACGTAGCTTTAATGTATTATAAATCAGTGTGCTAATCTCTAGTTTTAAATAAGAAATGAACTGTGTGGATGAGTAGGGATCTCAGCTTCTTTTATTTGTGAATATTAAAAAAATGTATAGGATTTTTGTAGTAAGTGGAGGTAAGAAACAGTTCGGGATTTCCATTTGGATAATGTTACACCAACATACATCTGGACTGCAATGGACTTACTTCATTCTTATACTGGTATTAATGATAGTATCTAAATGGGTAAAAATGGTACATATGTGAATATTCAAAATCACGTCATCTGAAAAACTGAACTGTTGAAAATCTGTCCATTTGAAAACTTCATGCTCTTTCTTACATTATTTTCAAAAACTTCATTTTAGTTTGCTCCATAAATGTTCATGGATCACTGATTTGTCTTTTTTTTTTTTTTGGCTGATATATCCCCTGGGCATTTAAACAAAGAAAACAATGACCAAATGGGATACTAGTTTGTAGTAGGAAGAAGTCAGAACAACTGTTTTTTCTATCAACATATGTACCCATATATAGAGCTCCTTCACATTCCAGATGTTCAAGCATATGGAGAGAAGAGATTCAATGAGTTGGAACCTCTTGGTACAATTATTCTCATGACAAACTCTCTAGCTGTATAGTTCATTGAGAGTTTTCTAGCCTTGCCAAAGTACCTGCTATAGCCATTCACAGGTGTGTCCACATCTACACTTCCACCCATAATATTTATTGCTCTAGCAGAGAACAGTAAGTTTAAGAAATGTGTCAGGTGCCATATGTGGTCTATCCTCCCACTGATGAGCAAAAGATTTCTGTGGGTAACTCCCAGTAAGAGAACAGCCTCAGCGAGGGCTGTGCTCCTTATTGTGCCAGCTTCACTGGTGCTGGCCCCAGTCAAGGCTGTTCTTCGAGCCATTGGCCCTGCTGCCAATGGTCTGGCTGGGGCTGTGCTTCCTGCCACCAGCCCAGCCTGGGCTATATTCTTGAACCTGGCCAGTCAGGGATCTCTGGTGCTATTAGACCATGGATGTTGCCGAACCAGAGTCCCAGATTTTAGAGGTTTAACCTGTACTTGCAACTATCTTATAAGCTAAGCAATACCAGTCTTATTAGTTGGATGGGAGAAGTCAATGAAAATCAAGATTCTGTAGTGTTCCAAATGCAGGAGATAGTACTGTAATCTCTGAGCAGGTACTGATTGAATAAATACTCTGTTATGATGCTAAAAGGGTCATTGCTATGCTATTGATGCCACCTTTTAGCAGACACACAAAAACAGATGTCTCTGCCAATATGACCACTAAAGCTCCCATAGAATTTTTCATAAGAGTATGTGTGTCCTGGCCAAAATCCCACATTCTGCCTACCTAAAATGATCCTAAATTTTCAACTAGATAAAGTAAATGCTTTCTTTTTACAATTGTGCAGTATTGTTTCGTGGTATTAAAGAGCTGCTCTGTTTCATTTCAAAGCTGGCTGCATTTCAATAATGGGTTAAAACACAAAATGCTACCTTGTCACCATTGTGGCAAAAAGAATTATGTAAAATATAAGTGATTATCATTGTCGTTTAGTACACTGCCTTTTCCCTAATCCCTCCTTATCTGAATTTTGCCCAAATGAAAAATTTGAGACTTATGAACATGCATAATGAATATGGTAATGGTCACTCCTGAACAAATTTTAATAAGCCAATGTAGGTGCTTGGCAATCTTTATAATTATCCATGAGAGGTAATTACTCATTTAGTGTTTTTTTTCTGATAGTGGAAATTCCTCAAGCAGCTCACAATTTCTAATCAAAATGCTCAATTGTTTTTGCAACTTTTAAAATAAATTGTTTTTGTAACTTTTAAAATAAATTATACTATGCATTGTACTGTTTCTATTCTCTTAGTATCTTACTGTATATTTTAGAAATGTGCGTCTGTCTGTCTGTGAGTCTGTTTGTTCAAGGACTACTAAACGGTAAGACCTAGGACCACCACATTTAGTATGAAGCTTCCTCTTATCATAACTTAAAGCAAGGTCAGAATTTGGTTGTTCCAGGACAATGGGGTGTGCATGGAATTCAATTGTTTCTCATAAAATAGAAAGGGAGGGGTCTGGCATTCTCGTATTGCAGAATGAGCACAGGCGACAGCCAAGGGCCAGAGATGGGGACCAGGTCAGCTATAACACCATTGGGTCAGCAGGGGGCAGGTGTGCAGAAAGGGATAGTAATATACTATATATTTCAGAGAGCCTGTTTGTTTGCCTATGTGACTGTGGTCCTCCAGCTGAGGGACATACATCTCTCCCTGGCTGTTCCCGCTGAAGCTGCAGCAGCCATGGAGAGGTACTTCTCACCTGGCCCCAATCTGCTGTGGTGAAAGAGGGCTGAGGTTGTCCTCTCTTTCCCAGGCAACCTGCATACTGAACCCTGCATACCTAATCCTACCCCAGAACAATGATTTAAATGAAAAACAAAATTTATTTGAATTAAGGACTCAAGCAATGCTGGGTAAATATTCTAGTATAAAAATAAAATCAGAAGCATGATTTTAAGACATTATTGGGTTCTGCATGTGTTTGGGAAAGGTAGAAAATAAACAGGATTAGAGAATATTAAAACTTTTCCCATTCTGAGCCAGAGTTCTTTCTTCAAATCAGATTCTTGGAAAAAAAATATGGTCTACTATAAGATTTATTCACTTGAGGTACAAATTATACTTAATTTTCTCATATCATAATTACTAAATTTAAGCGTGTGCAAATATGGTCATATTTGTGAAGTTTGGGGTCAAATCCTTATCTGGTTTCATTGCCTACTATGAATGAGTGTGGCAAGCGGTTCTGTGAACCGTATTCCTTTTTGCTCATCTACTATAAAATACTCTACTTTTGATTCAAATTGATGAGCTAGAATGAACCCCACATCTTCAGTGTAAGAATAACCCATATGAATTCTTTTTAAAATTCAAACAACTGCTTGTGGAGATGTTTTATGTTATTCATGTCGGTCTGCAGGCCAGAAAGGAGGACTACAAAACCTACATATCTATTCTAGAAGTGTGAAGTTAGCTATGAGTTTTAGTTTTACAATTAAAACTGCTATTTGTTGCCTTCTCTAGAAAGAATGTGTACAACCACAATACAGATTTGCTGTCTTTCACGTAAAGAGAGAAGACACTTCAGGGAGAAACAGTGAAAGTTTCAGAGTAAATTTCCCTACATGCTAAATAGACGTGTCCTTATCAGTCTTGCATTTTCCCTATAATCTGTCCAAGGCAGGTGACCTGGCCTACAAATCTATGATGTCCAGTAAACCTTAAGATAACAGCCTACAGTCCTATTAATATTGCCTCAACAATAGGAAAATGCCATAACATTTCATCAGAAGTTAGATATTTAAGCAAGTAAAGAAATAATAATCTGCTCCTTTCGACAGCATCTCTATCCCAGCACCATATTAAAAATCTTGACTATGATTTATCAAGGTTTGAGAGTGGGGATGTGAGGATGGAATAATATATGTTCTTCCCCAAGCTTTATGAGGAACATTCTCTTTCTGGGCCCATTTCCCCCACTTGATTACCTTGTAATTCCAACTGCACAGGAGTTTCATTTACTTGACAGCTTCCTACCTAGTTTCTCCCTGCACAGAACTGCTATATAGAAAGAACAGGAAATTCTTACCATCTCTTCTCTGTACACCATTCTAGCGACAGCAAAAATAGATAACTCTTCCTCCTCTTCAATGGAGAAAACAGAGGAAAAGTACGGTAATTATTCCATTTCCTTAGGACCATTATAAAATGGCTGATAATGTAGGGAGCTGCATTTATGAACTGTTATTTATTCACTTTCCTACTGTAATAGGCCATTGTATAAATATTACATGTATATACTTACAGTGGTCAATTAAACCCTTTAAAATGTAACACAAAAAATAGGAGATAATATAAATTAGTAGAGTCTTTTAGAAATCAGAAATGTAGGTTTTGGAGGGGGGAACATTGCTGATATAACACATTTAACTTTTTTTGTGTTTCGTTCTATGCTGCTTGCTTCAACTTAGATCTCTGCTATTTTATGTTGTTGACTATGAATACTGTATTCTTCACTGAAGAATTTAAAAAGTGCATGCTCATTATGGTTTTTTGGGCTGTATTACACACATTGAATATTAATATACAATAAAATATTATGGTATCAAAATAATACAGTAGCATTTTCATGTCATTTCTATTACAGTTATGCCACTCTTCTCTTCAACCCAACTACAAACACACTGTCTGAATAAAATGGGATGGCGTATATTTCTGTTTGTAAAGGAGCTCCATTCACATTTCCATGGTGACTACAGAGCTCTTTTCTTTGTTACTCAGGAGTAAAATGTGCAGGATCTCTGCCACAAACTAGAAATGCCAGTACTTGCGATTTTAATTGCAAAAAGTCCTTCCCCCCCTTCTAATTCTATTATTTTTGTCGTGCTTGCTTGCCAACTTTCTTGGAATAACTGGCTCCCTCACAATACCCAACTTCTAGCTGAGAGGGCAGGAAGCATAGCCTTTCTCCAAAGCGACAGTCACTGCCTCAAATCCTGCCACCCCCAGTTTTTATTAAATCCTTACTCAGGCAAAACTCCCTTGATTGCAGTGTTGATCCCACAAGTTACAGTGGGAATTTTGACTGAATTAAAACTGAGTCATAACTAAGACCTAGCCAACTACAAAGGCATATATGGGTCATAAAGGCATCACTGGGGCTCCTTGTGTAAGTATTAGTCCACTTGAATAAGGGCTGAAGATCACAATGTTCAATTAGCACCGTCCTAGAAACCAAAATGTCCATCCCCAATACTATGTTAGTTCACTACTGGCCCATGGAAGGGATGTCTTAGGAAAGCTTAGTCTACTCAGTCTATTGTTGCATCTCAGTTATTATAATCATGATTTTTATTCATTCAGTGATTCAGATGAAAAGGAAATAAAGAGTTGTTGGTTTGTTTTTATATTGCTCACTCCCCAGGTTCCAGAGTAAAAATACTGAGGCAGATTCTCAACTGACATAAATTCACATAACTCCAGATGAGAATCTGGCCCATTTTTTGGTAAATGTTTCACTGTGTTCTCCTTTTTAATAGAATGCTAATTCTTCCTGTACTGCAAATGCAATATTCTCTTTTCTCTACTATGTCCGGATCATTTTCCTGTAGTTTTGCAGCAAGTGAAACCTGAGTCCTGTTGTGCCAGCCTTAAAATCAAATCAATCATATGCACATTTCAACAGCAGGTTTTGTACAAATGCCCTAGGGCAAATGCACAAAGGCTGTAAAATACAATAAAATAAATATTTAAAAAGCTAAATAAGACAAATGGATTTTTCATTTTGACCTAAAAATAGACAGCATTTTGGAGTTGTAAAAACATAAAGGAATCACATTTCATTGCTGTGGAGTACAGTGAGTAAATGGATATGATACATTAGAATCTGTCTGTACAAGTAGAATAGATAAAAAGCTATTTAAGAAACTGTGCAAAGACCCTTGATTAAGTCTCCAAAAGACAGAACCAAGACATGCAAAGCCTTGTAAGTCGGCATCAAGACTTTAAAGTCTAACATATTAT